>NW_012135636.1:1275752-1283190 GCF_000956105.1 Propithecus coquereli | reverse complement strand
GAAACAAAGACAGGGAATCTTAATGGAAACTTAAACAAATTATTGCTGGTCAGATGTGTTTTTTATCTCCTATATCACAGTTTAATCTCTGGACACTCTATAGTTCATGTAAACAGACTATTGAAGTTCATTTTACTTTCTCTAGTCTAATGAGGTTCTAGGACATAGAGTATGAATACATCTGTTTATCATTCATAAAAGGTTTTTGAAGACATCACTATCAGATTCAAACTTAATGGGCCCATCACATGTAGATGGATCTCATCTCAAATATCCTTTCACCACACACCCACATAAACACACAGCTTTACTTATAGTATATTTGAAAATATTTTCCAACTCAGTGCTGGTGAACATTGAGAATGAGTAATTGGCAACCTTATATATGCACAGCTATACATATGCCCTTTACACTGAGCATAATTTGGAGGAAAAAACATCCTAGACAGATGTCTGCTCCATGGTTTATAACAGTATGTGATACCATCCACACTTTTCACAGCTAAACCCTTGAAAACTGGGAGACAGACAAAGGAATCCAAACGTGAAGAGCATTCATTAAAAGATGCAAATAGCCAAGATCTGGGCTGTTTTGTTTCAATCTTCTTTATACTGTTGAAAACAGGAAAGCCTCCTGTCATGAAGACTACGGGATTCTCAGAGCCCAATAAAGGTTAGTGACATTTTCAATTCATGTTTGTTTTCATTCTTCTAATCATGAACCCTGTGTCAGCCTGAGAAACCAGCTGAGCGTAATCCATAACCTTTTATAAGTGAAACATTAACTCAGAGCTCGTTCTGATGTCTTTTAAATGTAATACAAAAGCAAAAGCAAGAACACCCATAATATACATGATAAAAACACGGTAGCCAAATGAGAAAGTTTGTCGAAACTTTCACAGCACAGAGTACCACCTATTTTAATGGTCAGATATCCTTCACTAACTATAGCCTATTGAGAATAAATAGAAATACACCAACTAGAGTAACATCCACATAGATAATCAAGAAGAAATTATTAAAATCTTTCAAGTTTCCCATTAATTACCAATACAGTGTTCATAATAGAACAGGCATCCACCACAGAAAATACTTTTTTCTTAATCTGTAATTTATATAAATGCATCATGCCTTGGAAGGTTAGTCATCTTAGCTAAATGGGTGAGTTTCTAAGCTGATCGGAAACATACAGCTGCATCATCTTCCCTAATACCCATACCCACTCTCCTGCAAGACAATCAGCAACACAGACATTTGGCTCAAATCTAAATTGCAGTACGGAATATGGTTCCCAGTTGTTTCACTGATGTCAATAGTTTGCCAAACTGAAGTTTGGGCTCCAAAACCATCTCCTGAAAAGTAATGGAGCACAATTTCTCCAGGAAAGTACATTCCTAGCCAACATCTAAGAAACTGCCTTTGTCATCCCAGTTGTGATTCTTTGTACTGGGGTATTAAGTGGCATGAACATCAAAGACTTAAGGACACCAAGGAAGCAACTAATAAGCAGGATCCAGTAGGATCCAGTTGAACTACATAATGAAGAGGCACTGGACCTGGGCAGTCAGCTCTCCAATATGCAGAGACGAGAAAGATCAACGTTTATACCATGAAGTGCCAATTTTCAGTCCCAGATCAAGAAAAGACAGTAAAAGTTCTATGGAACAAGACATGATTTATTCATCAGAGGAAATGGCATACCTTACCAAGAGATACACCAGACCATGAGTAGTCTCTTCTAAAAATATGAGATCAAGAAATATGCAACTGTGAAGATTTACATTCTTCAACCCTCTATCTCCTGACACACCCACATACAAGCATCAATGGCTGAAAATATTCCAGTGAATACAACACAACTCAAAGTTTGAAGGAATCAGAAGGAGAAGGGCAGAAATGGGTTAGGGATCCTGGTCTTTATTAACATTTATTTCATTAGCTCTAATTGCCTCATTATTATAAACATTATTATATTCATATTTGTTTCATCTCAAACTAATTTAATTGATAGAATTCTGTGTCCTTGCTATTATATGATACAATTAGCTCTCATTAGTTCACATTTCACTCATTTTCTCCTGACTGATTGCACTACATACTGATGCTCAGTAATATCAATATGTAATGTAATCAGCCAGGAGTAAAATGTTGTTACAGTGTCTCTGAAACTATCACACTTATCATTCTGATTGTTTTCAAAGTACCAATATTCTTCCTATAATTTCTGTTTTAATAATATAAAAATTCGTATTAAAAATAAAATTTTTACTATACTGTGTTGATACATTGGGTAACCATCATTTAAGTAATTAGAGAGAATAAATTTTTAGTAAATTTAAAACGACAAACTGCAATTTGCTCATGCAGCCTTTAAAGCACAAAAAATGAAACACCAATTGTTTCTTCCATTTTCTTCAGAATCATAAGGTTTTTCCCTTCCTCTCCCTAAGCTTTTTTTTTCCCACAGTTATGATCATTCTGTAACCATGTGGAGTTTTAGGAAAGCAAGAACCTGCAGCTGATGCTTTCTATGGGAGGTGAAGAGGTCCCTCGAATTGTGCTACTGTCAATTTGCCCCTTGAACATCTACAGCAGGGAGTCTATAATGACAGACGCAAAGCACAGAGATTTGTGTATCTGATTATGACGTCAGAAATGCTAAAAGATTAAAAGGGAAGAAAAGGGCAAAAGGCTTTTTGTAACCAATTTTATAAAATCCCTTGGGCTTTCAGTGATGCCCATTTGGAAATCCCCTGCTAGTTTACTCAGATAAAATACACACAGAGACCCTATATTCTCTTCTTGGACTATTTCAGTGCTATTACTTAGAATGTGAATTTGTATATACATTTATAAATAAAACACTTGCTGTCCTTTTTTCCCTCATGAAGAATTATACCCTATGGTTCCCACTAAACTACAGATCATTCTGAAAGGAAATAATGGCACAACAAACTCAACTATATTATTCCTCTGAGCAGAGTTCCTCAACAATACATGTATTTAACAGTCTTTTCAACTGGTCTTGAGCAAGATCATAAGGTATAAACACACACACACACACAACTCAATGCCAGAAAATTTAAAGCAGCAAATGGCTTAATGGTTTTGATTTTTGAAAAGTTCAAAACAAAAATCATTTTAAGTAAATGAAAAAAGAGAATGAATCTATATTACTTCTGCCAAGCTAAATCCTACCTCAAATAATGGCAGAAGACATTTAAATACCAGAGTTGCTATAATAATCCCTGTTTGAATCATGGTTTCCCTGAACTGGGTTAAGCCTTTAGACAGAAACTAATTGCTACAAACACTAATTTTCAAGTCCCTTTTGTTTCCCTTTGCGGGCACCTCTGGACGCAGAAGGTACCCAATTAGCAGAATTCATGGTTCTGATTGTGTATTGTGGGGCTAGTGTGTAGGCTGTATAAACACTGTTGATTACCATTCCTCTGTAATGGCTGATTTTTTGATTGCTTAATAAGGCCATCTATTCTGCATCAGGGCCTGGCAAAGCAGTTGGAGAAATCAGTTAGGTCACTTTTTTTCTGGTCCGAGTAGCAGAAGGAGTCTGTGATGGTAGCAGTTGACTAAAAACATAATTACAGGCTATTTAATCGCATCTGTTTCCCCACTTAACATTGTTTGTTCAAGTTAGACATAGTTAAGTAAATCAAAAGGACAATAACGGCAAAAACACTAAAAAATTACTATTACGTGGTTAAAACTCTAGGGTTTGATATAATTATAGAAAACATAGCTTGCAGTGATGATTTTTAAGGTACTAATTTTTATTAGGTTCTATACACACATTTTGCTTATTTGGTTGTTGCTAGTTTTTTAGGGTTTGTTTTTTTTTAAATATTCCATGTTATGTAAATAACTATTTGTCTGACAGGACTGATTTCGTGTGAAGGGTCCTACAGGGATGATATTATTTATTATGACGATTTTTATGTGCCCATCCAGTGTTATAATTAGCAGTCAAGTAACTCCTATCCTGTTTTGTGATTAATAACTAATCCCATAAACACACCTTCCACTACATAGGATTGTCTGGATAGATGAGTCCAATGAGCATTACACCCAAGGGCACCACCATTTACTCTGAGCTGCCCTCTTCCTCCCTCTGAGTACCATACCTGTAATTTATCAATAACGTAAAACTGCTCGGCAATCAAAGGGATAAAACTGAAAGGCACCCAGACAGCCAGAGCTGCCAACAGGCATCAAGCCCATATTCCAAAGCCACTAAGCAGACCACTGAATCCAGCAAGGAAGATGAATCAATATCCGGTCAGATGAAAAGAGAGGCAACTGCTCTTTCAGAAACATATGCTGCGCTCAGTACTGTGTATAGCCTGTTCGTGAAATGCCTTACAACCACATCAGGCAGGTATTTTATTAACCATCTACAGCACATGTTTTAAAATAAATGTCTTTGTTAGTTGACACAACAGACAAAGCTGCTTCTGGTAACCACCCAAAAGACTGTTAACTATCAAATGCCTAATAGAGAAGGATTTATAACTAAGAGCCACCCTCCACTCCCGGATTGTCTGTAAAGGATCTGCTAGAGTGGCTCTGAGTGCAGGGCCCTTAGGAAAGGAGGGTCATCCTCCTCAAAGTGCAATTGTCTTTATTAAAGATGCTTCTCAGGACAAGGAGACTACAATCTCAATATTCATTTTAAATGAAGCAAGCATGATACACATTATGAATAGGAGTTCTTGAAATATACTACCTACCTGACAAATACAAAAATATCCAATACAGCAGAATATATAGCTTAACTTGATTTTAGAGTTTTGCGTGATTTTAAAGTATCAAACAGTTTTTAAATGTTTTTAATTATGTAAAAGCATCCTGAGGACAACTGGCACAGAGCAGCACAGTTACCATAAATACAATTAATAAAATAGTTCACTGACTCACCAGCTTATCCAGAGATACAGCACCATCCTATGCAGTGTCGTGCTCAGCAGCTAGCCATTATTTGTTTAGTGTTAAAATATTTCTTGAGGGCTTACTACATATCAGGTACTATGCTAGGCAGGTGTTGAGGTTACAAGAGTAGAACACTGAAGAAGGCATAGTCCCTGGCCTCACGGAGCTTACAGTCTAGTGATGGAGACAGACAAGTAAATTAATAGGTAACTCATTACAATCTATGATAAGGTCTATGAAAGAAACATCAATGCCATCAGTGGTGTGACTAGGGAATCTGATTCAGAGAAGGTCTCTAAGAAGATTCCTTTTTTGATGAGACTTCAGTGATAAAAAGGAGCTGGCCATGCAAAGACCAGGGCCTGGTAGACAGTAGGGAAGTAGAGAATTTGAGGCAGACCAATGGCATGTGCACAGGCCCTGAAGTGGGAAAGACATCAAGCGTTTAAGGTAGCAGAAGTTTTTTGTGACTGCATCACAGTTGATAAGGAGAGAGGGTCTTGAGATGAGGAAGGAGGAGTGGGCACAGGAGGACCAAGCAGGCCCCATTAAGCCAAGGTAAGAGGTGCCATTAAATTCAAAGTCCAGCAGGAAGCTTCAAGTAAGAGAGCACCATGATCTGATTTAGATTTATTTTATTTTTTTATTATTTCAAAATATTATGGGGATAGAAATGTTTTTGTTACATGGATCACTTTTGTTATGCTTAAGTGAGAGTTATAAGTGAGCCATCACCCAGGTAGTGTTCATTGTACCCATTAGGTAGGTTTTCACCTATCCCCTTCTCCCCTCTCCCCTCTGCTTGATTTCCCCTGAGTTTTACTTCCCTCCATGCACATGTGTCCTTCTTAGTTAGTTCCAATTTAATACTAGTACATGTAGTGTTTGTTTTCCATTCTTTAGATACTTTACTTAGGAAAATGATCTCCAGTTCCATCTAAATTATTACAAATGGTCTTAACTCATTCTACTTCATAGCTGAATAGTGTTCCATAGTACACATATACCACATTTTGTTAATCCACTCATGAATTGATGGGCACTTGGGTTGATTCTACATCTTTGCAATTGTGAGTTGTGCTGCAATAAACATTCCAGTGTGGCAGGGTGCAGTGGCTCATGCCTGTAATCCTGACACTCTGGGAGGCCAAGGCAGGAGGATCGCTTGAGCTCTCAGGAGTTCAAGACCAGCCTGAGCAAAAGTGAGACCCTGTCTATATTAAAAACAGAAAAAAATTAGCTGGGCGTGGTGGCGTGTACCTGTAGTCCCAGCTACTTGGGAGGCTGAGGCAGGAGGATCACTTCAGCCCCGGAGTTTGAGGTTGCTGTGAGCTAGGCTGATGCCGCAGCACTCTAGCCTGGGCAACAGAGAGACTCTGTCTCAAAATAAAAAAATGAAATAAAAAAAATAAAACTCAAGTGTAGGCATCTTTTTGATAAAATGACTTCTTTTCCTTTGGTTAAATAACCAGTACTGGGATTACTGGATCAAATGGTAGATCTACTTTTACTTCTTTGAGGAATCTCCATGCTGTTTTCCATAGAGATTGTACTAATTTGCAGTCCCACCAACAGTGTATAAGCATCCCTTTCTCTCTGTATCCATGCCAACATCTATTGTTTTTGGACTTTTTGATAAATACCATTCTAACTGGCATAAGGTGATATTTCATTGTGGTTTTAATTTGCATTTCCCTGATGATTAGTGATGATGAACATTTTTTCATATGCTTATTGTCCATTTGTCTATCTTCTTTTGAGAAGCTTCTGTTCATGTCTTTTGCCCACACTTTAATAGGGTTATTTGGTTTTTTCTTGCTGATTTGCTTGATTTCTTTGCAAATTCTGGTTATTAGCCCATTACCAGATGTGTAGCTTGCAAATATTTTCTCCCATTCTGTAAGTTGTCTATTTACTCTGTTTATTGTTTCCTTAGCTGTGTAGAAGCTTTTTAGTTTAATCAAATCCCATTTATTAATTTTCATTGTTGCCATTACTGCCATTGGGGTCTTTTTCTTAAATTCTTTGCCTAGGTCAATATTTATAAGAATTTTTCCAACATTTTCCTCAGAATTCTTATGCTTCCATTCCTTAGATCTAAGTCTTTTATTCATCTTGAATTAATTTTTGTGAGTGGTGAGAGATAGGGGTCCTGTTTCATTCTTCTGCATGTGACTATTCAATTCTCCCAGCACCATTTATTGAATGGGACTTCTTTTCCCCAGTGTACATTGTTGTCTGCTTTACCAAAGATCAGTTGATTATAGGTAGGTGGTTTTATATCTGAGTTCTCTGTTCTGTTCCATTGGTCTATGTCTCTATTTTTGTACAAATACCATGCTGTTTTGGTTACTATAGTCTTGTAGTATAGTTTGAAGCCTGCTCTCATGATGCATCCAGATTTATTCTTTTTGTTTAACATTGCTTTGGCTATTCAGGCTCTTTTCTGGTTCCAAATGAAGTGTAGAATTATTTTTTCTAGATTGGTGAA
>NW_012135636.1:1275115-1275692 GCF_000956105.1 Propithecus coquereli | reverse complement strand
AATTTTTAGTAAATTTAAAACGACAAACTGCAATTTGCTCATGCAGCCTTTAAAGCACAAAAAATGAAACACCAATTGTTTCTTCCATTTTCTTCAGAATCATAAGGTTTTTCCCTTCCTCTCCCTAAGCTTTTTTTTTCCCACAGTTATGATCATTCTGTAACCATGTGGAGTTTCGGGAAAGCAAGAACCTGCAGCTGATGCTTTCTATGGGAGGTGAAGAGGTCCCTCGAATTGTGCTACTGTCAATTTGCCCCTTGAACATCTACAGCAGGGAGTCTATAATGACAGACGCAAAGCACAGAGATTTGTGTATCTGATTATGACGTCAGAAATGCTAAAAGACTAAAAGGGAAGAAAAGGGCAAAAGGCTTTTTGTAACCAATTTTATCAAATCCCTTGGGCTTTCAGTGATGCCCATTTGGAAATCCCCTGCTAGTTTACTCAGATAAAATACACACAGAGACCCTATATTCTCTTCTTGGACTATTTCAGTGCTATTACTTAGAATGTGAATTTGTATATACATTTATAAATAAAACACTTGCTGTCCTTTTTTCCCTCATGAAGAATTATA
>NW_012135636.1:1160766-1264535 GCF_000956105.1 Propithecus coquereli | reverse complement strand
TGTGGTTTTAATTTGCATTTCCCTGATGATTAGTGATGATGAACATTTTTTCATATGCTTATTGTCCATTTGTCTATCTTCTTTTGAGAAGCTTCTGTTCATGTCTTTTGCCCACACTTTAATAGGGTTATTTGGTTTTTTCTTGCTGATTTGCTTGATTTCTTTGCAAATTCTGGTTATTAGCCCATTACCAGATGTGTAGCTTGCAAATATTTTCTCCCATTCTGTAAGTTGTCTATTTACTCTGTTTATTGTTTCCTTAGCTGTGTAGAAGCTTTTTAGTTTAATCAAATCCCATTTATTAATTTTCATTGTTGCCATTACTGCCATTGGGGTCTTTTTCTTAAATTCTTTGCCTAGGTCAATATTTATAAGAATTTTTCCAACATTTTCCTCAGAATTCTTATGCTTCCATTCCTTAGATCTAAGTCTTTTATTCATCTTGAATTAATTTTTGTGAGTGGTGAGAGATAGGGGTCCTGTTTCATTCTTCTGCATGTGACTATTCAATTCTCCCAGCACCATTTATTGAATGGGACTTCTTTTCCCCAGTGTACATTGTTGTCTGCTTTACCAAAGATCAGTTGATTATAGGTAGGTGGTTTTATATCTGAGTTCTCTGTTCTGTTCCATTGGTCTATGTCTCTATTTTTGTACAAATACCATGCTGTTTTGGTTACTATAGTCCTGTAGTATAGTTTGAAGCCTGCTCTCATGATGCATCCAGATTTATTCTTTTTGTTTAACATTGCTTTGGCTATTCAGGCTCTTTTCTGGTTCCAAATGAAGTGTAGAATTATTTTTTCTAGATTGGTGAAGTATGACTTTGGTAATTTGATGGGGATTACATTAAATCTGTAAATCACTTTGGGTAGTATGGACATTTTAACAATGTTGATTCTACCTATCCATGAGCATGATATGTTTTTCCATTTGTTTGTGCCATCTGCGATTTCTTTCCTCAGTGTTTCACAGTTCTCTTTCCAGAGAATAGTAGAGAATGGTGATTTCCTCAGTGACTTCCCTGCAGTAGCAGCATCTCCCATAACTTGTTAAAAATGCAAACTCCAAGGCCCATCCCAAACCTATTGAATCTGAAATTCTAGAGGTGGGGCTCAGCAATTTGTGGTTTAATAAGACTCCTGATAAATCTGATGTGTGCTGAAGTTTAAGAACACCAGATAACCCCAAAACTTCTTCCAAGAACAAGAAGCAATCTGGAGGCAGGAGAGCTACTGAGTCAGTAATCAGGAATTACTTAAGGAAACAAGAGAGCCCTGTGCAAGCTTCTTGTTTTCAACAATTAAATCAAGGTTATAGAGATTATGAAGGGTATTTAATTTTATTAGACACCATTTCCAAGCAAAAAGAAAGCTAAACTCCTTCACTGCACAGTGATCACAAAACCTTGCATGTTATTCTGCAGGCAGTTCTTCCAGTCGCCTTCAGCAGAGGAAGCACCAGCAGCCCAGGAGAGGGCGCTGGCAAGTGGAGGGGGGAGTGTCTTCTAGCCACAACATGGTGATGAGACACAGAAATCAGGGGCAACAGAAACAACTGCATGGCCACTGTATAGCAACAGTCCCTCCACCTCAAGTACCCCAGAGGGCACCTGCAGATTTCATGCAATCATGGTAAAATAATTAATGCTCGTAATAATGACACTCATTTCTCAAGGCAAAGCTAAATTATTCTCAACATACTCTTTAAGATGACCAGTTCCATTAAAAACGTTTAAGTGATGCTTAAAGGGGTAAACTTTAGTTATCTAAAAAGCTAATATAGAAAACATTTTTCTCAACAATGCTAGGTAAATGAAGTCCTTTGTGATTTTTTTTTTTTTAATCCTAGGGAAAGATGTGACCAAGGAAATAATACTAGGAAGAAATTTGAGACCTGGCAACTAGTGTGACTCTAACACCAACAAACTGGATGACAAGGGGCAAACTACTAAGCACTTGGACTGTAATTTATCTGGGTAGGTCATTTATTTCTTGAAGGAGAGGGTCTAGGTAACTTCTAGCGTCCCTAGTAGCTTTAAAAATCCTAATCTATTCTGATTCTACACTTCAAGCTCACCCCAGGCCTAGAAATTTCTTCCCTTAAAACTATCTCACCTAAAAACTATAAACTCCCTCAGGAACCTGCTCCTCCTGTACTGTCTGTCCTCAGAAGTTAGAAGATTTAACAATTCACCATAAGTGGTTACAATTCTGAAATTCAATATTCTTGGAAAAGGGATGTCATACTACACTGTATTTTTTCCAAGAAATTGTTTAATCTATATAAGTTATTTGACTCGGTCATTAGCGATCTTTGTGCCAAGATACCTCCTAATCAAATTCTGGCAGGCGATAAGTACCATTGAAAAGAAAGCATACAGATCTTTCTTCTGAGAAGTACGTATTTTTCTTTCTGGTTGAGCAATGTTATGCAACAAATGCTTCCAACTGGCTTTCTATCAAGGAAAATCATTAAAGATGAAATGCTCTAAGGGACATGATCATAGGAGCCTGAGATGCTTATAAGTAATTACATTCATGCTGATAATTAGAAGAAATAGTCTGTGTAGTGGATATAGTACAATCACCTTTCACCACTGGTCTTGGATTTGATTTCTCCAAGGAATGCCAAGAAAAAAAAGCCTTTATTTAGCTGCAGTTTATGCTTCACTCAATCTGCTTATTTTGTAATGTAAAAAGAAGAGTCTGAAAAAAGAGAATGGGCACCTTGACATTTTAACTGCTTTGTTTTTAATGAAAATTTTCTTCTTTGAAGTGAATATAAAGCAGGTATGGGCAATAAGCCAGGAAGTGCTTATTTATCACCTAAGAGCCTTACATGTCCTCAAATGCCTTAACCTAGTTTATAAAATTTCCTCATTAGATTTCTCCACTAGCTTGTATCCCACGCTTACACAAATTAAAGCATTTCTTAACAGCCAAAATGGCAACAAATACACCTACACAGGAAAATGTACACCCACAACCTCAGCAAGGGGTCCCAATGCTCAGAATTATTTTACCTCCAAAGCCATCGCAAGGTCAATGTACATACATGGATAGAGCAATTTATCGAATTGGTGTTTCTCTTCCAACAGCACATTGACTGTGGTGAACTTAGAATAAAATTGACAGCAATTCTCTTTTTTTATTTTACACTGAATCTGTTGCCTGTAATCACTGTGAATGAAAATTTGTTATAATTTCACTTCTTAATCAAATGGACGTTCAAAGTGCAGAGAGGGCACTAAACCAAAGAGACTCTTCTAGGTCCTTAGCATGTCTAAAATAGTTAATACTGTTGCTCTCTCCCCTGCTCCTTGAAATTGTTTTGGATTTCCAGCGGGTATCTTTCCTAGCTCATTTCTCTCTTCTGCCTCACTGGCTCCCACTGCCTGCCCCTTAAGCATATAAGTTCCTCTAAGGTTTTTTACCCAGCCCTTTTCTTGTCCTATACTCTCCCCACTTCCCCAGGAGAAAGCAGCATCTTTTAGTAAAAATCAAAAAAACCTGGGTGCAAATCCCAGTGTTGCCATCCACCTGTTATGCGACCTCGAGCCATAGTTCCCACTCAAAACTTCCCTCATTGGGTTCACGTGAGGATAAAGTGCGAGATCAGACATCTAAGCACACTGAGCAGAAAGCTTCACTAACAAAGAAGTTGTAGGGGAAAAGAAATATCTTTTCTTCCCATCTTAGGTTCATGGCTGAGGCCCCTGTGACAAAAGACAAATTAACAATAGAAAAGCATATAAATGTATGTAATACGTCTTATGTGACATGGGGGCCTTCAGAAATGAAGATCCAAAGAAACATGCAAAATATATTTTTATGCTTAGATTTGATGAAGAGGTGGATAGTCATGGAGAAGTATGACTGGACAAAGAGGGTGTGATCTAAAGGTAATAAACTTGGGGGGAACTTAGCAAGTCCTGTTTGTTCAGATTCGCCTTGGCATCTCTGTGTCTTTGGCTCCTTTCCTCCAAGTATGTGGAAGGAAACTCTCAAATGAGCCTCTTATGACCTGGTTCAGGGTAGAAGGGTAGGGAACGTGAGGGTGGCCTTTCTGCTTCTGCTGTTTTCTCAAATGCTAAGGTGTGTCATATTTACGAGTAGCATGTCCTCAGTCCCATCAAGGTACTCAATGAATGTATGTTTCTCCTCTTTATCTTCTTCCCCAGACAAATGATTCCACCCCCACAGCTATGAAATAATCCATGGAAAATTCTTCAGTAGATGGATGCTCCCTCTGCTTAGATGATGACCAAACCTATGCATACAGTTCATCTCCCCATTTCTACCAGCCTGCGGACATCGGGCCCTCAGGGACCCAATGTGCTAAGTCCCAAAACTTAGCACATCCAAAGCCAGTCAGTATCAGTTCACCTACCTCACTGTTTTGGGTTGAATCATGTCTCCCTTCTACGCTGAAATTCATATGTTGAAGTCGTAACCCTCAACATCTCAGAATGTGACCTTATTTGAAAATAGGGTCATTGCCAATGTAATTAGTTAAGACAAGATAGAGTGGGTCCCTAATACAATATGACTGGTGTCCTTATAAAAAGGGGAAATTTGTGCACAGGCACACACACAGGGTGAACACCATGTAAAGATTAGAGTTTTGCTGCCACAAGCTAAGGAACTTCCAGAAGCTAGAAGTTAGGCCTGGGACAGAACCTTCCTTGGTGCCCTCAGAAGGAACCAACCATGCTGACACCTTGGTCATGGACATCTAGCCTCCAGAACTATGTGACAATAAATTTCTGTTTGCTTAAGCCATCCAGTTTGTGGTACTTTGTTACAGCAGCCTAACACACTCACTCCAAGCCCCACCAGCACAGCTCTGCTCCCCAGTTCCCCACTTCAGTGATGAACCCCAAGGGCATCACCCAACCACCTGAGTTTGAGTCACCCTTGACTTGTCATTTTCCCTCTACCATCTCATCCATCTTGTACCAAATCCTTTCAACTCTACTCAGGAAATAACTTCCTATCCCTTTCCCCTTCCTACTGATATGGACAGAGTCTGCCTCATCATCTCTCATCAGACAACAACATAACTGGTTTCCTAACCTTACTGTACTTCATTCTCTTTAACGCTGCTTCCACATTGCCACCAGAGTCACTTTTCAAAATCTAATGGCCCTTACAACTTGACCTCAACCTATCTTTTTGTTCCATCTCACAATGTTCTCTTTCTAATCTCTCTTCTCACCCCATGGTCCCCACTAAAACACCACCATCACATAGCATCTCTAAACACTCTGGGCAACTGTGCCATCCCCCACGCCTCCATGCCTGCGTGCCTTTGCTGGGGATTTTCATCTGCTTGGAATGCCCACTGTCTTTCTTCTTCATATGTCAAAATATATCCAATCCCATCAAGGATAGAGACAAGGTAAGAAGAAAACAGTGGGTCTTAGGGAGAATCAATCAGCGAGCAACAAGTTAGAAGTAAAAGATGATTGAGACGTTTTCATTTTGATTGTGTTATGGAGTGTCTTTCAAATGCCTAAATCTCTACTATGTCTGGGACATTGTCCTTGTATGTAACACTCTATAAATTAGCCAACTGTGACAGTATATCTTAGTTCATACTTGGATGACACTACCAAGATTGAAACATTGACTATAAGACATCTCTGCTCATCCTAGGGAAAAACCAGGCAGGAAAAATTCTAGCATGGCTAGGACTTAACAAATGCCCGATGTAAAATATGTCTCCTAAATTAGCACGGCAGCAGCATATTTGCCTAATTACATTACAGCAAGTTACACTCTAATCCAAGAATATTTCATTAATGTGAAAAATATAATATCTCTCTTAAAAATTGTCCATGTCTCATAGGAGGCACTCCATTTTTAGATTTTATCCTTGTGTTTATGATTTTCCAAAAACTCTACCAATTATAAGGTTTTTAGCACATTCTTCTTTAGGAACATCTTAAAGAAGTTGTTTTGCCAAAACCTCTTTTACTCCTCCTGTCAGTCCCTTCATTCCTCTCTTGACCTTAATAAAAAAATACACAATTTTCTAAATCTAAAATCCAGGCAATCTACCAGCTTAAGTCATCATTTATGCTATAGAACCCAGCTGAACTTTTTCCTAACACTTTCACCAACTGCACGTCATGGATTCAAGTTATGTTACCTCTGGGGTCCTTGGAAAAATCTAATACGCACATACCTAACATGAACCCACAAAAAGGATTCGTCACTCACGTTCTACAAGCAGCTTGACTGAATTCCAGATTCAACCCTAAACCCTCCAAATTAAAATCCAGTCACTTTCCCACTGCAGGAAATGAAACATTGATATTGTCTTGCTCTTCACTAACCCCTTTCCCTGACACATGTGCTGTGTGTGGCCTGTCTACTTCTGTACTCTTCGGAGTCCCTGCATGATTCAACGCCAGTAATTCCCTTTGCTACTCTGATCAGGGGAACAGGGGTGAGGACAAAAGAAAAACTATTTTCAAAAGCAATTTTTTCAAAGTGGCACAAAGTGGCAAAAGGTAACTATTTATAAAATTATGGTAATAAAGAGCATTATTACACTGTTGACCTTTGAGGTTGTAGGAGAAGCTTTCAGCCTACAAACATGAACTAATGAACAATGAATTTTAAAACCACGTGCCCTTCTCACATTCCCATCCCCAGACCCCATGCCAACACTCTTTTCCCACCTATTTGTTAAAGTTCAAGTGGGGGTAGCACTGTAAGCTTAAATTCAGTACAAAATAAAACATTCTATTAACTGCAAAATTAAAAGCTCTTCGTTGAAGAGGGGTCCACCATTTTCACACCTACCGCCTCCCTCCTCCCCACAGTACAGAGCCTGCTGCTGTATGTAGCTCCACATACCTTCTTCCCTCTCTTCCTTCATTGCTAATTATGTAGTCATGAAGTTAGGAGGAATATCTTTTTTTCTTTTGTTTTCTGATAAATCCTATTTTTTAAATTATTTTTAATTGACACATAATAATTATACATACTTACGGGGTACAAAGTGAAATTTAGATACATGTATACAATGCATAATGATCAAATCAAGGTAATTAGCATATCCATCGCAGGAGGAATACTTTTTAATTCAATGAGCTTCAATAATTTTATTTTTTAACTCAATTCAGGCGCATTTCCTTTTTACAAACTATGCCTCCACTGGTATTTTTTAAATCGAGGGCAACATATGTAACCTAAACATCTGTACCCCCATAATATGCTGAAATAAAAATAAATAAATAAATTTTTTAAAAAAAACTTTTTTTCTAAGTTTTAAATACAGCTTCTCTCTAAATTTTTAAACAGACTCTTGTTGCCAAATTGTAAAACTCTGGCTCATTTGCACATAGGCCTTCATAGAGCCACCAAGAGAAGCACACCTGAAGTGCACTTTCACCTGACATGAGGCAGTCTCAAGCGCTTCCCACCTTCATACTACACATGCAAACACAAGCACACATATGTACACACACACACACACACACACACACACATGCATCCTGTTGGCATGTTTAGATGCCTTGAAGTTTTTAAAGTAATTTGGTCAGAACTGCAAATGGTACTAGATTTCACACCCAACACTTAATTATCTAATGTTGAAGGTAGAAATCCAAATATGAAAAAAAATTTTATTTTGAGATAGCGTCTTGCTCTGTCACTCAGGCTACAGTGCAGTGGCACGATCATAGTTCACTGTAACCTCAATCTCCTGGACTTAAGTGATCATCCCACCTCAGCCTCTGAGTAGCTGGGACTATATAGGCATGCACCACCAGGCCCGGCTAATTTTTTTTATTTTTTTGTAGAGATGGGGTCTCAAACTATGTTGCCCAGGCTGGTCTCAAACTCCTGGGCTCAAGTAATCCCCCCATCTTGGTCTCCCAAAGTGATGGGATTACAGGCATGAGCCTCTACACCCAGCCCAAATATGAAAATGTTTTAATTGCTAGGATTTGAACATATGCTTACATTAGACCTTGTGTTACTCAATAGGGCTCTGTTGATATGTAAAGTTATTTTCACTTTTTTCCATTTCTCTTTCTACCTGCTGATGAGTAGAAATTAAATACAAGTACTATATTTAAAAAGACAACTTTGCCATCATGTTTGAAGCACTCAGAAGTGGTTTATTCCTTTTACTTCAATCTTTCATTCAAATTTACTTTGTCCAATTATAATGGGGACATGGTTCTTTATTTATCTTTGCCCTAAACTGCAAGGACCTAAATTGCAAGAATTAGTTATAAGAGGGCATTTAATAGCACTGAAGTTTGCTTTCATACCACGCTCCACATCAAAGCACCAATTTTCAAGGGCTGGCTATAATCCTATTATATAAGTTTGTGAATTATTCTATATTTTATTATATCTTCAATTTTAAATGTAACAATTTCCTCATAAAAACACTGAGTGGTCTATGAAAGATGTTGAAACATTCAGGGTACGATTCTTCATTACAAAGCATGAGGCTTGGGTATGCTTTGGAATTATTAATATTTCATCTTCCTATGGGAGATGGGGCTTGCTTTCTTTATATAAAATAAGTGAAATAGGCCCATATGAGAACCATGTGATACTATTATGTCTGAAAGGAGACAAAAGGAAAAGAATATTTTTTAAAGTAAAACTTTTAACCAAGAGTTAAAAATTAGATCATTGAAAAATAATGTGGTATATATTATTATCTTCACTTACATGAGGACACTAAAACTCAGAGACAGGACCATTTACATAATTTACAGAGCCCAGCGCAAAATGAAAATGCAGGGCCTCTTATTCTCATTCAAAAGTTATTAAGAATTTCAAGGTGACAGCAGCAGAGCATTAAACCAAGTATGGCGACCTGTGTGACAGCACAGGTTGCACATACCAGGTCTGTCTGGAAAGTATCCAGCCATTGCAAATATAACAAGAATGGTTTCCGTGATGTCGATGTAACCTGGCAGCCAAGCAGAGAGGACTGGGATGTGCATGCGTGAACAATGATGACTTCACTGTATTAGTCAGTGGGGCGCTAGACGCCCTTGAGTGAGCATGTGTACTGCGTGGCCATTGCATTTAAAATGACTGAGTGAGTAGCGAATCTGCACAAAATTTTGTGTTAAACTTGAACATTCCTCTGTGGAAACTGTTCAGATGATTCAGAGGCTTTCAGGAACAATGCAATGAGCACAGTGCAAATTTAAAGTGTGGTACAAATGCTTCCTCAATAATCTGTTGAAAGTGATCCACGTTCTGGAAGACCTGCAACAAGCAGAACACCTGAGAGTGTTGACCATGTATGGAATAGGTTAAGAGATGCTGGGAGAATTGTGTGAGGTCCCAAGGTGTCTACTGAGGCATCATTGTCCTATGTACAAGTTTCTTATACCTTGTATCTTGTATCTTCTTCAATAAATGTCTCTATTTTTCATATTACATGGCTGGATACTTTCTGGACAAACCTCCTATGTAAAGATGTTCCTACTCACACATAAATAGGTTGCATAAGGTTAAGAGCTAACCAGTAACTGGAACCTGAACCATAGCAGTTTGATTTCAGAATTTAGAACTCTCATTCTTAGCCACAAACAATAAATACCATTCCATTTTTTGAGTGTTTTCTGTGAGTTAAACATAAAGATGATCTCATATAATCCATACATTAGTCTAATTAGATAGTCATTATTATCCCCATTTTGCAGATGAGGAAAATGAGACTTAGAAAGGTTGAGTAACTTGTTGACTGAAGTAGACAATTCCTATTTTTCAACTATCCAGCATCCACAACTCCTTCCTAATAGCACATCAATTCCCTTTTGAAGAATTACCTTTAGCAGAACATAGGCACCCTAAGGACAAGGGTGTTTTCTTGTTCTCAAACACATCTCCAGTTAAGGCAATACTCAACAGAGGTAAATAATAGATAACAAATGTTTGCTGACCAAGGCACGTGTACTGTTTTCCCACAAGAGCAAGGAACCTAGAGCCTCGGATGCTCTTTCTCTCTCTCACACATCTTTCCTCCCACTACCGGCACAGCAAGATAGGGCCAGCAGCATATACCCTAAGCTAACACTCTCCTGACTCCTTTGACTCTTTTCTGTGCCACGAACACAGAAAAATCAGAGCCCAATCATTTTAATGGTCCTGGACTGACAAGAGGTGTAGTGGATCATGCTTTTTGTGTAGGTTCTATCTTGATTCCAAGCCCCACTCTCTAGCCTTCTCATTGCATGCCAGTGTGTGTGTGTATTTTATTTATGTATATATATCTTAGTCAGGGGTCCCCAAGACCATCCTCAGGTTTGATGGTTTACTAGAAGAACTCACAGAACTCAGAAAAGCTGTTATGTGTACTCATGGTTATGGTTTATTACAGTAAAAGGACGCAGATTAAAATCAGCAAGGGGAAAAGACACATGGGTAGAGTCCAAGAGGAACCAGGCACAAGCTTCTAGTTGTCCCCTCTGAGCACAGTTGCATGGACAGGACTTAATTCATCCATCAGTGATGCGTGACAACACATGAGAAGTGCTGCCAATCAGGGAAGTTCACCCAAGCCTTGGTGTCCAAGCGTATTTATTAAGGGTCAGCCACATAAGCATACAGCACCTGTGTGACCAACCTTAGCTACTCAGTCTCCAGCCCCGGAGATAACACTGGTACAGCATGTGTCAAGACTTCAGGAATACAAAAACACTCTTATCAAGCAGATTTCAAGGGCTCAGAGGTTATCTTCAGGAGCCTGTCAAGGGCCAGTCCTCCTAAAGACATGCCTTTCTTTGGCATGTTCAGGGTCTGAGCAACCTGGGCCTCTGAGTCATCTCTTTACTGCACAACATTCAACAAATCTCTTTGTTTAAATTAACTAGAGTTGATTTCTGTTGCTTGCATCCAAAGAATCCACACAATCACACAGCTAGTAATTATAGAAACAGAAAGTAAGTTCAGGTCTTCCTGATTTGAAAATCAATGTCATTACAGGGCATCATTTAGGATAGGAATTTATCAAATAGAACCCTAGTGGCCTATGAAAGTTAAGGCAACACTCAATAGTTCTATTTCGCAGAATTCATCCTAACAAAATAGTGAGTGAATACAAAAAGATGGGTTTACAAATGTATTTATTACAGTATTATTTTTATGGTACAAAATTAGAAACAATTTAAACACCCAACCAAGATGATTGGTTAAACCAAAAGTTGGCAAACTTTTTCTATAAAGGACATTACATAATGCTTTCAGTTATGCAGGTTATACAGTGTTACAGCTACTCAGATATTCCATTGTGGTGCCACAGGTAATATATAAACAAATGAGTGTGGTTGTGTTCCAATAAAACTTTATTTACATGAACAGGTGGGGGTAGGGACAGGATTTGGCTTGCAGGCCATAGTTTGCCAACCCCTGGGTTAAATGATAACAAATATTATTATACACAATAGCATATTTTTTGATTATTTTAAAAATTAAGATCTCTATATGTGCAGATACGAAAAGGCATCTATTGACATTCGACTAAGTGAAAAAGTATGTGGAATCATATCATACTTATATTTTTTTAAATGTGATTAGTTTATTAGATTAACTGTTTGTTTCCGTTTGGTCCCCAAGAGAGTGAAATACTAGCTGGGACTGATTCAATGACCAAGGCAGGGCTGGGGGTGGGTGCAGTGTTTTAGCATCAACTGGCCAGGTATGGTCGGAGGCAATGAACTGACAGGCAAGTTTATGGTAAACAGGCACTGCTGAAATAATCTGACAAATACATCATTTGGGCTATGATTTTGCATGCTCTTATTCTTATTGAAACCAAACTGCTGAAAGCTGTGAAATAAAAAGACGCCAAAAAGTTAAACTTCTTGAAGACATTTTGGAGAGTCAAGTCATATTCTCAGAATTCAAAAAATCAAGTTTGTTTTGGATCCTGAAGGATAGGGCTTCAAGTAAGCTGCATAAGTTAAATTCCGCTTCATTGTCTTACTTATGGGAGTTTCAAAAGAATGTATTTTTAAGAGAAAAGCAAAAATTAGAGCAGTAATATTAGCCCTCTGTAATGCCCCAAAGTTTGAGAATAGATCATACTTGTATGAGACATATGTCAGTCTCTGTCATCTTAATGCTGACTAAATAAAGAACAGTATCTTTAATTCTTTTTAATAAAGATAGATCTTCCTTTGATAAAGATAGATCTTTACTGCATTTTATTCTTAAATCAAAGGCAGAAAATAAGACAAGATGCCAAGCTATAATTAATGAAGTCAAAACTATCAGTTAAGAAAATAAGCAATAATGGAAATTAATGGAAAATTTAAATTGCCTAAAGGAAATATATGCAATGTGAATGTATAGAGCAATGCTAGTTTGATATAGTGCTATGCAGTATTAATAGTTGATTTGTAAGGTTATTAAAGATCGAGAATTTATTTATTTATTTGTGCAAATTTATGGAGTACATGTGAAATTTTTTTACATATACATAATGCATAGTCAGGGTATTTAGAGTGTCCATATTCTGAATATGATGCATTTTTATTTAACTATAGTTACCTTACTCTACTATCGAACATTGAATTTATTCCTTTTAACTGTATGTTTGGAAGACTATACTTTCAGGGATCATTTCTATAGTTTGTTATTAACTAGTTATTAACTAGTTTGTTTATACCCTTTAACCCACTTCTGTTTGTCCTCCCTCTGCTCCAATACTCACCCTTCCCAGTCTCTGTTCTCTATCTTTCCACCCTCTACCTCAGTATTGTTAGATCTATCTCGATGTTCCCTGGTTCTCGATTCCCAGTGTCAAAAGTGAGTACTGGTACTGAGTTGAGCCAATGATGGAGTGATCACAAATACAAAGCAATCCCACACAAACAGTTCATTACAGAAAAGAAACTATACAAAGTGAAAGTAAAGAAGGAAACTACCCAAAGTGAAAGTACGTTCCAGAGAGAGGAACAAGTCAGTCTCCATGAGTGGAGAAAGGCGTTGAGGATACCCAGGTGGGTTCCTTCTATTGGACTGGTCCGGGAGGAGGGTTTACAGGAGGTGTGGGATATTTTCAAATGATTATCAGGTATTCTGCATTTTCCTGTAGTCCCTTACCCTGATTGGCCCCAGCTTCTCCACCCCTAGCAACCACACTCCTGGCCTACACCCATCACCTGCAGATTTGATCCCTACCTCACAATGTGATCAAATATTTTTAGCGCCCACATATGAGTAAGAACATGCAATGTTCGTCTTTTTGTGCATGGCTTATTTCACTTAAGGCAATGACCTCCTCCAGTTCCATCCATGTTGCTGCAAATGACATAATTTTATTCTTTTTTATGGCCAAATAATATTCTGCTGTGTATATATACCATATTTTCTTTATCCATTCATCCATTGATGGGCGTTTAGGTTGTTTCCATATCTTTACTATTGTGAATAGTGCTGCAATAAACATGTGAGTGTAGATATCCCTTTGATATTAATATATTGATTTCTTTTCCTTTAGGTAGATATCCAGTAGTGGGATTGCTGGATCACATGGTAGTTCTAAGTTTTTTGAGAAATCTTCATACAATTTTCCAAAGTGGTTGTACTAGTTTACATTCCCAGAAACAGTGTATAAGAAACAGTTCCCTTTTCTCTGCATCCTTACAACATCTGTTATTTTTTGTCTTTTTACTAATAGCCATTCTGACTGGGGTAAAATTAAATCTCTTTGTGGTTTTGATTTGCATTTCTCTTATGATTAGGGATGTTGAGAATTTTTTCATATAAAATGTTGGCCATTTGTATATCTTCTTTTGAGAAATGTCTATTCATGTCCCTTGCCCACTTTTTAATGGGATTATTTATTTCCTGTTGTTTGAGTTCCCTGTATATTCTGGATATTAGTCCCCTGGATATTAGTGAGATGAGTAGTTTACAAATATTCTCTCTCATTCGACAGGTTATCTCTTCACTCTGCTGATTGTTTCTTTGCTGTGCGGAAGCTTTTAAGTTTAATTAAGTTCCCATTTATCTATTTTTGTTTTCTGTTGCTATGCTTTTGAGATCTTAGTCATAATTTCTTTGCCATGACGAATGTACAGGAGAGTTTTCTCTACGTTTTATTCTAGTATTTTTATAGTTCCAGGTCTTACATTTAAGTCTTTAATTCATTTTGAGTAGATTTTTACATATGATGAGATGGGGGTTTCATTTTTTATATGTGGCTACCCAATTTTCCCAGCACCATTTATTAAAGAGGGTGTCCTTTCCCCACTGTAGGTTTTTGTCAGCTTTGTTTAACTACCAGTTGGCTGCAAATATCTGGCTTTATTGTTGGGTTCTCTGTTCTGTTCCATTGGTCTTTGTGTCCATTTTTTTCCAATATCATGCCATTTTGGTTGCTAAAGCCTTGTAATATATTTTAAAGTCAGGTAATGTAATGCCTCCAGCTTTCTTCTTTTTGCTCAGGATTGCTTTGGCTATTAGGGCTCTCTTTTGGTACCATATGAATTTTAGGATTATTTTTTCTAATTCTGTGAAGAGTGACATTGGTGTTTTGATGGGGATTGCATTGAATCTGTAAGATTGCTTTGGTCAATGCGATCATTTTAATGATATTCATTCTTCCAATCCATAAGCATGGGGTGTTTTTCCATTTGTTTGTGTCATCTACAATTTCTTTAGATAGTGTTTGATAGTTTTCCTTGATCTTCCACCTACTTGGTTAAATTTATTACTAGGTATTTTATTTTTTTGTAGCTATTGTAAATGGGATTGCCTTCTTGATTTTATTTCCAGCTAGATCATTATTGGTGTATAGAAATGCTACTGATTTTTGCACATTGATTTTGTAATCTGTAACTTTACTGAATTCATTTATCAAATCTAAACATTTTGTTTAGATTTGATAAGTCCTTAGGTTTTTCTAGCTCTAAGATCATATCATCAGCAAAGAGGGATAATTTGACCTCCTCTTTTTCAATTTGGATGCCCTATATTTATCTTGCCTGATTGCTCTGGCTAGGACTTCCAGTACTACATTAAATAGGAGTGGTGAAATTGGCATCCTTGTCATATTCTAGTTCTTAAAGGAAAGGCTTTCAACTTTTCCTCATTCAGTATGATGTTAGCTGTGGGTTTGTCATATGTGACCTTTATTATTTTCAGGTATGTTTGTTTTGTACCTAGTTTGTTGAGTGTTTTTATCATAAAGAGCTATTAAATTTTATCAAATGATTTTCTGCTTCTATTGAGATAATCATACGGTTTTTGTCCTTCATTCTGTTAATGCGATGTATCATGTTTATTGATTTGCATATGTTAAGCCATCCTTACATCCCTGGTAAAAATCCCACTTGATCATGGTATATTATCTTTTTGATGTGCTTTTGGATTCAGTTGGATTCAGTTTTGTTGAGTATTTTTGTGTCTATGTTTATCAGGGATGTTGGCCTGCAGTGTGTTTTATTGTTCTTCTTCTTCTTGTTGCTGTTTTTATTGTGTCCTTGTCTGTTTTTTGTATCAGGGCAATGTTGGCCCTGTATAGAGAGAATTCTCTCCTTTTTGATTTTTTTGGAATAGTTTCAAGAGGATTGGTATTAATTCTTCTTTGTACTTTTGGTAGAATTTTGTGAATCCGTCTGGTCCTGGGCTTTTCTTTTTAGACTTTTTATTACTGATTCAATCTTGCTACTCATCATTGGTCTATTCAGGTTTTCTATTTCTTCCTGATTAAATCTTAGCAGATCATATATTTCCAGGAATTTATCCATTTTCTATAGGCTTTCAAGTTTGTCAGCATACAGTTGTCATAATAATTTCTGATGATCTTTTATATTTCTGTGTTATCAGTTGCAATATATCCTTTTTCACTTCTGATTTGTTTAATTGGGTCTTTTGTCTTCTCTTCTTGGTTAGTTTAGCAAGCAGTTTATCGATTTTGTTTATCTTTTTGAAGAACCAACCTTTTGTTTCATCGATCCTTTGTAATTTCTTTTTTTTTTTTTTAATTTCTATTTCATTTAGTTCTGCTCTTATCTTTATTATTTCTTTTCTTTTGCTAATCTGGGGTTTGGTTTGTTCTTTCTTTTCTAGTTCCTTTAGGTACATTGTTAGAATGTTGATTTGTAATCTTTCTACTTTTTTTGATGTAGGCATTTATTGCTATAAACTTCCCTCTTAGCATTGCTTTTGCTGAATCCCACAGGTCTTGGTATGTTGTGTTTCAATTTTCCTTTGTTTCTAGAAACTTTTTGATTTCCATCTTAATTTCTTCATTGACCCAATTGTTCTTCAAGAGCATTTTTTTAAATTTCCATGTATTTGTATAGTTTCCAAAGTTCCTCTTGGTACTTATTTTTAGGATATAATTTCAATTTTTTCAAATTTATTGAGACTTGTTTTATGGTCTGATATATGGTCTACCCTGGAGAATGTTCCATGTGCTGATGGGAAGAATGTATATTCTGCAGTTATTGAATAAAATATTCTGTAAATGTCTCTTAAGTCCATTTGGTCTACAGTCCAGTTTAAATTCAATGTTTCTTATTGATTTTCTGTCTAGATGATCTGTTTAATGCTGAGAACAGGGTGCTGAAGACTTTCATTATTATTATGTTACAGTCTCTCTCTTTAGATGTAGTAATATTTGCTTTATGAATCTGAGTGCTCCAGTGTTTGGTGCACGTATTTTAGAATTGTTATATCTTGCTGGATATATCACTTTACCATTATATAATAACTTCATCTTTTTTTACTTTTCTTGACTTAAGATCTGTTTTATCTGATATAAGTATAGTTACTTCTGGTTTCTGTTTTTGTGGAATATCTTTTTCCATTTCTTACTTTCAGTCTCTATGTGTCTTTACTGGTAAAGGTGAATATCCTGTAAGCAGTACATAGTTGGTTCATTTTATTATCCACTCAGCCATTTTATATCTTTGAAGTAAAGAATTTAGTCAATTTACATTCAATGTTATTATTGATACGTGAGGCTTTGTTCCCGTCATAATTGTTAATTGTTTCCTGGTTGTTTTATATATTCTTTGTTCCTTTCTTTTTCTCTTACTGTTTATTATTGCTGTTTGGTGGATTTCTGTGGTTGTACCATTTGAGTATTTTCTTTTCTTCATTTGTGTGATTTTTTTCCAGTGATTTTATACTTTCATGTGTTTTTATGATGGTAAATGTCATCCTTTTGATTCCAGGTTCAGGGTTCCCTTAAGCATTTCTTGTAGAACCAGTCTAATGGAAACGAATTCCCTCAGCATTTGCTTGTCTGGGAGGCTTTATTTCTCCTTTATGAAGGTTAATTTTGCTGCATATAATATTCTTGGCTCAGCAAATTTTCCTTTATAGGTAACTAGGCACTTTTCTGTCACTGCTTTTTGTTTTGTTTTTAGAGACAGGGTCTCTCTCTGTCACCCAGGCTAGACAGCAGTGGATCAATCATAGCTCACTATAACCTCGAACTCCTGGGCCAAGTAATCCTCTCACCTCAGCCTCCTGAGCAGCTAGGACTATAGACATATGCCACCATACCTGGCTAATTTTTTTCATGTTATTTTTATAGAGACAGTGTCTCACTATGTTGACTAGGCTGGCCTCAAACTCCTGGCCTCCCAAAGTGCTGGGGTTATAGGAGTGCACTATTGTGCCCAGACTCTCTTGCTGTTTTCACAATTTGCTCTTTGTCTTTGACATTAGAGAGTCTGACTAACGTGCCATGGAGAAGACTTCTTTGAATTGTATCTGCCTGGGAATCATTGAGCCTCCTGTATCTGAATGTCCAAATCTCTTGCTAGATTTGGGAAATTTTCATCTATCATTTTTTAAATATATTTTCTAATCCTTCCATTTTCTCTTCGCCCTCAGGGATACCAATAATGTGCATACTGAGTCACAAATATCATGAAGGCTTTGCTCATGTTTTTAAAATCTTTTTTTTCCTTTATTTTTATCTGCCTGGGTTATTTCAAAAGACCTGTCTTCAAGCTCTGAGATTCTTTCTTCTGCCTTCTCTAGTCTATTATTGAAGTTTCAAATGTATTTCGTATTTCCTTCAATGAATTATTCAGTTCCAGAATTTATATTTGGTTCTTTTTTAAAATATCTATCTCTTCAGTAAATTTCTCATCCATTTCCTGAACTTTTTTTCTGATTTCTTTGTATTGTTTTTCAGAGTTCTCTTGTATCTCATAAAGTTTCTTTAAAATTGGTATTTTGAACTCTTGATCTGGGATTTTATGAACTTCTTTTTCATTAAGATCTATTGCTGGAGAATTATTGCCTTTCTTTTTGGTGGTGTCATATTTCCTTGCTTTTTCATGTTTCCTGTGTGCTTACGTTGATATCTACACATCTGATGTAACAGTTGCTTCTTCCAATTTTTTGAAATTGTTTTCATAGGGGAGGATTTTTTTCCTGACGATGTATATATGTTGTTGTTTAGATAGGTGCTTTAGCTTTGACTTTGGGTGCCTTCAGTAGTGTGATCTCTGTATGATTTCTTTGGCAGCACACAGGGTCAGTGGTATCTGTGATTTCCTCAGAGGCTAAGGGTACAGTTATTAATCGAGGCCGTGGTGAAGTTTTGCTGGGACTAGGATGGTAGGCTGAATGTGCCTGTTCTTGGGCCCCAGAGTATCTTATGCTGGGACCAGTGTTAGTGGGTCCTGGGGGACCAATTCTTGGGCCTCCAGGTGGCTTTCTCAGATGCTGGTAGTTGCAATGGTGGGCCAGGCATGTGAATGGGTTCTCAGGACCCTGGGCAGCTTGTGTGATGTGGGTGATGGCAGTAGCAGTTGTGGAGCAACGCACTGGAACCCATACAATCCTTGCTGGTGTTTGTGGTGGCTGCAACAAATTGGGTGGGCAGGTCCCCTGGCCCACTGGTGGCACATGTGAGTGGGTATCATCAGTGGTGGTATTGGCTGGTTGGGTTGGCCTAACCTCAGACCCCAGCAGGAGTGATCAGGTGCCAATAATGACAGACTGGGCTGGGCAATTTCCAGTCCCCTGGGTGGCATGCTCTAGTACTAGGGAGAGAAGGCCAGGTCAACAGACTTATCCTCAGGCCCCCTGGTTGTGTGTTCAGGCACTGGCTATGATAGGCAGAGGTGGGGTGGTCCTCAGGCTTCTGGCCAATGCTCAGATGTGGGCTGCTATGGCTGTGCTGTAGGCCTGCCACTGGGAAGGGTGGGGCTCCTCTCAGCTGAAGCAGCATGGCTAAGTAGCTGTGGAAAGTGCAGCCTGCCCAGGCCTCAGCCCCACAGAAGCCCACAGCAGCCCACAGCAATGGCAATGGGATTTGTCCTAGGCATATGTGGGAGTGCTCAGTCTTCCTTCTCCCTCCTTGGCTCTGTGGCAGAGCAGCATGGCCGCCTAAATCTGGCCTCAGAGCAGCACACAAATTCTTGGCATCTAGGTTCTCAGAATAGCACCAAGCTGAAGCTGCTCTGGGTTTTGATGCCAGTGGACTCCACCTGAGTTCCCTTCCTGGGGCAATGTCTCTGCAATCTCTAGGCAGCTCCCTATGTTATGCTCAAGGCCTTGTGGCTCAAGGAGTTCTCCTGTAGTTAAGATTGTAAAAGCCCATGGTGGAAGTATGGAGCCCTGGGGATTTCTCTCTTACCCTTCCTCCCAGTCCCTAGCCAATCCCAGCTGAGCAAACTGCCTCATTTTGCTCTCTTTACTTGCTTTCAGTGCTTCCCATCACTTCTGTTGGATCCCAGTGTTTCCTCTTAGAGTTATTCAAAGTGTGACTATCTACTTGCTATGTTGGGTCCTCTCCACGGAGGAAGCACATACTAGCTGCTTCTAGTCAGCCATCTTGACTCTATCCTCGTACATATATTTTTGAAAAAAAAATGTGTATATACACAGGAAAAAATGTTGAAATGATATACATGAGACTGTCAATACTGATTATCTCTGGAGGGCTGGAATTATGTGGGACTTTCACTTACTACTTCATACATTTCTGTCTTATTTGAAGGTTTTTTATTATAAACATATATATTTACAATCAGACAAGCATCTATTTCAGAAAAAAAAATTAAGATTGCAGCCAGAATACCTACATCATCTCCTACTAGATTATTCAAGCTTCTAGTAAGAAATCCTGAATCCAGAATGACTTCTGTTTGAGGTAGTTAGGAACAGCTCTCCCAGCCTAGGCATTAATAGCACAACTCCTTAAACTTCCTTCCAAGCCAGGGTTCTAGAAAATCCTTTCATAACCTTAAGCCCAATCATCTTTTTCCTCTTCCCATCACAATAAATAGTGCACTGGTAGTCTTCTTTCAAAGGAATAGATTTTTAACCACCTAAAAAATGTGTGAGTCCTGACAAGAGAAGTATTATACCGTGAATGTGGAATAATAATCTTCACACACCTCTCTGTCATTCTACAAATTCTTGGAATTCCAGTTAAGTTTTTATATTCCATTCAATTTCTTTTATTTTTTTTTTTTGAGACAGAGTCTCACTCTCTTGCCTGGGCTAGAGTGCCGTGGCGTCAGCCTAGCTCACAGCAACCTCAAACTCCTGGGCTCAAGCGATCCTCCTACCTCAGCCTCCCAGAGTGCTAGGATTACAGGCATGAGCCACCGTGCCCAGCCTATATTCCATTTCTAAATAGTAAGTATAAAAATGCCTGAAACCAACTTGTTGGAATTAGCAGACAAGCAGCACTAAGACATTCAGAGCCCTTAGAAGCTAAAAATATGACACCTTTTTGAATTGAATTTATATGCAGCATAAATGTAATTCACATACCACGATTCACAAAATATCCAATGTTACGTTTCTCAGAATATACAAAAGCAGACACAAACACACACAATTTTATCTGCTTCTCTCTTTTACTACCATTTTTTTTTTAAGACAGCTAAGGTCTCTGATAGTTTACAGAGAAGAACAAAGTCAAAAAGACATGAAGTCAAGCCTTTCACAGAACTTGTTTCCTTCAAAAGGGTCATTTTGCTCCAGTAGCTGTCGTTCATAAAGACCAGCCAGTCTTGCCTGCCTCTGCCCTCAGGAGCCTGGGTTTTCTCTCTCAATCATAGTGTCACGTAATTTCAGACTAATAAAGCATGTTCTAGAATTACCTGCATCAGATATTCTATCAGGAAATGGAGATGGTCTTATATTTAAGTGTTTCTTTTAAGATTGTTCCTAACTTTCTTATGCATCAAAAGATGACAGCTTAGTATTTCCATGTTATTAACATAAAAAAACCGATTTGTAGATAGGCTGCCCAGATCCAATCAAAGGAAGCCTCCCTTTCTGTTAATTGGATAATTAATGGCATTTTTTAAACTAGCACTGATCCAAGTACCTTTTATGTTCATTGGCAGATTGATTAACCACGAAGAAGTTCTCTGTTATCTTTATTATCCGTTTAGATGGGAAGGCAGGCCTTCGGGAAGGGACAAAGGATTAGCTTTGTTTACTCCCCACTCTACCCTTTCACATTCAGCCTCCTTTGTGAGATGGCTGTGATTTGAATCTTAGGGGAAAGGGATGAATCTTTATAAAAATCTTTAATAGAATTAAAATCTATTTCAGGCATCAAAAATTGAATTTTGATTATGTCTTGCATTCATGGTTTCTTGTGGGGAGGGGTATAAAACTCTTCACCCACTTGCCTGTATTTATCTGCCAAGCCTTTTTTGTATATCCCTGTCTCCCCACCCCCACCTCCATTGCTCTCATATTTCTATGACTAAATGACAAAACCATGGGCTGGTTACTGCAACAGTATCATTTATTTGTGTTCTTCAAGCAGCCTGCAACACAGCCAGAAGATAATGGACACCTCATTTATTCAAGCCCTGAATGATCATATTTAATTCCCTGTGACAGCTGTCTTCCCTACATTAGCATTGCAAATAAGTTTGGTTTTGTAATGGCCTTCTATTGAACATGATTCAATTATGTGTGGTCCGTATCAAGGCAGGATACGGTCTTAGTGTCTATAGCAATATTTCTGCAAGCTGCTGCTATTTACACTGCTCACATTTAAGCTGGCTGTTTACTACAATGCTTTCCTTGAACTATATTGAACTCCCTACACTTTCAAATAAAATAAAGAGGAATGAATGTAATTTGAAAAAGCAGTTACTAGGCATATAGATATTACATACCTCCTCCCCTTTACATATGTAATCAACCTGGAAGCACTTGGAAAAAATTGCCGATTGTCCCATTTTAAAATCTAGATAATAAAATCACTATGACCAATTAAACGATTAGACAATGCTAAACATAAGGTTCAATGCCTGGTTTTGCATATCACTAACAATACATTATTGAGCATTAAGGCAATCAGTCTAAATTCAGAGTTATTTTCATGTAATGGAGGTGAGAAACCTATGCATAAAGAAAAGCAGCTTCTTCATGGACTGAAGGAAGATTCCAAGGTAACCTGATCTTAGCAAGGGGTGAAATGCAGCCCTCTCTCCTCAAAAATGTACGTCTCACCCATTGGCTCCTGCCTCCGGAAGTTCATCTGCAGATGTAGCCACCACCTTGGCAGCTGTTGAACCAGCGTGTTATGGAAAGATGAAAGAAAGAGGCAGCTGGGTGGGATAGAGGGGCTGTCCACCCAGGCTCCACAAGATGTTATCACAGACCCTATGTCACAGTGACTCTGAGGCCAGCTGAGCTGGCTGCCCAATGTGACTCGTGGACTCCAAAGGCACAAAAGCTCTCTCAGACGTTTTACACCTGATGTCAGGAAGGAGCACTCATTTCTTTCCTCATGCCTCAAGTTTCCAGGTGGAGCAACTTGCCTAGGTTAAGATTCCTGGCTTTCCTCATGGTAGGGAGTGAGTAACCAGCCGGTAGTGTTGAAAATAGAAACTTAGCAGCTTTGGCTCTGTCTGCCTGCAGAAAGGGTGTATTCTGGTCTAGTGCCTCAGCCCCGCAGGAAGCTTAGGGGGGCTGCATGGCTGACATTTGGAGGTTACATTCAATTCAGGGAAGGGTTAATAAGCATACCTGACTCCACCTACACTGTGTCCTCCAACATGGCTTTTTTCCGTTTAAAAAAAAAAAAAAAAAGTTGGTATTCATCTATCTGATTCCTGAGTTTGTGTCTCAGCTGGATGAGAGGGAAGAAGAGAGGGTTATCTACTGGCCCAGCCCCTTATACCTGACAAGTAAATCCTTCTCCTGTTATTTGACATTAACTTAATGTGGAGCAGTGCTTCTCACACTTTAATGTGCATGCACATCATCTGGAGATCTTGTTAAAATGCAGATTCTGATTCAGCAGGTCTGGGATGGGTTCTGAGATACTATAAATACAGTTCTAACAAGCGCCCAGGTAAAGCCAATGCTGCTGGCCCATGGACCACACTATGGTAACAAGAATTTAAAATGTGGTCTCCAATTTCTCAAAGAACTAAAAGTAGATTTAACATTTGATCCAGCAATCTATTACTGGGTATCTACCCAAAGGAAAAGAAATTATTATATCAAAAAAAGACACCTGCAATCATATGTTTATCGCAGCCCAATTCACAATTGCAAAGATATGGAATCAACCTAAGTGCCCATCAACAGAAGAGTGGATGAAGAAAATGTGGTTTTTATACTCTATGGAATACTACTCAGCCATAAAAAAGAATGAAATCATATCTTTTGCAGCAACTTGGATGGAACTGGAGCCCATTATCCTAAGTGAAGTAACTCAGGAATGGAAAACCAAATACCACATGCTCTCACTTATAAGTGGGAGCTAAGCTAAGTGTATGCAGGATCATACAGAGTGGTATGACGGACATCAGAGACTCAGAAAGGGGAAGGGTCACTAAAAACCCAGACATCACCACTACACAGTTCATCCATGTAACCAAATACCACTTGTACCCCTAAATCTATTGAAATAAAAAAACTTAAAATGAAAACGCAATAGCATAATGGGAGTTTGTCGAGTAAAAATGCAGGAGTCATCACAGAGAAAGGTCTGAAACCCTGTGTTGTACGTGTAACCACTCACCCTGTAAATGTAAAGACATTTTCATTTGACTCCCTGTTCCATTCCACTCCAGTTTACCCTCCCCCCAGCCGCTGCAGCAAACCTCCGCATCTTTGCCTCACATCCCACTCCTCGCACGTCTTTACCTCTCCCAAGATGCCTGAATTCAACGGATTGCACGCTCTCTGGCTTGCGATTATCTTTGACTACAGCTTCTTCTGCCCTGGAAGTGACCGTGACCGAAGTCTTTTCCAGACTCGTCTCCTGCCTTTGCACTTCCCGGCCTTGCACAGCCCTGCTCCAGTTGCCCTGCTCTTCCTTTGGCATTCCTCTCCTGGCGACCATAGGTGAGCTGCGAATCTGAAGCCCCTCTTCCTACACAATAACACTCAGAAGCTGTCCTAGCAGCCGGTCCTGGCTTGTGCACAGTCTCACTTCAGACTCCTCCGCTGAGGCCAAAGGAGTCCCTGACAGGAGTCACGGTACCATGCCTGGGAGTCCCTGGGCACCCCAAACCACTCCAGAGCACTCCAAACCAATCTTCCAGGCACTTCTCAGGAGGCTGGCTCCACTTCAGCAAAGTGCCCCACACTGAAAGACGTATTTTCCATCAGTAACTAGTGCAGTTAATGAGAACGCTGGATACATTGGCACTAAGGAAATTAGCCAGAATTTAATTCTGCCAATAAATTGCCTTGGGCTTGAAGGCTCACCATGTGTGTCCCTCGGGGCCTACTTTGAATTGTAGGTGTGTTTTTAAGTCTTCAGAAATAAGACTATATTGGCTCGAAGGCTGCAATAAAATGTCTTTGCCGTAATAAAGCTGAATCTGGTCAGCACTTGGCATCTCTTCTGTAAGGATTTGACTCACGGCAAAACATGCACGTTTGCAATGGGTATAAGATAAGACAGAGAAACACGGTGACAATACGTGCTGCGTGTTCAATTTCTCCCCTGCTCATTCTCCATTTTTATTTCCTAAAGTACCACAGCATTAGAATACCTGTTAATGCAGTGAATGTGATTTGTTTGAATTGAAAGCAATTTTCCATAGGTTAACAAATTGTTTGTATTCATCACTTGGAAATTTCCTTATTTTCAATAAATTTTCTCTGATTAAGTAAATTTTATCTAAGCCCTAAATTTGTGTGTTGACAGTATACAAATACAACTGGGAATAAATGAATGCACAGCATTTACATATTTTTATTTTTAGGGAAAAAATAGGCTTCAATTATTTCACACTTCCAATTTTACATTATTATAATCCCCCTGTAAAATATTATAACATGGCATCCTTTAGCACTTTACCTTCATCAAGAGGCCTCAATCACTACCGTCATCTGAGAAGCATTATGTTTTTTATTTCAAAGAACCTACTCCCATCTATCCACATGAGAAGTGCCCCCATCTAGGAAAACAGTACATGCAAGAAAGGCAATAACAAATGAAATTTAAATCTCAGCATTCTTTCCAATTATTTTTTACCTAATTATTTTATACCTAGATACATGCAAATGCATCTCTGTATATTTGTATATATACATATATTAGTTTTTTGTTTTGTAACTTTGGGAATCATACTATACATATTATTTTATAACTTGCTTTTTTCATTTAACAACATCTATGAGCACTTTTTCAATGCATGCTTATTTTTAGATATGTTTGCCTAAAACTAGAATATAGATTTAATAAACAGTTTATATTTTCAAAACAAAATAAATACACTATTTTAGCCAGAAATACATGATAAACCTAAAGAAGAGGATTATTCTATTAACTAAGTTTTAATTTGCTTCTTTCTATTTCTTAAATGATTAGATAATCAAATTTGTCTTTTCTGCTAAAAAAGAAACAGCATTCAGAACAATGTTATTCTCCCAAGAGGGTCCAGTTATTTTATTAAAATTTCTGGAGTTAAGAAAAAGACCAAAAAGTTATATAAAATTATTTAATGGATTCATGCCAAAAAACAATATATGATTAAATGACTAGCAGTTCATACATTGTATTATATTATTTTACGCTAATATAAATCCTCCCTTATATGAAACTTGTGAAAACATTAAACAATTCTTCTAAAATCATCCCCTGCTTAAATACAACATGATATTCCAACATAAAAAAATTATTCAGAAATGGTTACATGCAGTAAATACAAAGTAGAGCACTTTTACCCTACAGACTGGGTCAGAAGTTATAGAAAGATCAAAAATTATGTGTCCCTGTTCACTTACTTTTTTAAAAACTACACAAACAATTCAGCACTGGAAGAGAGACCCCCAAATTGATTCAAACATGGATGAAAAACTCCATTGTCCCTATAAAATGAATCCTTTTCTTGAAACAGCTGCCAAAGAGAAGCTGGCCCGATGGTTTGGCCAGCAAAGCCGGCTAACGTGGAGATGATTATAAAATGGCAACATCCCAGGGACCTGAGCATCCCCAACCAGAGTCTGCCGAGTAGGTGGACAAGCAACTGGAGTCCCCCAGGACAAGTCCCCATCTTTCCAGGCTATCTGGCACACAATAATATACAGAACTGTTGGCAGTCAATTCTGGTTATAGCACCTTCCAGACAGTTTTCCCACACGTGAATTCTGAACAGGGGCTTGAATTAGTGAAGCTGAAGCAGGATGCTCTGTTGTATGTTGTCTTTTTCTCTCAAAGCAACCAAGTGAACACAGGAGCTCAACCCCTGGGTCTAGGGTGTGACTTCAACCAAAGGACAAAGAAATTACAATAAAATTTTAGAATCTCAAATGTTATGTGGTAGTTCAGTATATGATGCTATTGTCCAGATTTTATTCTGAAGAAATTCTCTACCAAACTATATCTAATATTGGAGATTCCTCATCAGAAATCACAACTTCCTTCTAGACCGGAGTAGTTCTCCACGTTGCCCACCGTGCACCCAGGAACAAAACAGAGAGACTTAGAGCAACAGAGATTTTCAAAGTACACATAGCCCTCCCTCGCATTTATTCATCATCTCTCCTCCCCAACCCCCGCAATTTATACAAGGTCTCCTCAAACTAGTGTAGGAAATGGCCCCTTCTCTCTCAGAACAAGGCTCATCTCCTACTTCACAGAGAGGGTGAAGTACGTATGTGACCAGGCTCCCTCAAGCCTAGTCACACACACGGCACAGACTGACCACCTCCACACACATCCTTACCTCCTTCCCCCATCTCGGAGAAGTAAACATCCTCTCCCCTCAAGCTGCGCTTTGATTCTTCCCCTCACACCTCCTTCAGGACCTATCAGACATCTCACTTACCCTCAATCTCTCCCACTTCACTGGCTCTTTCCGCATCGATGTATTCAGGCACTTGACTTCCAGACTACTTTCAGCTACTAGTTGGTTTCCTTCCCCTTACTGCCAAGCTTCCTGGAAAGGGTCCTCACACTAGCCCTCGATCCATAACTGTGCTCACACTTCCCTGTATTAAAATCTCTTTATTCAAACCATTCGAGTTGAATCCTGTTTCCTGTCAGAGGCCTGATGGTACACTTTCTAAATCTCAGTTTCCTCATTCCTAAAATCAGGATAACAATACCACATTCGTAGAACCCCAAACCCAGGCTTGTATACCCAACGCGCAGCTAAAGCCAAACACTGGCTTAGAGATACCAGTACTTGGAGATAGAAAAAGTTTTATTTGATTTGGCCAAAGTGAGAAGACAGGAGAGCAAAGCCTCTCAGATCTGCCTTGTCACAGAGATGAGGCAGCAAGTTTTATGCAGATTTGGGGGCAAGCTAGGGGGAAGTCTGTGTTGTTTTTAGTCTCAGATAACACCTTGAGTAACCAGACTTCTGGGTGTCAGCAGCTAGTCACAACTTTTTCAGAGGCATTCATTCCTGTGCAAAACAAACTCACAGATTCTCCTTGTGACCCTGGAGTTATCTCCTCCTGCTTGACAAAGCAACAGTGTGTCAGCAGTTAATAATTGCTGTGAGAATAAGGGGTGCTGAGCAGGAAGCAAGCAGTTAACGTGAACAACCAAGGGTCCAGTCCAATTTTACATTATTTTAATCATTAAAAATGCTGGGATACTGAAATCTCAAGGGGCCCAGCTACTGCATTACTTAGGATGAACACTAAGCAGTTGTAATGAAGAGACCCCAAATTACGGTGGTATACCACAGATGCTAATTTTATCTTTGCCCTAAGAGTCATAGATGAGAGGAACAGTTATCAGGGCAGCCATGCTCCATGTAATCACTCAAAGAATCAGGATTTTTCTGTGTTATTGGTTCATTAGATTTTAATGTGCATGTGAATGAACTGAGGCTCCCGTTAAAAATGCAGATTCTGCTTTAGAAGTCTGGGATGGGCCGGGCGCGGTGGCTCACGCCTGTAATCCTAGCACTCTGGGAGGCCGAGGCAGGTGGATCGCTCAAGGTCAGGAGTTCAAGAGAAGCCTGAGCAAAAGCGAGACCTAGTCTCTACAAAAAATAGAAAAATTAGCTGGGCATGGTGGCGCATGCCTGTAGTCCCAGCTACTCGGGAGGCTGAGGCAGGAGGATCACTTGAGCCCAGGAGTTTGAGGTTGCTGTGAGCTAGGCTGACGCCACAGCAACTCTACTCCAGGCAACAGAGTGAGACTCTCTCTCAAAAAAAAAAAAAAAAAAAGAAGTCTGGGATGGTGCCTAAGATTCTGATTTTCTAACAAGCTCCCATCTGCTGACCTCACCAGACCCAGCCCAAAGTTAATTTCTCACTGTTCTGGATCCTTTTTCCTCTCTCACTCAGACTTGAGAAACAAGGCAGGTCAAATTTTATATGATCCTGACAACCTCACATACCCTAGTATGATGGATGTGGAAAAAACACATCTCAAATTCACCTGAGTACAAGGGCACAAGAGCAACTTCTCTCATTGCTTTTATGTCCAACCCTAAAAGAGTAGAAAGAAAACAGTCTGATCATCCCTGAATACTCTCAGGGCTCAGGTGCCTTCCTAACAGTTCACGATGACATTAAGCCATGTTACTGTTCCCCTCCCCCTACACTTGCCCTTGTTGAAAATCTTTTGTGAAATGAAGTTAAAATATCAAGGGTTGGCAGGAGGCAGTGGCTCGCACCTGTAATCCCAGCAATTTGGGAGGCCAAAGAGGGAGGGTTGTTTGAGGCTAGGACCTCAAGATCAGCCTGTGCAACAGAGTGAGACCCCATCTTTAAAAAATATATTTTTAAAAAAACTTAGATGGATGTCGTGGTGCATGCCTGCAGTTCCAGCTACTCAGGAGGCTGAGACAGGAGGATCACCTGAGTCCAAGTGCTCAAGGTTACAGTGAGCTATGACCATGCCACTGCACTCCAGCCTGGGCAACAGAGTGAGACCCTGTCTCTAACAAAAATAAAATAAAAGGCAATCTTGAAGAGGAAAAGAAAGAATTACTACCAAAAGATTCAAATAAATGTAAAAGGAAGAGTTTGATAGAATCTAGTCCTAGCTAAAAAGAACACTGAAGAGATAGAACAGGCCTGTGCTTGGGGACATAGAGGGTACAGAGGTGACTGCCTGTCAAAGTATCCTAGTTCCTTTTTTAGCATCTTCTGATAAAACCATCTCTTAATCCCTCTGAAGCTGCTTCCTTAAACCACTGCCATTCCCACAAAGCCGGCAACCCTGTCGATCAAATCAATTGGAAGTATCCCACAGAAAGCCCCACGTGGCAGAGTTAGAACACGTGTCCATTCACTGAGGAACTTTCTCCATTAGGAATGGGAGCTCTGGAAGAGGATTTGGACTGAATGGTTCCATCCAGTCACTTCATTTTATAGATTAACTCCTTAATCTAGGCAACAAATATTTACAAATTCCTACTGTGTGCTAGGGAATGGAAAGACTCTAAAGTCACACAGGTTAGTTTCAAGCCCTGGACCAGAGGCCATGTCTTATGACTCCTGACCAAAGCATTTTCCATCACACCCTGCTGCTCCTAAGGGTTCCCCTTGCTCTGAGAACATGGACTAATGCCTGCCACAACATTTATCTTCAGGCAGGCAAATTCCTGCTCAGGCAAAGCCACAAAGAAATTTACAGAGAAGTGAAATTTATCTTCTGTTAAAGATGAGGAAACAAGTTTAGAGAGGTTAAGAAAAAAAAAAAAACTTGTCCAGGATCTCGTAGCTAATAAGTGGTAAATCCATGCCTTAAACTCAACTTTTCCTAGCAACAAAGCCAAAACTGCTTTTCCACAGCTCTACTGTCCAGTAATTTAATGAAATAAACAACTGACTGGGCTGCTTTTTCTGCGATTAGAAGAGCTTTGGGATATATGAGTCACATAGGATTATTCAAAACTCTGTAACTATGACACTGTCAGATGGAGGAGATTTGTCCTTATACCTGGTAGACCCCCCTGGGCTCTGTCTACAAAATCACTTTTTGGGGTTTTCCAAAGTAGAAAACAAAAGTGACAATATTTTAAATCAAACAGGATCTATTTATTAGTTACACTGTGCCCATACCTGTGTGTAAATGTTAAGAAGTTTCCACTAATTCCTAGAGCCACCTTACCCATCAGTTTCTCTCGAAAGGGGAGAAACCGTGTCTGCAGCAATTCAGGCATGGCAGCCTAATAGAGAACCCTACTGCAAGGGGATTTCCCATGTATCTGTACCGTTCCACTAGTTAAGTTTTAGAAGCATTTAAGGCTATCTTGAATGTGTATACATACCTACAGTGCAGGCTTAAAGAAAAAAATCCATTTCAATGAGTCATGCACCAACAATAGTGAGCAAATGGATTTGAATTGTTAGGGTCCATAATCATATAAAACATAGTTTTCTCTCTATGAAACAGATTAGTCGTTCAGACATGCAGCTTACAGAAGCCAACTTTATCAAATATATAATTTTTTTCCTTGCAGTGCATCAAATAACTAAACACATATGCCATTTGGCTGGCTATAACTTTTTTTAATCAGAGAGCCCAGGAAGCTAAAGGGGCAAACTTCTTAGCAATGTGCTTACAGGCAGTGAGAAGAGAAGACTATTTTTTTTCCAGTAATAGAAGAATGAAACATGATGAAAACATTAATGAAAAACACTATAGTGCTACATTTTTGCTTTCCCACATCTAGATCTGTCTTCAGAGAAATCTCATTACCAAATAAAACCAAAGAAATTAAAACTAGTCACCTCTATGACATTTCACCACCTGTGATTATTCCACTCTGATCAAAGATGATAAAATGCTTTTAAGATTGAGGCCTAAATAAATAAATAGATAGATACAAGCCTAACCATGCTTTAGTGTAGTAAACACAACACAGGCCCAACTTCACACTCATTCATTCAATTGAAGAGACAACTCTGCAATCAACCAATCCTGTGATTTAGCATGGGCAAATAAGGCACGTTGTAAGGAAATAATAAAAATCAGAGAGTCTGTCATTCAATTTAATCTCCACAGATCCCAGTTTTCTCATCAACTAAACAAGAACATGGACTTCAACCTACAAGAATTTTGTAAAGCAAAAACGAAAATAACCATTGAAAATCACTTTTAATTAGGGGGGAAAACTATTGTGTTTAAACAAAGTATGGGGCTTGACCACCACCAGGAATTATAGGGTACCCAGGCCATGCCCAAGCTTCACAGCTACTTTGAAAACAATCTGTTTTCAAACTCCACCTTTCCAGCCTCTTCCTTGGTCTTACAGTAGTCAAGTGACTTTTCTTTCCTTTCTTTCTTTTTTTTTTTTTCAGTCAGGGTCTCACTCCGTTGCCCAGGCTGGAGTGCAGTGGCACAATCATAGCTCACTGTAACCTCAAACTCCTGGGCTTCAGATACCCTCCCACCTCAGCATCCCAAGTAGCTGGGACGATGGGCATGCACCACCACACCCCAGCTAACTTTTTAATTGTTTTTTAGAGACAGGGTCTCACTATGTTGCCCACACTAGTCTCCAACTCCTGACCTCAAGTGATCCTCCTGCCTTTGCCTCCCAAAGTGCTGGGACTACAGGCATGACCCACCATGTCTGGTCACAAGTGACTTTTGAGCCAGCCCTCTTACCACCCAATGATGAGTTTCTTCAGCAGAACTCCTACCTTGCAGGGAAAAAAATAAATATTCAAAAACTGGAATTGATAAGAGAAGCCAAATCAGAAAGGGATAAAGTGCTGATGACTGAAAAGGGGCTCATTGAACATAAATACAGATTGGAGAATTTTCAGGGATTCAGAGACTGGAGAGAGGTATCCAAATTGCCTTCCTATACCTTGTGCTCAAGCACACGACTGCCCCCAGGCATCAAGGAGTCTTGCACTATGAGAATATTCCACCATCCCTGCATCTCACTCACTAGTTAGTCAGTGTCTCTCTTCCTCATAGACTGACCACATGCTCAGGAGAGCAGGGATTATATCTGCCTGATTCATTCAAACTTCTGGCAATGAGCTTGGCACATGGTATATACTTACAAGTGTTTGCTGAATCCATGAATTAACTATTGTATACATTGGTTTTTGCATAGCTCTATAAAAAATCTTGACAATATTAAGTCCTTTTTAAAGTTTCTAAACAAGTGAATCCCCTGCTTACACTACTTTGATAGCCATGCATTGACTTTGTATGCCAGGCCATGCTCTGACCCCTGCTTACCCCGCCAGCTGCGTTCCTCACCATTCCTCCATACATGCTGCACCCCAGTGAGACTGCGCTACATTCAGGTCTACAGATGTGCCAGGTCACTCTCTCTCTCTCCTGAGCTTTTATGCATGCTGGCCTCTGCCCCAACCTTCCTCCCATTCCTTCTCCCTCAGTGATACCTATTTATCTTTCAGATCTTAGCTGAGATATCACTTCCTCCAGAAAGCCTTTTCTGACCACCACCACGCCCCTCCAACATGAAGTTAGGAGCCTCCTCTGTGCCCCTTTTAATACCCAGATCATACCTCTGTGCTGCCACATTCTCACCAAAGTAATTGCTTATTACCTATATGTATTCCTAAACTGTAGCTGCTCTGTATTACTCAATGAATGCCAGCATGTATGCTAAAAGATGTGAGATAGATAACACAGTGGTCCTTCTCTCTACGAGTTTAGGTTTTTTATCTCAGTCATGTGCATGAGTAGGAAAATCACCTTACATCATGGCATTTTCCCATAGCGCCTAGTTTCTATAAAACTAAAGCCCAAGTTATTGCCTCCATTTGAAGAGCCTTTATAGTCCGTAGACAAGTTTATATAATGAAGATAGGAAGATTCTGGAGGGATTTACTTTAATCTCACTCTAAAGTCAATAACTTTAGTACTAAAAATGCTTTTAATAGCTAATTTTTAGAGAAGTTCCATTGCTTATGAGAGAATCATAGATATTTCATATACAAATCTGTCACCTGATTAAATGAAACTATACAAAGGGAGCCTTTAATTTTCACATTGTTTTAAATGTATAGTTTCCATGTTTTTTAATCCCTGCACATGACAATCAGTAAATGTCTAATGATGATAGTGATGATCATGATGATAATAATGAAAGAAATAAATAATATAAAAGAATGATACATCACTAAAAGCTCCAAGTTGCCCTCTAAAAGCTCTAAATATGTTTTGTGTGAGGCTCGTTTTCATAGCTGGACAACATCATGAAAGAAATTCCCAGTTTTAAAAAGAAACCAATTCTGAAAGATGTTGTTGACATTTGTGACCCCATGGAAATTATTTCAATCTGGGGACAATTTGTTTTCAGTCTTTGTGTACAGCACAGAAAATTCCGTCAGCTCTATCACACAACACCTATCTCTGCATCCATTCATTTTTCTTAGCTCATCAAGATACAAAATAATCTAAACAAAATGACTACACTGACATTTTCTTCAAATACCATAATAATTGCTAAATTGTACTGACCAGAGACAAAGGGAATTTTATTTTCTGTTGATCACATACATCTTTTTATACATGAAAAACCACAACACTATCATTCTCCACCAGGTAGCTTCTGCCAACAACTGTGACTGATTGGGATTCACATAAAGCCTCAGTCTCGTATGAACATGACAAGAGTCAAATTAGGTGGGCTGGGAGCAAAACAAAGAGCCGCAGCATCTCAGACTCAGCATTTTGACAGAGCCTTCTTCATGCCAGCGTGCATGCTGCCTCATTAAATGATATACAAAGGTCAGAGGTTAATCAGCTTCAATTCAGCATGCATATTGAGTAGTTTTTGGTCATTATTTTATATTTTCAAATGAGAAGATACAAGAAACACTTCAAGTTAGTGGAGCATTTTCTAATGACAACCTTTAACTCTTCAGAGATAGAATTTCACATGTAACTTTGAGGTTTTTCTTAAAACCACTAAAATATCTTAAAGATATAAATGTTCAAGTCATCCCTTTTTTGACAATTCTGTTGAGGTACAATTGACATTAAATAAACTGCATGTTTTTAAAGCATAGAATTTGGTAAGTTTTAACACATGTATACACTGGTAAAAAAATCGCTCGCAATCACGATAATGAACATAACTTTCCAAAAAGATTCTTCCTGAACCATTATAATCCCTTGGAATATAAACATTTATCTTATGTTTGAAAATGCTTTTGGTTATTACCAATAAAGCTGCTATTAACATTTGTGTACAAGTCTTTGTATGGACACATCCTTTCATTTTTTTCTTGAGTAAATACCTAGGAATAGAATGATTGCATCATAGGTAGGCGTGTGTTTAACTGTTTTCCAAAGTGTTTGTGCCATTTTACATTCGTACCAGCAATGGTATGGTCACTATACCATTTAAACAAATTAAGATAAATGAAAAACTGTTATCCATCTTGAATTGATTTTTGTGAGAGGTGAGAGGTGGGGGTCTAGTTTCAATCTTCTGCATATAGCTATCCAGTTTTCCCAGCACCATTTATTGAAAAAGATTCTTTTCCCCAGCATATGTTTTGTCAGCTTTGTCAAAGATTAGATTACCATATGCAGATGGTTTCATCTCTGGATTCTCAGTCCTGTTCCAGAGGTCAATGTCTCTCTTTTTGTCTAAAACATCACAAGTTCTGAAGGACAGTCTGCTTTCAGAACGATGACATGAAGAACTCTACAGCCCTGTTTTCCATTGAAACTAGTGAAAATTATTTTAAAACAAGTCTCTGGAAATAATCCTAAGTGTGTACAGCAAATGAAAAACATTTATTCAAGAAAATCTACTAAAACTCAATAAGAACAATGAGTCTGTGGTATATGAACCAAGACCCACCTACTCTTTCCCTTTTCCCTCCCAGTTCAGTAAAATGGAAACCACTCCAGACCGCTGCAGCCAAGATTACAGGGTCCCTTTCCCTCCCAGTTCCTAGCTGAAGGATTATCTTTCCAGATGGGACATTTCTTATCCTGCCCAAGCTACCTGTTGCTGAGGCTGTTCCAGGTGAGTGTGGCCTAGAGATGGGGACTCCCTTTTTCTGCTCAGCCCTCACCTGTGGAGCAGCACCTGTGCCATGGGCGCAATGCTGCTGAGAATACGAGGGCCCCAGTTACCCTTAGTGGGTTAATAAGATGTGGTAATGTATACCATAGAGTTCTACTCAGCCACAAAAAATGATGGTGATACAGGACCTCTTGTATTATCACGGATAGAGCTGGAACCTATTCTACTAAGTGAAGTATCACAAAAATGGAAAAACAAGCACATGTACTCACCAGCAAATTGGTTTCACTGATCAACACTTAAGTGCACATATAGTAATAACATTCATCGGGTGTCAAGCAGATGGGAGTGGGGAGGAGGGGATGGGTATTTACACACCTAATGGGTGCGGTGCGCACCGTCTAAGGGATGGACAGGCTTGAAACTCTGACTTGGGTGGGGCAAAGGCAATGTATATAACCTAAACATTTGTACCTCTGTAATATGCTGAAATAAAAAAAAAATTTTTAAAAAGAAGTAATCTAAATAGACCTATGACAAATAAAGTGAAAAAAAAAAAGATAAATGAAAAAGACATGATGCCCCAAAAAGACATAAAGAGTACGGGAGTGTAGACAACAGCAAATGAAAGATAAAGACAAAATCTTGGAATCTGGAAAGAAGAATGAATTGTCACTAACCTAACAGACCAGAAAAAATTAAAAACTAAATACCTATAATAAGGAAAGCCACAAGAAGCATGTCAATTCTACAGAAAGACCCAGGAATTTGGAGGTACCATTTACCTCTGAAGGCAGAGGGTGAAGCTGAAACAGTAAAAGTAATTTCTTTCCACTTGAGTCTCATCTCTCTTCATCTGATCTCTGCAAGGGCTAATGGGATTTCCTCACAGCAAAATTGTTGGGTTCCAAAAGCAACTGCCCCAAAAGAGAAAGACTCAAATGGAAGCTGTAGGATCTTTATTATCTAGCCTTAGGAGTAACATAGCGGAGGGCAGGGTTGTAGGGAAAAAAAGGATAAAAAGAAAAGAAGTAACACAGCATCACTTCTGCTGTAAGAGTAGGAGTTTACACATTCCTGCCCAGATTAAGTGGAAGAATATAGACTCCCATCTATTAGTGAGAAGAGGGCCAGTCACGTTGTAAGAAGAATATGTGAGATGAGCTATATTTATTGATAAAGACATCTTTGGAAAATAAAATGTGCCATAACCACTGACTGCTTTGGTAAGGAAACAGAGCCCAGAGAAGTCAGCATTATCCAAATAACACAATCAATAATAGAGCAATACTGGCCGGGCTTGGTGGCTCACACCTGTAATCCTAGCACTCTGGGAGGCCGAGGCGGGAGGATCGTTTGAGCTCAGTTCGAGACCAGCCTGAGCAAAAGTGAGACCCTGTCTCTACTAAAAAAAATAGAAAGAAATTAGCTGGACATCTAAAAATACATATATAAAAAAATTAGCTGGGCATGGTGGCACATGCCTGTAGTCCCAGGTACTCGGGAGGCTGAGGCAGGAGGATCGCTTGAGACCAGGAATTTGAGGTTGCTGTGAGCTAGGCCGACACCATGGCACTGTAGCCCGGGCAACAGAGTGAGACACTGTCTCAAAAAATAAAAAAAAAATAATAGAGCAATACTGGAAACTGGGTATCTGAACTCCTAGTCCATGTTCTTTCCACTAACTCAATTTGCCTCCTAATTTTTATAAAATTCACACTGGTGACATTATAGAGTTAATGGATAGAGAGAATTTAGTATAGGAAAATTCTAACCTGAATCTTAGATAACGTTTTCTTGATTCAGGGAGTTTGGGCCATAAAGAAACTACTAGTCACCAGTAGAGCAATAAAAGTTAGGAAATCCTAGAAGGTAATTTTTAATAATTCCTAAACCAAAAAAGTTAATGAAGTCAATGTAGGAAAGGTTTATAAGTCACACTCCTCAATTGCTGAGTTTTAATGACTTTTAAAAAAATTTATGACTATGTTTTCTATAGATAGCTTCATCCCTTTTTCAGAGAGAGTAATACAAATAATTCTAGTGTGAATTAAATCTCTATCAACAGGAATCAGGTATAGTTTTACGAGCACATTAAGTTCCACCAGCATTATTCATTTTGATATGTTTCATTCTGCTAAACTATATATTAATAATAACAGATTAAGTAGAAGTTAGCTATTGTAATGAATCAAAATTTCATCTTAAGATAGCTATAAATCATCTGCAATAGAAGAAAAGAATTAAAAAGGACATTAGGGACTTTTGTTTCTTGCTATACTGGAGTAACTTGCAAAAGACCAATTCTCCTGCCATTGAACAACTATAAAATCTCAATAAGCTACCAGAAAAAGTCATTTTCTAAGACAGTGGAGAGTGACCAAGGCTGTCAGAAGCTGAAGGCTAATCCTTGAGAGAAGGAAAATGCATTCTGGTGACCATGACACTTTCTATCACCTTTGTTTTTAAGACATTTACCGATTCCCAAAGGACTCAGGGGTAAGAGGGTGAGAGGTCAAGTAGAAAACAGCGGCTCGGTGATTTTGTCAGTCTTGTAGGCATAAGAAGTTATAAATTGGAATTTAGGATATCAGGAATTAGAAGGATCAGGATCAAGGATAAAAGAGCATCACAGAGAAGTGAGCTGGACACTCCTGGCTATTTTTCCCCTTGAGAGATTTGCCAATTCCTAAACCACAAAAGGAGAGAAGCCAAGCAGAAAGCAACAGCCAAGAGGCTAAATCTAAGCTAGCCCCTTTTGGTGCTGGAGAGAGAAAAATCAGAGTTCAGGGCTCACCAAGGAAGAGATGATCTGTTAAACACCCCAGGCTTTCAGATTAGATCCCTCAAAGTCTATGCCTTTGCTTTAAGGCAAAACAGAAATAGACCAGCTCTCACAAAGACTTAAATCCAACCTTGAATTATCTTCATCCCTGAATGGATCAAGATGACTTTCTCTTACTTTACCATCAAAATGAATAAATAAATAAGTACCAATTTCTATCTAGAGTAGGATAACATCATCTAATTAAGCCTTTACAATTTTTTACCCAATGTCTATATTCAATTTTTTAAAATTACTAAGCATGACAGGAAATAGAAAGAAATGACCAAAACCCAAGAGGAAAAAAAAAACAGAAAATAAACAGTAGACCAAAATGTGATCCAGATATTGGAGCTATGAGAGAAAGACTTAAAAACAATTTTGATCAATATTTTCAATAAGATAAATGACATGATGGAGAATTTTATCAAGCAACTGGAATGTATAAAATTTAATAGCTGAAAATAAGAACTCAATAAATAAACAGGATTAAAGACATAAAAATAAAAAGTTACAAAAATGAAAGATAGGTGAATAGAAAATATCAAGACTAAAACATGGAGAAATAAAAAAATACAAAAAGAACACAAGAGTTATGTAGAACATGCAAATGTTTGTAAACTAGGGCTTCTGAGAAAAAATAAAAAAGAATAGTGCAGAAGCTGGATAAGAATTTTCAAAAACTGACTAAAGATGTCAAGCCATATATTTTAAAAGCTTTTTGAACTCAAACAGGATAAATACTAAAAAATCACACTAACAACATCATATAAAACTGTTTAAAACTAATGTCAAAGGGAAATCGTAAAAGCAGCCAGAGGAAAAAAGACACATTACCTTTCAAGAAGCAACAATTAGACAGCTGACTTGTCAACAGAAAACTAAAGAAAATGGGAAGATATCTTTAAATTGCAAAAAGAAAATAACTTCCAACTTGACATTGTATACCTACCAAAAAATATCCTTCAAATATGAAAGAAAGATAAAGATATGTTGAGGCAAATAAAAACTGCACCTCCCCTTTTCCCTCCTCCTCCCTGGTTGATTTCCAATGAGTTTTACTTCCCTCTGTGCACATGTGTGCACATCAGTTAGTTCCAATTTAGTAGTAAATACACGTGGTGTTTGTTTTTCTATTCTTGAGACACTTCACTTAGAAGAATGGTCTCCAGTTCCATTCAGATTGTTGCAAAAAGTATTAATTCATTTTTTTTTTTGCCACTGAGTAGTATTCCACGGTATGCATATACCATATTTTATTAATCCATTCATGAATTGATGGGCACTTGGGTTGATTCCACATCTTTGAATTGTGAATTGTGCTGCAATAAACATTCAAATGCAGGTGTCTTTTTGATGAAAAGCCTTCTTTTCCTTTGGGTAAATACCCAATAGTGGGGTTGCTAGATCAAATGGTAGGACTACTTGAAGAATCTCCATACTGTTTTCCATAGAAATTGTACTAATTTGCAGTCCCACCAACAGTGTATAAGCATCCCTTTCTCTCTATATCCATGCCAACATCTATTGTTTTTGGACTTTTTGATAAATACCATTCTAACTGGCGTAAGGTGATATTTCATTGCAGTTTTAATTTGCATTTCTCTGATGATTAGTGATGATGACCATTTTTTCATATGCTTATTGTCCATTTGTCTATCTTCTTTTGAGAAACTTCTGTTTATGTCTTTTGCCCACACTTTAGTAGGGTTATTTTGTTTTTTCTTGCTGATTTGCTTGATTTCTTTGCAAATTCTGGTTATTAGCCCATTATCAGATGTGTAGCTTGCAAATATTTTCTCCCATTCTGTAGGTTGTCTATTTGCTCTGTTGATTGTTTCCTTAGCTGTGCAGAAACTTTTTAGTTTAATCAAATCCCATTTATTTTTGTTGTTGCCATTATTGCCACTGGGGTCTTTTTTGCTTAAATTCTTTGCCTAGGCCAATATTTAGAAGAGTTTTCCTAACATTTTCCTCTAGCATTCTTATGCTTTCTCTTCTTAGATCTAAGTCTTTTATCCATCTTGAATTAATTTTTTTGAATGGTGAGAGATAGAGGTCCTGTTTCATTCTTCAGCATGTGTCTATCCAATTCTCCCAGCACCACTTATTGAATAGGGCTTCTTTTCCCCAGTGTATACTGTTGTCTGCTTTATCAAAGATCAGTTGATTGTAGGTAGATGGTTTTATATCTAGGTTCTCTGTTCCATCGGTCTATGCTTCTATTTTTGTACCAATACCATGTTGTTTTGGTTACTATAGTCTTGTAGTATAGTTTGAAGTCTGCTCTCATGATGCATCCAGATTTGTTCTTTTTGTTTAACATTGCTTTGGCTATTCAGGCTCTTTTCTGGTTCCAAATGAAATGTAGAATTGTTTTTTCTAGACTGGTGAAGTATGACTTTGGTAATTGATGAGGATTGCATTGAATGTGTAAATCACTTTGGATAGGATGGACATTTTAACAACATTGATTCTACCTATCCATGAGTATTCTATGTTTTTTCATTTATTTGTATCTTCTGCAATTTCTTTCCTAAGAGTTTCATAGTTCTCCTTGTAGAAATCTTTCACCTCCTTGGTTAAGTATATTCCTAGGTATTTTATTTTCTTTGTAGCTATTGTGAATGGTATTGAGTCTTTGATTTGACTCTTGGTTTGACTGTTTTTAGTATATAGAAATGCTACTCATTTATGGACATTGATTTTGTGTCCTGAGACTTCACTGAATTTATTTATCAATTCCATGAGACCTTTGGTGGAATCTGCAGAATTTTCTAGATTCAAACTGATATCATCTGCAAGGAGTGATAGTTTGACCTCTTCTTTCCTGATTTGAATACCTTTAATATTCTTCTCTTGTCTGAGTGCTCTGGCTAACACTTCCGGCACTATGTTGAATAGAAGTGGTGACAGTGAGCATCCTTGTCTTGTTCCAGTTGTTAGAGAGAATATTTTCAACTTTTCCCTATTCAGTATGATGTTGGTTGTGGGTTTGTCATCTATGGCTTTTTTTTTTTTATTTCAGCATATTATGGGGGTACAGATGTTTAGGTTACATATGTTGCCCTTGCCTCCCCCCCAGTCCGAGTTTCAAGTGTGTCCATCCCTCGGATGGTGTTCATTGCACTCTTTGTGTATGGATATCCCCCCTCCCCCCTCCCCCCTGCCCAACATCCAATAGATGTTATTCTTATATGTGCACTTATGTGTTGATCAGTCATCTATGGCTTTTATAATTTTCAGATGTGTTCCTTCTATGCCTAGTTTGTTCAGGGTTTTTATCATCAATGGGTGCTGGATTTTGTTGAATGCTTTTTCTGCATCTATTGAAGGGATCATATGGTCTTTGTTTTTGGTTTTGCTTATGTGGTGGACTACATTTATTGATTTACGTATGTTGAACCATCCCTGCATCCCAGGAGTAAAACCCAACTTGGTCCTGGTGATTTTTTTTCTCATGTGCTGTTGAATTCCATTTGCTAGTATTTTATTGAGGATTTTTGCATCTGAATTCATAAAGGATACTGGTCTGTAGTTTTGTTTTTTTTTTTTATTGTGTCCTTTCCTGGCTTTGGTATCAAGGTGATAATAGTTTCATAGAATGAGTTGGGGAGGATTCCCTCTTTCTTGATATTAGGGAATAATTTCTGTATTATGGGTACCAAGTCCTCTTTGTAGGTCTGATAGAATTCAGCAGTGAATACTCCAGTCCTGGACTTTTTTGGGGAGAGGTTTTTTTTATTACTGTTTTGATTTCACTGATTGTTACTGGTCTGTTCAGTTCTATTTCTTCCTGGTTGAGTCTTTGGAGATTGTGTGTTTCCAGGAACTTGTCCATTTCCTCTACATTCTCTAGTTTATGTACGTAGAGATTTATGTAGTATTCATGGATGATGTTTTGTATTTCTGTGGTGTCAGTTCTAATGTCACCATTTTCATTTCTGATTGAGCGTATATGGGTCTTTTCTGTTCTTGGTTAGTCTAGCAAGAGGTCTGTCAATATTGTCTATCAAAGAACCAACTTCTAGTTTCATTAATCCTTTGCATTTTTTTGTTTGTTTGTTTTCCAATTCATTTAGTTATGCTCTGACCTTTATTATTTCTTTTCTTCTGCTGGCTTTGGGTTTTATTTGTTCTTCCTTTTCTAGTTCCTTGAGATGTGACAATAGATTGTTAATTTGTGATCATTCTGTCTTTTTTTTTTTTACTTGAGACGAACCCTTCTAAAGAGAAGATTTTATTGCAAAGTTACATCTGAGCAGTGCCTATCTGAGCATTTCAATAAATCTACATTACCCTAGGTATTTTTTTTGCAGCATATTATGGGGGTACAGATGTTTAGGTTATGTATGTTGCCCTTGCCCCCCCTTCCCCCGATTCTGTCTTTTTGATGTAGGCATTTAAGACTATGAATTTTCCCCTGAGGAATGCTTTTGCTATGTCCCAAAGATTTTGATAACTTATATCCCCTTTGTTGTTCAGTTCAAATAATTTTCTGATTTCCATATTAATTTCATTCTTGACCCAGTAATCATTCAGCAGCAGGTTGTTTAATTTCCATGACTTTGTGTAGGTTTGAGTGTTTCTCTTGTAATTGATTTCTAGTTTTATTTTGCTGTGGTCTGAGAAGGTACATGGTATGACTTAAACTTTTTTGAATTTCTCAAGACCTGTTTTGTGACCTAAAATATGATCAATCTTGGAGAATGTCCCATGTGCTGCTGAGAAAAATGTATATTCTGTAGTTCTGGGGTAGAATGTTCTGTAAATGCCTGTTAGATCCATTTGATTTAGAGTTTGGTTTAAATCCATTGTTTCTTTATTTATTTTTTTGCTTTGATGATTTGTTGAGTTCTGACAGTGAGGTGTTGAGGTCCCTGGCAATTATGATCATGCTGTTTATTTCTTTGCTTAGCTCTAGTAAAATTTGCTTTATGTATCTGGGACCTCCTCTGTTCGGCACACATATATTTAGGATTGTTATGTCCTCTTGTTGGATAGCTCCCCTTACCATTCCATAATGACCTTCTCTGTCTTTCTTTACCTTTGTTGGCTTAAAGTCAATTTTATCTGATGTGGGAATAGCTACTCCTGCTCTCTTTTGATTTCCATTTGTTTGGAATATTTTTTTCCATCCTTTCACATTGAGTGTGAGTGCATCCTTGTGATTTAGATGTGTTTCTAAAGAGATATTTGGGTTGTGTTTTTTCATCCACTCAGCCAGCCTATGTCTTTTGAGAGGTGCATTGAGTCTGCTAACATTGTGTGATAGCAATGATACGTGGGATGTTGGTCTGTTCATTCTGTTGGGTGGTCCCTTATTGCTTTGTTTTACCTCTTGTTCCATTGTTTTTTAGGACTTGTGAGTTGAGGGCGGTAAGTGAATTTACACTGGTGGGTATATGTTGTGCTGATTTGTGTATACTGCTGTCCTGAGAATTTCGTGGGGGGCATTTCTGGTCATGGCAAATTCCCTCAGTGTTTGCTTGTCTGGAAAAGACTTAATTTCTCCATTGATTGTGAAAATTAGTTTTTCAGGATATAAAATTCTAGGCTGGCAATTATTCTGTTTAAGCAATTGAAGATGGGACCCCAATCCCTTCTGGCTTGCAAGATTTCTGCTGAGAAGTCTGCAGTCAGCCTGCTGAATTTTCCTTTGTAGGTTATTTGATGCTCTCGTCTTGCTGCTTGCAGAATTTTCTCCTTCATTTTTACTTTGGCCAAGTTGATTACTATGTGTCTTGGAGATAACCTATTTGTTGTGAATCTTCCCAGTATTCAATGTCCATCTTGTATCTGTATGTCTGAATTTCTGGCAATACCAGGGAAGTTTTCCTCAATAATTTTCCCAAATGGGTTTTCCATGCTTTTAGTTCTTTCTTCTTCTCCCTCAGGGATAACTATAATTCAAATGTTAGTTTGCTTCACACAGTCCCATATCTCTCTCAGTGATTGCTCAGACTTTTGTATACTCTTCTCTGCCTCTTTGAATGACTGGGCTATCTTGAGAGCTTTGTCTTCAGACCCTGAGATTCTTTCTTCTCCTTCATTTAGCTTGTTGTTAAAGCTTTCTGCTTCATTTTGAAATTCCCTAAATGACTCTTTCATTTCTTTAAGTTCTATTATCAATATATTCTTTCTTATTTTGTCTAGCTCTCTAGGGACTTTTTCATTTTTTTCTTTGATTTCCTGAAATATTTTTTTGTCTTCTTTTTGTTGGTTTTCAACTTTCTCTTCAATTCCATTCTTTTTATTTACCATCCATATTCTGAATTCCATTTCTGTCGTTTCAGCAATTTCCTTGTGGGTGGGATCCACTACTGTAGCTCTGTTGTGTTCCCTTGGGGGTGTTGAATTATTTTGTTTATTCATGTTGTTGTTTATTCATGTTTTTCTTTTGCTGATTTCTTATCAGCTGGCTCCATTTGTCTTGGCTCTGGGTTAATAGGATTGCAAGGCACCTGTTCTCCTTTACTGGAGACTCTCTCCAATCAAGTCCAGGAGTGATGGCTGCTCAGGGCTGGGGTCCTGAGTGAAGTGTTGGACCTCGGGAGGTTCTGCTGGCCCAGTGGTAGTGGTGGTGACTCAGTAGTGAGGTCTTGGAGTCCAGGCACAATTCTGGATATCAGAGGTGGAATTGCAGGCCCAGCGGGAGCCCTGGAGCTACAAGGGCAGAGCCTCAGACTCGAGCACAGCAAGAGCTTCAGAACAGGCTCTTGGGATTTGGGGGACAGGGACACTCTTATGGTGGGCTGTTCCACCAGTGTGGGGACTGCCGATGCCCAGTCACGCAGTCTCAATGGCCTAGGGTCCACATAGGTGGGCTGGCACTGCTGTTCGACCCCGGTTCTCCCCCCACACCTAGAACCCACTGAGGCAGTCTCCCCAGGCTTCCCAAGTGGTGCCTATAGCATCTTGGGCTCTATTTGGTTTCCACACTGGGGAGGAGGTGTGCTTGGCCCCCACTCACAGGTCACTACACAGGGGAGTATCTGTTCCCTCCCTGGCTCAGGAAGGGTGATGCAAAGGCTATTGCTGAGAGGCTGGGTCCTTTGCAGACCTGGTTCCATGCACCAGAGTGATCAGGATGGCATCAGCTGCAGAAACCTGGGATTGGCAGGCACTAGCTCTCTGCTGCACCTGCTCTGTGGTGCAATGTCTCTGCACAGACTCTGAGCAGCTCCCTGATCAGCCCAGGGGTCTGCAGTGGAGGAGGGAGACCCCTCCCACATCAAGCTGCCTGTAAATTTTGTTTCTCTCTGAAAGAGCAGTGTCCCCTTGGGTTGCTTCTATCCTGCTGTCTTCCCCTCTTCAAAGCAGCATGAATTGTATTGCGACCCCCAGCTTAATCTCCAAGATGGTGGGTGATGCTTATAAGAATCAGCCATACCCTGTTTAATTGAGTTGCCAGATCCCCTATCTGAAACCCTTCCTTCCCTACAGGATAGTCCAGCAAGTGATGTCTCTAGTCAGCCATCTTTGATTTGCCCCTTAATTTATTCCAAATATTAGTCATCGATTTGTATTACTATGTAGATAGTGGTGCTCTTCATCAAGAGAGGAAATAAAGAAATTCAGGCAAATTTTTCAGTAACAGTTAATGAATTTAGTTTCAGATAATGTATTACAAATATCTTCTCAAAATGGCTAATTTTTAACTATATGGTATCTTTTGCATGCAAATTTTAATATAGTTAACATGTCCATTTTCCTTCTCTGGCCTGTGCTTTTTATGTAAGAAATCCTTTCCTAACCTGGGAATTAAAGATGCCCTCAAGTATTAAAGTTTCAGTTTTCTCTTTTATGTCTTTACTCTTTCTAGAATTTAATTTCATGTGTGATATGAAATAAATATTTAATTCTTTACACCCATAACCAATTGTCCCAGTACTATTTATCAAGTGGAATATAATTTCCTTATTGATTTATGCTGGTATCTCTGTTATATATCAATATCTAACCTTTATATATAGTCTAATTGCCCATACTATGCCAACATCACACTGTTTTAATTACCATCACTTCTTCGTATTAAATCTTGTTATACAATAAGGTATCCCTCCCTCAATTTATTCTTTGAATTATGTTGCCTGTCCCTGGAACTTTATTATTTCATATGAACTTTAGTTTCAACTTGTTAAGTTTCAAGAAAAAAACTTGAGTTTTTATTATTAATAGAATAAATCAGGCCAGGCACAGTGGCTCACACCTGTAATCCTAGCACTCTGGGAGGCCAAGGCGGAAGGATCGTTTGAGGTCAGGAGTTTGAGACCAGCCTGAGCAAGAGTGACACCTCATCTCCACTGAAAATACAGAAATTAGCCAGGCACAATGGTGTGTGCCTGTAGTCCCAGCTACTTGGGAGGCTGAGGCAGGAGGATTGTTTGAGCCCAGGTGTTTGAGGTTGCTGTGAGCTAGGTTGATACCACAGCACTGTAGCCTGGGTGACAGAGTGAGACTGTTTCAAAAAAAAAAAAAATAGAATAAATCAACTTTATGGACTAATTTAGAGAGAAATGACATCAACATTGAGTCTTCTTATCTATAAACTTATTATATATCTTCATTTATTTAGTTCTATTTTATATCATTTAGTAAACTTATAACTAATTCTTTTAAGATCTTGCACATCTGCTCAATAGCTTAAATTTTTTGTTGCTATTGTGAATGACATTGTTTCTTATATTTTCTAATCTTTTCTCTTGTATATGGAACTTATATCTGGTAACATTGCTGAAATCTCTTACAAGTCCTAGTAATTTATCTGTAAATCCTCTTTCATTTTTAAGAGAGTACATTACAAAGGAACTTCCAAATCAAGTCTCTGAATCCATTATTTTCTGAGCCAGGGAACTAAACATAAAGTTTTAAAAGAAAGGGAAGGGAATTTTTTTAATATCCTTTTTATAAATATAGACTACCAAGTGATTTTACCCTACTATGAGGTCTGGCACAAATAACGAGCCTAATTTTCCACAGTGGCTTTGGAAGATGTTCATTTTTTAATCACTCTTTATGCTACTATAGTGAAGAAATGAAACTGAAGTCAGACAGGAGCCAGGTCATGACTGACCTCTGTGACAGGCTAAAGAGTTTGTATTTTATCCTGAAAGCAATGAATTAAAAAAAAAAATTGCAATTGCATTTTTATTTTAGAAAGATCTCAAGTAGTACTAAGAAGGATGGACAGAGTGTGTGTTCTAGAGGCTGGGAGACCAGGGAGATGCATGGCGTAACTCCCTAGACTATAAGCTTCATGAGAACAGGGACTGTTGGTCTTCCTCATCACTGAATCCTCAGAGCCTAGCATGGTGCTTGGCGCACAACAGGTGCTCAATAAATATTTATTGAATTAATCAATTAATTCATCCCAGAAGAAATAATCAAGGCAGAACCAAAAAGAGATTATGGAGATGTAAAAGAAAAGACAAAATGTGCAAATATTTAAGCAAGGAAGCAATTGCGTATTGGGAGTGAGGAAAAGGGAGAAATCTAGGATGGCTCCCAGATTACTGGCTTGGGTGACTGGATAAGCAGAGATATCCTACCAGAGATTTGTTTATTCTTTATTTTATTCTCAGAGAGGGAATAAAAATATATAGACATGTTTTCAGGGATACATAATGAGTTCGGTTTCAGATATGTTGACTTTGAAGTACTTCCAAACAGATTTGTCCAAAAAGTAGATCTGTGGATCTGTAGCTGCATTGGCAGATTGCTAAGGTTATAGGGGTCAGAGAGTCACACTGAAAAAGTGCAGGGTTCAAGTTTCTTTCCCCTATTATATGCTGTATCCATCTTAAGCTACCCTATATTCTCAGAAAAATACTTCCAAGGACTTGAGCAGATCTGACGTTGCCTCTTGAAGAAAAATTTGGCCCCCGTCTAGAGACCTGAGTACTTATCTCCATTTGCAAATGTGTGGACCCTTCGTTTAGGCAAGAGCATAATCAAGCGTATGTTCTTTAATAAAATAATGTCACCCCTGCCCATCTGCTCATCTTTAATCCAAAGCATAGCACTGTGCCTTCAGCAATATACGCATACTTACTTCTCACCAGAAAAATTCTCCTGGAATTATCTGCTCTCCAGTTTTTGATCAAAGGCCATTAGGTCAAAAGGCTGATAGCCTGAGATTTGTTCTCTGTCCACTCCTGTCTGTCCACTCCTACTTACAGTAGACTGTAAGTATTCTACAGTCTACTCTAGTATAAATGTAAAGCATCACATTAGCTTAGTTTCTTCACTGAGTACCACTTGAGTGTTAGTCTCAGATTTTAGCAAAGTCCAACATAAGAAAGAGACTCATGAAAAAAGCCCTGCCACATTTGCTTTCAAGTCTTTTCTGGAAATATTGACCCCTATGTTGTTCAATATCCCTTATACAAATTTACTCATGGTAAATTTCTCTTGTTCTTTCTATTGGTATTTTTATTATAAAAGTAATATGTGCATATTATTAAAAAATGTCTTCAAGCACCATAAAAGCTCACATATCTATCCTACCCATGCAATTCTAACCCCCAGAAGTAGTAGTAGTCAGGATTCTTTCCATTGCAAATGCCAGACCTGTAGCTTGAAGTAAATTAAATGCAAGAGAGGAATTGGAAAGACACAGGGAAGGGCAAGGAATCAAAGCAGCCAGTGTAGAAACCAGGGCAGTCTCAAGGGCAGCAGGGGATGGAATCTGGGTTGTGAACTTCTTGTCTCTGCTTCTGCATGCTGTTGGAATAATTCTCTTACTTTTCTCAGGTAGAGGAGAACAGGGCTTCCAGTGATGAGGGATCATATTCCTGCATCATTGTCAACCAAAAGGAAAATGGATTTTTTTTTTCCCTTAGAAAAAATTCCAGGGACATGTTCTGATTGGCTTGGCTTAGGTCGAAGGAATACTGTGGTTGTCAGTGCCCAGAAATTCATGGCTGAAATAAAAGAGGAATGATTCCCTTGAGAAAGGAGGACATTGTCATCAAAAGAAAGGAAAAGTTGTACTGAACAGTGAAAGTTACTGATGACTTTATATTACCATCAGTAGTTGCCTGGGTTCCAGACATTTTCTCTGTATTTACAAGCATATAAAAATACCCTCTTTGTGTTTTACACAAATAAGAACAAACTATCACAAATTCCTTTCAGGAGTTTATCAAGGAATAAATGTTCTTCCACAAAATGCTGGTGTACTTTCTTTTGATCAGACAATAGGAATTCTCTAATCCACTATTCATTTTTCTTGACTTTCAGGAAGCTGAGAGATAAATTTAATGTTTAGTTACCATAACTATATTAAATCTCATCATTAAAGTATTTACATCCTTCTTCATTTCATAATTTTAGATTTCTAATTTCTAGATTGTCTAGCTTTATGGTACAAATGTCTTTTATTGTAAACCATCTCAAATTCTTCTTGAAAGAAGAAGACGTTTTTATAAGTTCTTCTAATGTCTAGTATTTTTTAACTTTATTATTTTTCCACTACGAAAGTAATGAGTGCTCATTATATAAAATGTAGAAAATAAGTGGAAAAGTAAGGAAAAAAATCGACCATGTTCCCACCGGTGTTCTCAGGCCCCGTATTAACATTTTGATCTACTGCCTAGTTTCAAGACTCAGAGAAATAGCCAAGTCATATAATCAGCTTGATTGCATAGATTTCTTACTAATCAAAAAAAATCCCTGGAGACTTTAAATTATAGGAGATCCAAGGAGAATAAAACAGTTAAAAAAATAAGGGAAGTCTCTGAAATTTTGATAACTGTCGTCAAGAATTTATTCTTGTGTGTAAAGTTGCCAATGTGACAATAGCAAAAGTCAAGCCCTAGAAAAACTTTGAAATTTACGTGCTTGCCTATTCTCCCTACAAACAGAGCTACACTTTGACTTTTGAGGAAAATTAAGGAAATAATTATGCCAAATATTTTAGTCCCTGTATTAGTAAGTTTGGTCTGCCATAACAAAATACCATAAACTGAGTGGCTTAAACAACAGAAATTTATTTTCTCACAGTTCTGGAGGCTGAAGTCCAAAATCAGGGTGCCAGCATGGCCAAGTGCTAGTGACAGGTTATAGACAGTCGCCTTCTCAATGTGTCTTCATATGGCCTTTCCTCCATAGATGCAAGTGGAGAGAAAGCAAGCTCTGGTCTCTCTTCCTCTTATAAGGACACTAATCTTAGCAGATCAGCATCCTATCCTTATGACCTCATTTAATTTTAATTACTTCCTTAAAGGCCATACGTCCAAGCACAGTCACATTGAGGGTAGGGCCTTCAACATATGAATTTTGAGGAGACATAATTCAGTCCAAGCACTCCCCTTGCTCTGATAGTCATATCTTCTGGCAATAATTTTATTTAGCTCTCGGTATTTTGAAAATACACCTTCACCTCTTCTAACAGTTCACTAATAGCTTTATACAACAAAAATATGTTTTTTAAAAGCAGAACATGGTACAAAGATACATGTAGGAAGCTATATATGTGTGGTGGGGCAGGGGTGGGGAGAGAGATTCAAAGTTCATTCATTTATGAATCAACTGAAACCTTCAGTTATCACCTTCGGGTTTAGGTCCTCAAATACGCAGCATCATGAAACATAGCTAGGTTGGTAGGTAGACCGGTAGCTATGGTGAAGCCTCTAGGATAAGAATTCGATGACCAAAGTGGGTATACGTGAAATAACTGCATTCAGAACAGATAATGCAAGCTGAAATTAGAGCACTTTGTTTTGTCCTATCTTTTATGTAAAGTGTACTTAGGTTTAAATATAGAATCAGGAGACTATTTTGGGCCAGAATTTAAAATAGTCCCATTTTTAATATGTCAGATTAACACGTTTGTCTTTGAGTTTCTTCATCCGAAGTACAAAACTAAATAGAAAAATATATAATTTAAATATTTTGGCCCTTCCTGGTCTTCCTCCTACCACAGGCTGACACTATTCAGAGAGCATGTATTTTTCCTCACAACATCTGAAGTACAATATAGAAATTCATCCTTTTAGTGAACTGGGCCTTTCCCCAAGATTTTTATTTTGCATTTAACAAAATAACAGCAAATTTCAGGTATTAGAAGGATCGAAACAACCTCTTCTATTCTGTTGTCCTTAGAACACCATCTTTTATTCATAGCTTCTCTTGTGGTGCTGGGAGGCAGATTCTGTTGCTATAGCAACGCCCTGCATATCCTTGGGAATAGCTTACAGTTTTACTTTTTTTTTGAACAACAAAGAGCCATTGATACTACATGTTGCCAAAGGTTATAAAAGTTGAATTCTAAAATGAAAATATTTCTTCTATAGAGTGGTACACCATATGCGTCCCACAAATTCAAAGAGATATGTAAGGATATGACCTTTGTGTGAACACTGATGAATCTAGTATAATACTGTTTGCTTCAATGGATTATTCACAGCAGAAGTAGTTGAAGTGTATGCCTTGTTTTCTAAGACCACTGTGGGGGATAAGGGGTTTACTCCCAGTTTCTATAAAGATTCAGGAGCAATAAAAGAAAAACAAATCAAAGGTCCCATCACTTACGTTTTGTTTGTTACTTTGTAATCACCTTCCCATCTCCACCCCCACCAAAATGAACTGCTATATCAAAATCCAATTACACTTTGACAGTAAATAGATCCTCAAAGAGTCGTTGTGACTGAATCGTGTTCCTCGGAATAGATATTAAACGTACGAGATTCTCAAGAGCTCTGAAATCTGTATTCCTAGCTTCGTTTTAACTGGATTCACTTCATCTGTGAAAAAAAATTCCTTAGCAAGCTGCTTTGTAAAACTGGGGGGAAATTTCTTTTCAAGTATTCCTTTCAAGATAAGTTATCTCATCCCCCTGGAAATCTGAGGGGATGCACTGAGAAAAACAGAAGTTGGAGGCTCCACAGAATCGCTTCCTGGGAAAACAGTCATAAGAGTTTATAGAGGGTCAGGAGATGGGAATCTGGATTTTTCTCAGTAACAGGAGAGGGTGCTATAAACTGAAAATGTAGATAAAGTACAAAGACTGACCTCACTCTCCTTCTCTCACTACAGCCTGAACAAAATCACTGGAGTTAGAAGATCCTCCCAGCAAACCAAACAAACCCCATGATTAAGGCCATTCATTCATTCATCAATATTCACTAAGTACGTGCTATGTTCCAAGCTGATCAAAGGCTTTTCAAATGCTTACTATTAATAAATGCCTCATTGTACTCTTGAAGAGTTAGTCTCTAATTCAATAAATGCTTCACTGGTACAAGTTTTATAGGTATAATATGGAGAGCTTTATCAAAGATAACTGATTCATAAGGTAACCACATCTAGTAATACAAGCACACAGATTGTGTTTCTATTAATAAATACCACTTCCCATTCAAAGGAACCAGGATTCTTTGGAGAGATGGCCAATTCCATAAATAGTTGGAACAGGGAAAATACAAGGTAACTTGGAATATCTTGTTGTTCAAGAAAGCAAGGAAGTGCTTAAACAGTAATGGAGTCATGTCAAAAGGGCACACTGGAGCTGGCTTAAAGGAGCTCCCACTGGCCATGTCTTCGACAATTTGATCCTTAAAATAAGTAATGACAGAGATAGGTTACAAGATATTAAATTTTAAAATATATGAGTCCACAGTGATACTCAGAAGAAGTGAGGGAGAAGGGAAGAGAGAAGGAGGAGAAGGAAAGGAAAAAATAAAAGAGGAAAGCTTTACTTTACAGAACAATGTCAACTGTTATGGACTAAATTATGTCCCAAGCAAAATTCATATGTTGAAGCCCTAATGCCCAATGTGACTGTATTTGGAGAGAGGGTCTTTAGCGGGGTAATTAAGGTTAAATGAGGTCATAAGGATTGGGCCCTCATCCAATAGGAGTGGTATCCTTGTAAAAAGACACAAAAGGGCCTCCCCCATCACCCTCCTGTCTCTCTCCCCATGTATACACACAGAGAAGAGGTCCTGTGAGTACAAAGTGAGAAGGTGGCTGTCTATAAGCCAGAAAGAGAGGCTTCACCACCAACACTCAATCTTGGCCTTCTAGGCTCCAGAATTATGAGAAAATAAATTTCTGTTTTAGCCACCCAGTCTATGGTATTCTGTTATGGCAGCCCAAGCAGATTAATAACAGCAACTAAAAAATATTGAGGAAATGATAGAATTAGAAAATCACCATTTTTCAACCACTAATGTAAGAATCATCAATGGATACTAAAATTACTGGGTAAAAGACTATATTGGTTTTAAAATATCACCACACAGGTTAACTTTACAATGGGGAAATTAGGCATGACATCACCATTTTAATCAAATGATCAAACTTCATATCAGCAATAGTAGAACAGCCTGGTGTGTGCCTCCTGATGGATAAAGATAAGAAATATACATCATCTATCCAGTATTCCTGCCAGGAATGTTTAACCTGAACCTAACCATGAGAACAATCAGACAAATCCCCCAAAAAAGAGACATTTTGCAAGGCAACTGACCTAGATCTTCAAAACAGAGTTGATGTCATAAACAAAAGAAGTAGGAGACTTTTTCTAGATTAAAAATCACTAAACATTACAGCCACAGAATTAGTAAACCTTGATTGGATCTTGGGTTAACAAAAACACCTAAATAGACCTATTGGGTTTAATAGAGGAATTTTTTTTTTTTTTTTTGAGACAGAGTCTCACTCTTTTGCCTGGGCTAGAGTGAGTGCCGTGGCATCAGCCTAGCTCACAGCAACTTCACACTCCTGGGCTCAAGCGATCCTTCTGCCTCAGCCTCCTGAGTAGCTGGGACTACAGGCACGCGCCACCATGCCCGGCTAATTTTTTCTATATATTTTTAGTTGGCCGATTAATTTATTTTCTATAATTAGTAGAGACGGGGTCCCGCTCTTGCTCAGGCTGGTTTCGAACTCCTGAGCTCAAACAATCCGCCCGCCTCGGCCTCCCAGAGTGCTAGAATTACAGGCGTGAGCCACCGCGCCCGGCCCAGAGGAATTTTTAAATGAGACTGTATGTTAAATAACAAAATTGAGTTAATGTTAATTTTCTTAGGTGTGAATAGTGTATCAGTTATATAGAAGATTGTCCTTATACTTACTTAGGCAGTACATACTGAAGTATTCATGGGTGAACTATGATGATGTCTGTAACTTCCTTTCAAATGGTTGAATAATAACAAAAAATGATGAATATATACATATGTAAATAAATGGAGAGCAAAATAGAGGTAGTAAAATGCTAATAATTGATGAATGTAGGTAATTGAATTGTTCAATATATTATTCTTACAACTTTTCTGTGATTTAAATTTTTTTTAATTTGAATTTAAAAAATAATTAAGAAATATAACTATATGAAAGTGCTCAGGAACATTTTGTGGCCTGAAGCTCACCCTTACTATTACTGACCATGCATCTACCACAACCAAATGGTATAACTTATGGAGTACAGAGAATAGATGTTGGTTCCCAACAGACCTGGCTTCACAGCCTGTCTTTCAGACTGTAGACAAATGACAATATCTCCAAGTTTAGTTTTCTGCAGTAAATTAAGAATAATACTACCTGATAAGCAGTTTAGAAGATTAAATGGGGTATATATAAAATATCTGGCACACAGGAGACAGCTGTTATTATTACCTGGTGGTAAGAGTCTTTTCAACCAAATCAAAAGTTCCTTGAAAACAGGTACCACATCTTCCCTAATTTCTGTGTCCCCCAAAGAACCTGATACTATTTCATCTGTATGTTGTGCTAGATCAGTGCTTCTCAACACTAGCTGCACATTAGAATCTCCTGAGGAGCTTTTTAAAAAGTCTGATGCCTGGACTCCACCCCCCAGATCATTTTTGTTTTGTTGGTCTAGTGTGGGACCTGGGCCTCGAGATTTTCTTAAAACTTCCAGGGAGATTGTAAAAAGTTATGTTTTGTGTTTCTGCTTAATGCATGGGCACCAGCCATTGCTGCCAACTTTCTACCCCCTTTGGAATAAGCTGGATCATCAGATGTAGGTGAATTTGTATTTTAACATGCCAGCCTTCTCCCATGAGCAGCCTTCCTATCTCTTTTGAGAAGGTAGAAGCAAATTTCAGACAATTCATAATATTATCATGTAAGTTGTTAACATAAGACAGATTTAGGCTGGGCACAGTGGATCATGCCTATAATCTCATCACTTTGGGAGGACTGCTTGAGGCCAGGAGTTTGAGACCAGCCTCAGTAACATAATGAGACCCCATCTCTACAAAAATTTTTTTAAAAATCAGTTGGGCATGGTAGTGCACACCTGTAGTCCTGGCTACTCAGGAGGCCAAGCAGGAGGATCACTTGAGCTCAGGAATTCAAGGCTGTACTAAACTATGATTGGGCCACTGAACTCCAGCCTGGGCAACTGAGACCGTATCTCAAAAAAAAAAAAAAATATATATATATATATAGAAAAATGATGAATTTGTGCTTTGCTTTATAAAAATTTATAATTATACCCAATGCTGCTCTCTCTTCTGTTGATGAAATCTATGAAAGTGCCTTTTCCTAAACCACAAGTTTGGGTAAGTTCACAACAGAACAAGCATCCAGGTAGCAGAAACATAAGTATAACATTGCATTAGTTCATAATTTGGACTTTCGCAGTTCAGGAAATATTTTCCTCCTTGTCCTGAAGAAACCAGATCAAAAGGTAGACCCCCACTTGAATGATAAAAGAAATGGACACATGTGGGATCAGAAATCAGAATCAGTGAGCATAATAAGGATATGAGAACAAGAGCATTTTATCACATACAGCTAACTAGCTGCCAGTGTTGGTGAACAAGTTCCTGATAAAAATGTACCCAGTCATTGGTCTAACTAAGCATGCCCCTCCCCACATCATCCAACCATGAAGACCCCTGTAGCCATAAGTCTTAGCTACAACCTGGTGGTCTGATACATCCATGTACATTGTCCTTGCCCATGGCTGTACACTTACAGATCTTGAACTGATGGGAAAGCACCATGTGTCATTAACAAAGTAAAGAGAAAGGGTACTCACAGTGCATAGTGAGATACAATTATGATTGAGACTCTTGTCTCTTCAAAGGAACCAGGGCTAGACCATCTCTAAAAACTATCTACCCAATTTCCCACTTAATAGCCAGGTTAACCATGACCAAGTTACTTAACCTCTCAAAGCTAGTTTCCCCATCTGTCAAACAGGGATAGTAAAGTGCCTACTTCATAGGATAGGTATGAGGATTAAATGAAAGGATAAATGCCAAATGCTTACCATAGTTTCTCACACGTAGTATCATTAGCTAAATTGAAACTATTATTATATCACTAATATAGTAATAAATCCCAACCCAGCAGTTTCTTGGTTAGAAAAAAATAAAGATATGGAAGCCCAAATTAATTGCTATTTCCATTAATTTATATATTATAAAGCTTAGATTTAATAGATGAAATTTCAGCAGATAATAATCTATTGATTTATCCCAACTTTACTTTGGCAGTATCTTCAAACAAAATTAGATATTTAAAGTCATTGTCCTTATAAGAGAACTCAAAGATTCAATTATTTATAGAATAGACAGCTTCAAACTTTATAAACAAATTCCCACTTCTTCTAACCCTAAACCATGCCCTCCAGAAATAATAATGGTGATGTTATAGTGTCTCCTAGTGGGCCCATTTTCACTCATTGCCAAGACATTTATAACTAACAAAGCATTTGAGAGTTTAAAATTTTAACTAAAAAGAATGATTCAAACGAGATAAAAACCACATTGGACAAGATGACATGGAAGAACAATGTACTAAGAGCCAGAAACCAGAGGGGAAAAAACAGTACAGTGAGCTTGATTGGCACAAAAAGAGGGAGAATTTAATGATTAGCTAGTGCAGGGGAGGAAAAAAAAGTTCCCTTTTCCTTCTCATGTTCACTATCTGGGACTTGTGAATTAAACTGACAAAAGCCAAAGTAACAGCAGAAAAGGCATAGAAACTTTATCAATGTTAATATTTTATGTGTGGGGGTCTTCACAGAAAATAAGTGAAATCCTAAAGAAGCAGTTAGACTAGGGGGCTTATATACCATTTTAACAAAGAGCAATAAATTATGAAGTGACTAGACAAAGGAAAGTGAGTTTGAGCTCCTCGGGGTGGTATATTATGGGAAGGTAACTAGTAAACATATAATAGAGAAGGGTTGTTTTGGAAGGTTTGTTATGCAGACTCATCTCTTAGCTCTCGCTTGACTTCCTGGTACAGGAGAGAACACTTTTACAAATGGAAATTTTTGTCACTTTTACAAAGAGAAATGTATGCCCTGCTTTTAGGCAGAAAGAGGAAGGGCAAAGAACTTTAACTGTGTCTGCTGTATCTCAATTGTCTTCAGCTTAAAGTAATCCTTATGACAAAGTGCTATATTTTGGGGTGGCATATTCTGGACCCCTTTACTAGAAAGCAACTGAGGACTCAGAATGAAGAGTTTCCAGAAGAAGGTTATTCTAAATAATATAGGCAGGTACAATTGCTTTACCTACACATTTTAAAGTAGCCTAAAGGAGAAATATGAGAAGTGTACTAGATAGGATATACCAAAAGAAAGTTAGAGTTCTTACGAAGGTAAAAGAATGGGAACTTATGTTAGAATGCTCAAAAAAGGCAAAACTAGAATGTTTCAAAAATTTGTTTTGAGGAAACAAGTTTTGATGTTGTTCTTGTCAACTTTTACTAGAGCTTTAAATAGTTGGGGAAATAATGGAAGTATCATAACAAAGATATGTACAGCCTATAAATCAATTTTCCATTTATCAAATTCAACATGCAGTAGAACATCTCCTAAATTTAAGAATTCTAGCCCTTAACAAGAAAAGACTTACCACCATGCTAATGAAACAATTCCCATAATAAGATTAATCATGACTTTTAAATCCAGGTACTAGGGGTCCACTGGCAACTCACTAAACCTCTGCAGGCTTCAATCACACTATGGATACAGTAGAAAAGCTAGACTAAATGGACCCTGAAGACCTCTCCCTCATGAAATTGTTTCAATATAAATGGATATGACTCTAGTTAAAATGTGTCTCTTTCTTTACCCTCTGACACACTTTTTAAATTGAATCTCTTCCTCGTAAGAAATAATTGCATTATTAACAATGAGATAAAAAACACTTTCTTCCCTGCTCCTTTTACAAAAGAACAGGATTACAAGTACTTTTAGATTCCCAAAGTCTTATAAAAATCAAAATTTTGGACATTTTAAAATACATTACTATCTCAAGAATTTGTAAAATTTTTAACCAAGTTCTAATAAATAAACTTGGTTTGGGATAAATTATTAATATATTTATTAAAGTGCCATGTGAAAAAATTACAGAATTTCATGTGCATCTGAGTATTAGCTCTGTAGACATTTCACATTTTTAAGTACTAAGGGATCAGTATATCTCCCACAGAAATTTATACAGCGTGAAGCGACACTGTGGGATTAATCAGAACTAAGCAGGCTATTATCAATGGCCATGTTTATATAGCCAAAGTGATTCCTTAACCTTTTCCAGTTATTCTTTTTTCTTCATCTTTTTGCAAAATTACATATCTAAATTTTTTTATCCTATATTTTAGAGTTTAAAAGTTTTCAAATTATGCTAATGTATTAAAGTTATAATCCTAAAACATAAAAAATTCTGACACTCAAAGTACATTTTCTAGTCCCTAAGAGCTTGAAAATAAGTCAGAGTACCAGCAGTACGGGGAATGTTGCCCATGATCGCCTTTCACTTTTAAGCATGCTTTTTCCAGTTCAATTTTGCGACCCTTTCTTTTCATTCTAGTTATTCGGAGCCTTTTCTAAGTACCGCCAAATAGGAAATTACTGCAAAGACAAGTGGAAGGAAAAAACATTTTTAAAATAACTTCACACACCACCTGCAATTCTGGTAAATGCCTCACTCTGAGAGTGTGCGGGCATTTTGAGATTTCCGCCCAATCAGTTGCACTGCCCCCCACCCACACCCCCCATGGGGATCGGTGTTCCCTTTTCAGTTTAGTAATCAAATAGCTTTGACTGGTCCGTGTCTGCTTTTGTCCACTTTTGACCTCCATGTTCCTGTGAGGGACATCTTTGTCTCACTTTTCTTTGGTCACTGAGTTCATGTACCTCAATAGGCTAAGTCTTGCAGTCCATTAAGGAGAATTCTCAGCTCAGTCCTAGGCCACCCAGAAACCCCGGTTGCATGTTCTCACTGAATGGCTTCACTGGTGGCCCATTCAAATGTGCTAATGTCAGAAAAAAGGGTTGAATGGGGCGCCAACGTACACCATTGCGGAGGCAAAGTGACTGCGGCTTCCAACAAAGCTTCCCCTGTGGTGATGTTAAGCAGTGTTATCAATGGTGCAGAGGCTGAGCAAGGACTAATGCTCCAATCATGCCGTCAACAGGTGGCACAGATGCAGCCACTTAAATATGAAATCACAGTGCAAAGTTCACTGGCAATTCAATCCTCTCTCCAACTTCCAACCTCCAGATAAATTGTGCAGATGTTCCTCCATCTCTTTCTGATTCTGGGGCAGGCCTCTTTGGAGTCGGCTGGCAGAAGACATCTTGAGTGGGAGAGAAGTGCCTGGTGTTTGTTTCCAAGTTTTCTTAGGTTTACACCTCTAGTTGAGAAGCTTTCTTAAAGCCCTTTTTTTCCTCATGTACATACAGAAGCAGATAAAGTATTTTCTCAGGGCTTACCCCAGAAGCACTAAAAGGCCATTTTAGCTCAGCAAAGGAATATTTTGATTACTCAAAATAGATGTTACATTACGGCCCCATGTTGCTAATTCTCATAAGAGAACATCTTGAGTTGCAACTAAATTATGAAGGTATGATGACCAAACCAATTCTGCAGACCCTTCTGCCCTAATCAGGGCAAATGAAAGAGAAAAGAAGAGGATGGACACCCCCAATTTTTCCTTCTAGATAGATATTTCTGGGAAGAAACATATAAGGAACCAACGAGTGAAATTTTTCATAATATTTTTAAATTCATTTTAAGACCCTTGGATTTCTGAATCATTCACAAATACTCAGTATTCTCACATGTTAACTTAGAAGAATAGGAGCTCAGGAAATTTCACCCCAAAATATGACTTCTTGGTGTAAAGTGTATTTTGAATTAAAAACCCTTAGAGATTAACAGGCCCTTGGAAGGGTCTTTTCCTCTCTCTGCATAAACCACACTGACCCATCAAAAGAACAATTGACTTCCCATCCCTTCCCAGTTATCTCAGTATACTGCAGGAAAGAAAATCAAGAATGCACCCAGAACTGGCCCAAATTATTTTAAACCTAATTTCTGTTTTTCAGGTTAATTTATAAGTCAATCTGTTCCATCCCCCAACTTCCATTCATTCTGCCAAGTATCTATTCATCCTCCCTAGCAACCATTTATTGTCCCTAAACAGAATTACCTATACTCCTCATCTCCCCCTTCCCTCTAAAAGGCAGGTATAAAAATATCTGGATTCCATTGGGATACTGGGTAATCACTCTGTGATTCTCCCCATGCACCTCATAAATAAACCTCTTTCTTCAGGTATTTAGGTCTTGGGCAAGGAATCTACAATTACATGATATAGCTTATCCATCTTGGTTCTTCTGGTGCATTGCTGTCGGGGAGGAAAAGTATCTTTTCCTCACCCATCCTATGATTTCATACCTGGGCCCCTTTTAACAAAAGACAAATTAACAAGAGAAAAGCATACAAATTTATTTAATATAAGTTTTACGTCACTCAGGCCTCCCTAAGGAAATGAAGACCTGAAGAAACTGGTAAACCTGTGTATTTTTTTATGCTAGGTTTGATGAAGAAGTGGGTAGTTGTGGAGAAGTATGACTAGATAAAAAAATATGATCTAATAGTAATAAACTGGGTGGGAGAGGGCAGGGGAGAGACAGCAAGGCCTGATTGTTCAGATTCTTCTGTGACCCTGTGTCTTCAGAGATAAGGATGTTCCTTTCCTCTGGGTATAGAAAGGGCACCTCTCAAATGAGGGTCTTATGTCCTGCTTCGGAGAAAGGTGGGAAAACCCTTCTAGGTTTTATGACCTGCTTCAGGGTAGAAGGGGGCCAGGGAGGTGAGAATAATCTTTCTGCTTCTGCTGTTTTCTCAAATGCCAAGGTGTCTTTTTTTGGTGTGGCATGTCCTGAACCCCATCACTGACCAATAGAGAATGTAATGGTTTCTTTTAAATAATAAATGAGAAGTAGATTGGGTTAGTTCCCAGACACCTGGCTGGCATTATTTCTCTTACCTTTATTTTTTATGCAGATCAGCTTAAGAACTCAGACCTTAAATGGCATTTTTAGAAAGATGCACCTGGATTTTACTTTCTTCACTGGCTCTAAAGAAGCTCCATGGAAAGCCCAGAAAGCAAGGGCCAGTCCCCAGCTGTCCCTTTGTTTACAATTCCTCCCCTCCTCCCTGTTGTCTCCTTTCCTGCTCTCCCTGCCCCCTGCCGCCCAAACTTTGCTTTTGAAGGCATCCTTGACTTCAGAGAAGTTAGACCATGTCATGGATGGCTCTTCTTTCTCTAAGGCAGGCTAATAGAGACAATGGGCCCTGTGGGAGAAAGGAAGCTTAAGAAAGAGAGAGGTTCCTTTGGATACTTAAGGAAATTATTGACAAGGCTCACCAGACTTGGGCTAACAACAACAACAAAAAAAACTAAAAGCAGCTGAGGTCATTCTACTAGATCCTTTATACAATCAAGTGAAATAAAGTCTGCTGGGTTTAGCGGGGAGGAAAGGGAGGTAATGTTTAAAATCCTCCTTAAGCCACTTATTGATGACTCTAAATTTTTCAGCTAATTGAAAGTATTAATTGAGACTACACCAGGAAAAATTGTTAGCATTTAGTTTACTGGGCAGAAATGGAACAATGAATGAATTTTAGTTAAGTGAGGAAAAGTCAGCATCAATCATTTCATAAATGTTAGAAAAGCAAGTGCTTAAATGCTGCTGTGGGAAGAATCAGAAAGAATTTAGCAGAAATTCCTCTTTTTTTCACCAGCCTATATTTTTCACTGGAGGCAGACAAAGGACAAAGTTACTCTCCCAATTTCCCTAATTTCAGTAAAGAACTCTATAAGATTCTTCTGGTGTTCTCAGGCCCTCAAAGCCTGGCCTTTACTGCGCGTGAACTAGATAGCATATGTAGGGACTTAAGGATGGAAATATATCTACCAACACTTCTCCTAAGAGCAAAATCTCTTAATTAACCTTAAGGTCTAAACTCAATAACTGTTATTATTGCTGGATTCTAATTCCAAATATTCACTCAAACCTACCTTCTCCTTTTTAAAGAGCGATTAAATTGGAAAGTTGGGACAGAAACTTTCCAAATAAGAATTAATCAGTACATTGGCTCCAATCCTTCCTCTATGGCTGCAATGGTGGGAAGATGTTGATGATGCTGGTTAAGGCTGCATTACCGTCCTTCACACAAACAGTCCAATTTAGAAGGCGAGGGATTAGATGTTTATCCCAAAGTACAAAAATAGCATAAATCAAATTCAAGGCATTAATATAAATATACATAATGAACATATTCTCCTAGGTATTTTTATTGTTATTACAAACAAATGTTCTATGGAAAAAAAATTGTATTATATTTTTTACCTTTCTCCCTTTTGACCCTCGAGCAGAAATAGTTTGGCACTGTGTGGACTCTACTCCTGAAAGGCAAATCCCTTCATTCACAGAAAATTTCGCTCCAAATATCCCATGTTCAGCTGCTAGATAAAGAGAATTAGCTGAGAAAGATGTAAAGAAAGTATTTTAGCTCAGTACAGCTAATTCCATATATGCACATGGGTCGATCTATATTACAGAGCAGAAATAGAAGATTTATTCCTTTATGGAATAACTTTTTTGCCTCCTGCCTACTAAGCTTCCAAACAGCCATCCAGCTTTGTTTTCTTTTCCCACAAATGATATTTACATTGTGGAATCATTTTTTGGCAAAATATAGAGTGTGCTTTTTAAAAGCAAGTGCCAGGTGAAGCCATTTATTGTACACAAATTTTAATTGTCTTTAAGGAAAAAAAAGGCAATTATGTCAAGACCCCTAGCAAACCTACCACCTAGTGACAGACTGTGTGTTTGTCTATACCTCCAGAGCTTGCCATAGCTGTAGATACCATCTTCCTGGACTGCCTTTGAAGTTTTCATGTTTTTGCACTTCAAAAGAGTACCAAAACAATAGTAGGGATGAAGAGAGTGGGTCCTATTCCCCAATTCCAAAAATGTTACACAAATTTTATGAACCTAAATGGCTGTTTCATCATCAAAATCTTTCTTCACCAAAGGATTGAATCTAGCTAGAGCACGGTAGGTTGTATTAGTTAGTGTAGTCTACTAGTTAAAGACTTCGACATAAAATAATTAGCAATGAAGTCTCTATGCCAACTGGTTAGTGTATACCTTTATAATAGAAGTGGCAAAAACAAATAGCAAGGCCCTTAACAAAATTATTTCAAATCCACTATCACTTCCCGTTCTTACAGTATTCTTAAAAGACTCTACCATCATCAGATGACCCTTGCGTTCTCTTGAATTCCATTGGCAAGAGTTGCATAGCTCCTGGGTTAACTCTCTGCAATAAATCAATATTTCTAAGTAAGATTTATGTATTAAAAAATCTATAGCTGTGACTTCGCTGCTCAGCACAATTTTCTTTATAAAAAGACCTGATAAAGTCTTCAATCTTTTAACAGCTTAAAAAGTAAGCAATGGGCACCTGAGCCTTAAAGAAAGCCAGCAGCAGGTCTAATAAAATCGTGCAGAGAGCCCATCAGACATTAAGTAAATACTTCGCTTCTGTTTTCTAGGCCCTTTTTGTTTGGTTACCATGGTGATCTGTTTTTGTGGGGGTAACTTGGAATGTATAAGAATTTGCTGCAATTAGATGCCTGTGTCCTATTGGCCAGTATGATAGAGAGTAGTAAAACCAAAAAGAAATAAAAGAGAAGGAAAGACACTGGTGAATGTCAACAAAGCCAATGTACGCTTTTTGGGAACCAAAGAAAAATTTTGTAAGCCTAATTATCTTTCAGAACTATTTTCTAAGTTGCTCTTAATAAAAATTTCCATATCTTCCAGCCTGTGGTTACATTCCATATCTGTGATTTCTCACCTTCTAAACCTTCCAAACTATACCTTAGCTATAACATACATATTGTACTTCATTCTATTTTTGTTATTCTCTAATTGTTTTATGGATATGTCTATGTCTTATCCCTTTATGAGACTGAAAAAGTCCTTCAGGGCAGGGACTACATCTTCTACTTTGAGGCAGTGTGGAAAAATGGAGAAACTCATGGAAGTGGAATTAGATGCAATCGAATGTGGTCTAGGCTCTGAAACCAATTAGTTGTATGGCATTAAGATAAGTCCTTTTAACCTCACTGAGCCTCAGTTTCCATATTATAAAATTCATGCCCATTTAAAGGTGTTATAATTAGATTATTTTATACTACCTACAGTGTTAAACCTATGATGTATGTTTACCATTTATATCCTGAATTAAGTTTAATTGATTTAATATTTTATATTCAAATTCTGTCTCAGGCAGCCCTAAACATATGGAAGATTTAGATAACGGTCACTGCTCTAATACCCAAGGTATATTATCACTTTATTATGGACTTTCAGACTACAAATTTTAAATCCATGGCTGGGCAGGGTGATGGTAGCCTACTTCTAAGATGAAAAGAGGAAGCAAACTAGATGTCTACAGTTATACTCACGAAGAAAAATAACAGCATCGGTGCATGCTCAAAGACTTTCCTAGCCTTTAGTATCACCTGACTCATGAGAAAGCAAAGCAGCACTACTGTTATGTCTCCCCTGGATCCAGAGACTCAGAATTGCAGAGAAATTGTTTACTTAAAATATCCTCACTGCTTTTCTTCTGAACAATATCTATTAAAGTTTAGACCTACTCCTAGATATATCAAATGGTTTCAAATCTCAGCTAGATTGTTTACAATCCAAAGATTATCTAAGTTCTCCTTCACTCACTATGATCACTCCAGATGCTTTAAGCCTTGTTCAGCCTGCTCAAGGAGGTTATCCACTCAGGCTATTCCAACACCTCCAGTGGCAAGAAACTCACCATACTCCAAAGCCATTCATCCCATGTTCAAGCAGCTCTAATTGATAGATAATTCTTCCATATATTAAAATGAAAACCCTCTTCTCTGTTATTGTATACATTGGTCCCAGGTAGAATTGCTCTGATATTGTTTGGAATTCTTGCCCTCTGGGTATGCATTGATTTTCCAAGTCCTTCTTCAAGAGGCACCCAGAGCTAAACACAGTCTTCTTCTACTCTGGCTGACCAACGCAGTGTCACCTTCATAGCTGATTTAACAAGCACGATGATGTTCCTGTTCAGGGCCATGTGCTGGAGATACAAAGATAAGTTAGGGAACATCTTTGATTTCAAGGAGACAACAGTCTACAAGAGGAGCCAAGAATGTTAATACAGATGTTCAGCAAAAGGGCTAGGACTCAGGTTGAGTACATACTAGTGTGCCAAAGAGGGTATTTCCAGTTCTCCCTGGGAGTGGGAAAGAGGCTGCAAAAGTTTCACAGAGGAGGTGTTACCAGGCAGTCCAAAGAGAACAAGCATTCTGGGAAGAATCAGTAGTATAAGCAAAGGCTCTGGCATATGATTCAACATGATAAATTTGGGGAACTTCAAAAAGCTCATTATGACAGAAAAGCAAGATATGAGGCACAACCAGGTTAGAGCAGAGGTTGGAGAAGCAAGGAAGGGCCATTTAACGGAGATAGTGTCTGCCAGGCTAAGGCATCTGAACTTTGTCCTATAGTCTAATGGTCTCCAAACTGGGATGCACATACCACAGGGGATGCACAAGATGATCCATTGGGATAAAATATGAGAATTTCTATTTTATTTTTATCCTAAGAATTAGGAAGATATTAAGCTTCATTAATATTTTACTTGAATTGACACTGGCATCCTCAATAGGTCTGAATGTCAAACTGTCATGTGTCATATACAGTAAGCAAAGCATCCTGCAGGAAAAATGGGAATCCCACAATGTGGAGGGCGGGACAGTTGCCCATCACCCTGCCATTCTTTTTTTAAAATTATAACATGTTGCATTTTATGGTGTCCAGTTAAATGGACTTATGAATTATATTATCTAGTTTTAAGTAAATAACTCTCATAAAATAGACAAGTGACTTTAAAAGATCTCTTCAAAGAAATGCCAGACTGAAGATAATTCTAATAGGGTAAGCATAATGAGAACTGGGAAAAAGGCAGAATTGGTCCTTCTATTCCCTATTCTAATCTCTTTGCCAGTTAAAAATACTAACGATTCAGATTTGTTAAATCATTGACCACAAATACATACACACACACACATATTGAAGAAGCCTATTTAAAATATGGATTTACATCTAGTCTATGAACAACTTACTAAATTTGATAAAGATTAAAAAGTCTCTTTTACAGGGTTTTTACTTAATAGTAAAGACCAAAATGCTTATAACTTTGGTTTAAAATACTTGTTTTTGGCTGGTCCGAAGGTAGTGAGTTATCTCCACTTGATTGTTCAGTCAGTTACAGATTGAACTCCTTGTTCTACTACTTTCCCCCCTCCTCACTACTGTACTTGACTAGTCAAAAATAAATAAATAAAATAAAATAAAATGCTTGTTTTTTTCTGCTTTAGGAAACATGGTCAAAAACATTAAGAAGGCTGTATGGTGACCACAGCACATGATACAGTGACCCTTCCCACAATCCTTCTGTGCATATTGTCCCTGTGTCAGAGGACTGCATCTTGCTGCAACACCCATATCCTTCTACCTGAGGGCTCTCTCTAGGTCCACAAATAGGTAGTCCAGAAGTGCTTGGTTACTGATGTTTAGCCAGTGGCCGATGAGAACTGGAAGATTTATAGTGCCCAAGGTGCAACAACTCAGAAAAATTCTGCACTGGCTGCAGAGCTCCCCAGCAGGGGTGAGCTCTAGTTCCCACAGCAGAAACCTGCCTGATAGCACTCCCTTTATTGGCCTCATTCCCTTCCTTTTCTCATTTCTGCCATCCCTTATCTATGTTTCCTGGGATGTCCTCCTCCCAAATAAACTACTTACATTCAAATCCTTGCTCCAAGATCTGCTTTTTTGGGAACCCAACCTAAAACAGTGACTAATTAAAATGTATTAGATAGGAGGAGGAGGAGAAACAAAGCTAAATATTTGAAGAAACAAGTATTAGAAAATTTGCCAAACAGATGGGTAAAACTATAACTGTTTCTAACATGTTTCTGCTCTTGATATTTGTTAGACTCTGTCAATAACGAAATACATGAACAACTTTTTTGTGAGTCAATAAGGTAAAATATAATAGAGAATAAATATTCTCATCAGTATTAAGATCTTTTAAAACACTGTGTTAAGTAAATACTTAACTAACAAAAAGAAAAAATGAAGAGATCCTAGGATACAGTGACAAAGTTAGCACTACAGTAAAATTCATTACCCACATCATTATGGGCAAGATATGCATGAAAAAATGGTGAAGCCAGATGAACACCTTATTGATGGGATGAATTTGATAAAAATAAAACTTTTAAAGTATAGTCTAATCTTTATATTTTTAAATCACTTTTTAGTGAGGTAAAAAATTGCCACAAAAACCTTATGTATTGTTCAGAGAGTTGTTGATTATCTCACAGTAAAGAATTTTAAAAAGAACTTTCATATTTAAAGATGAGTTATATATTTTTCTTTTACAAATAAATGTTGAAAATTTGCTTACCTATTTCATGATAAGACTAAATTGTCATTAGCGTACTATCTAGCAGATTTTTTTAAACAAGTGGAGACTTAATTTGTCCTTTCACAATAAAGGAGAGAGTTTAAAAATAAATGAGGAAGCAACTGCTTTTCAAAAGAAATATGTACAGACAGAGCATTTTCAAAATGTCAATACTTTCATTATGCGATTTCATTACCAAAAACAGTGTAAGAGTATAGTTCTTATATCTGCACATGTAAAAGCATGAAAATGGAACTTTCTAACTTGTTCTAAAATTTTGTAAATAAATGATTTCAATTGAGATTTTTGTTGTTAAAAATATTGGAATGTAAAGACTTAAATCTAAGACCTGAAACTATGAATCTACTAAAGAAAACATTGAGGAAATGCTTCAGGACATTGGTCTGAGTAAGGACTTCTTGAGCAATACCCCCAAAGCACAGGCAACAAAAGCAAAATTGGACAAATGGGATCACATCAAGCTAAAAAGCTTCCTCACAACAAGAAACCAATCAACTAGGTGAAGAGACAACTCACAGAATGGGAGAAAATATTTGCAAACTATCCATCTGACAAGGGTTTAATAGCTAGAATACATAAGGAACTCCAATAACTCAGTAGGAAAAAAATCAAATAATCCAATTAAAAATTGGGCAAAGGATCTGAATAGACATTTCTCAAAAGAAAACATACAAACGGCCAACAGGTATATGAAAAAATGCTCATCACTAGTCAGAGAAATGCAAATCAGAACTACAATGAGATATCATCTCACCCCACTTAAAAGGGCTTTTATCAAAAAGACAGGCAATAACAAATGCTGGCACAGAGAAAGGGGAACCCTCATATACTGTTGGTGGGAATGTAAATTAGTGCAACCACTATGGAGAACAGTATGGAGGTTCCTCAAAAAACTAAAAATAGAACTACCACATGACCCAGCAATCCTACTGTTGGGTATATACCCAAAGGAGGGGAATTCAGTGTATTGAAAGATATCTACACACCCACATTTATTGCAGCACTATTCATAATAGCCAAGGTTTGGAATAAACCTAAGTGTCCATCAATGGATGAATGGATAAAGAAATTGTGGTACATATACACAATGGAATATTATAAAGCCACAAAAAAGAATGAAATCCTACCATTTGCAACAACATGGACGAAACTGGAAAACATTACGTTAAGTGAAATAAGCCAAACGCAGAAAGACAAATCTCACATGTTCTCGCTCATATATGGGAGCTAATTGTTAAAAACAATCTCATGGAGACAGAGAATAGAATGACAGTTACCAGAGGCTGGGAAGGGTAGCAGTGAAGGGGTGGTAGAGTGGGGATGGTTAATGGGTACAAAAATATAGTTAGATAGAGTGAACAATATTTGATAGTACAACAAAGTAACTATAATCAACAATAAGTTACGGTATACTTTAAAATAACTAAAAGAGTGGAATTGAAATGTTCCTAGAACAAAGAAATGTTAAATGCCTGAGGTGAGGGATACTCCAATTAACCTGATTTAAATTAATTCAAATTGTATTCCTGTATCAAAATATCACATGTACCCTGTAAAGATACACAACTATTATGTACACATAGTAATGAAAAATTTAAAAAAATATTGGAATGTAATACCTCTTATTCACAAGAACAACTGAAATAAAGGAAGATGAATTTTAGGAAAAAGTTTGAATAACCGGGTGGTACTGAATATTAAAAATTGTGTTTTCGTTATAGCCAAAAATGCCCTTCTTCTATTTGTCTTTGAGGTATCCTGTGTTTAAACACAGCAGCAATCAAAAGCAAGTATCAAAATAAACTCAACTTTTAAATCACTATATCAAGAAAAGTTGGTAAGCCAAGTTTTCCAAAAATAATGATGCATATTTAAGCACATTGCAAAAATAGGTTAGCCATTTTAATTTGCTCTATAAATAAATGATGGTTCAAATGAATTTAATTTTTATTGTATCTCATCCTTTTAAAATTTCTATTTTGTATATATTTTAGTATGTACAAAATCAATAAACACCTACCTATTGTGTATGTGTGCCCCAAATATTCTTATGGATAGGGCACATATAGAGACAATGGGAAAGCTGAACAAAAACCTATTGAAGTACTTGGAGCTGGGAACGAACATGACCAGATTTGTGTTTTAGAAAGTATATTCTCAAAGCAATGTAGATAGCCATGCAAGTTTGTAGATAGACAAGTTAGGAAACTTTTTCGACAGTCCAACAGAGATAAGTGGGCCTAAATCAACACAATAACAATAGAGAGGAGACATGAACAGCGGCTAAAGTGACTGGAAATTGGAAAACCAATTGTATGTGAGGGTCAGGGAAACACTTAAAATGAAGGTGACTTGATTCCTAGTTTTGGACAGAAGTAACTTCATTAATAGTGGTGTATTCACCAAGACAAGACTTTTGAGATAGAAAATACCAGGAAAATAGCAGATTTAGGAGAAAATGCTAACAGATCTACTGAATCTGAGATGCTTGTGAGAGATAAGTATTGACGTCTGAAAGCTGGGCTTACAAGTATAAAGTTGAGAGTTTTTGGCTTATATGATGATAATTAGCATAGCCTAAAAACAGTTTTTTCTTTTTATGGGGAGGAGGAGGTCTGTTATATCATCATGTTAATTGGCATTGAGCTTAAAATTAACTAAACTCTCAAATCTTTTTCATATATGATGCTGTTAAGACACTTCTCTCTATACTCTGTTTTGCCATTTAGTTTTTGAACCTAAGGACAAGACTCCACCCTTGTGCCTCTCATTTCATCTTGCTCAAGTCAACCCTTCAGTTGGTTTTTCAAGCTCTCCTTAATCATCAAACACATCAGCCATAGCTTGCAACTTTATTTCATTACTTTCTAGTTTCTGTTAATCAAAAATTCTGTGTCATTTCTTTTGCCTTTCTTGGCTCTCAGCACACGCTATTGAATAGATTGGTTCATGGTACTCTAATAGCATCAATGCCTGCATGGCTACTATTTTATTTTACTTTCGTTGTTGTTGTTGTTCCCCCTTATACTACGTTTCCAATCCCATTTCTTCCTCTTACATCTTCTCCCACCATATTGTAACTACATTGAGAAATAAATAAGTGATTGAGGTCTGTATGATGCTAACTTTCCCATCTATGAGAATGCCATATTTCCCCACTTATTCATTCATTCATTCATATGATGAATATTTTTTCAGTGTCTACCACGTTCCAAACTCCTCTCTGAACATTTCTTTGTATGCTTTCATGAGTGTTAATATTTTTCCATAAATATTGTCTGCATTTCATTGTCACTTTCTAGATACTTCAAATTTTCTCGCTATCATGAAAGCCACCATATTTTCCATTATATTTTTTAATTGGTTGATGAAAGTGTAGAAGAACTCTGTTAATATTTTTGTTGTTATTGTTGGATTCTATCTAGCAACCTAGATAGAACTGAACTCTTTCATTAATTTTAATAGTCTGTCAGTTGTCTTTTCAGTTTTCTATGGAAATGAAATGTCAAATCATCTGAGAATAATGACAATGTTGTCTCTTTCCTTTTAGTCCTTGCACTTTTTATATCTTTTCTTGCCTTACTGCATTGGCAGAGGTAATTATTTGTGCAAGGATTCACAGAGCATCTTTTCAATAATTTAGTCTAAATTGATAATGAGACCACCGACCTATAGTGTGAAAATTAGCTTCTCTTCTGTTTTTGGAAAAAAGTCTATTGAGTCTTCTAGGACCTCTCATTCTTTTCAATATCTTTTTTTTTTTTTTTCAAAATTCTCAGTCCAAACATTTTCAGAATTTTCCCAGTAAGACTGTGTGCACATTTCCTGAGGAAATTTTAAATACTAAATGCCATGTTTTGTGTTAAATCTTACAGAGAGATTCAGGTTAAGGCCTCTTAGAGTATGCTAGAGAAAGGGAATCCATGAGATTTTATTTGAATCTCAAGACTTTATGTAAAAGCAGCTGTAAATGTAGGTTACATATATTTAGTTCATTTCTAGTATAGACTTATTCCCATCACACATACTATCATCTTCAGAATTAGCCCCTCAAATAACAATGAATGGAAAAGAATGCAATGCATCATGAGGACCTCAGGGGTAACAACAGATTTTAGTAAGATGCCAAGTAATATTATATGAGGATGAAGAGTCCTGAAGCTCAAGTTCATTTAGTATGTCATAGTTACTTCAGAGTAAAATTAGGTATTAGTGCCTGATTTGTACCTGTTATATAAAGAAAGAGACACCTTAACTTCTCTATATGATCATTTTGTCACTTTTCAAAAGCACCTTTTTAATTGAAAAGGTTTCCAGAACAAATCTATTTGATTATTTCATGTATATTACACATTTGTATGTGAATCGATTATTATAAATTACTTGCATGTGCTTCTCTTCATTATGCCAATTCTGTGTATCATTATACTTTTTTTTCTTGGCTGTATTTTAGTGTCTAGTTAGCCAGTGACATTGACACCAAAACAAAAATTTGGCACGTTTGGAGTGGACTATAACTCAGAATCAAATTTAAATAGTTTGTTGTAAAACTAAGAAAATTCTTGTAATGCTAGACATAAAAAATATATTTATTCAGCTAATATGTGTTAATATTAATTGCTTGAATAAAGAAATTACTAAGAAAAAAATACTCATAAAATATTTGAGAAGAATTCCCAGTAACAATGACAGAAAAGCTGCCATATTCATAGGAATGAATAAACTGGTTAGTTTATTTCTCTCTCTACTTTTTTCCAGAGAGAATATTGAAAGGAAAAATTACAGAAATGGAGAAGGGGATAAATACATACACTATCCTTAAAATATATTCTCCAAGATCATATTTTATTTCTAAGTGTTGATATTGTACTGTTTTTTCCTTCACAAATTACAATCACTTACCTCCTACATGATAAATTTTATCCATCATCCTCAACAGCCACTTCCATATTCACTCAAAAATAATAATTACAACAAGAGCAAGAGATACTGTTTATTTTACTGTATTTATCCTGATATGTATGAGCTATTAGTCAGCTTAAGGCTTTTTTTTTTCGCTGCATTTAATTAATAATTTGGAGCATTAAATAATTTTTCCATGAAAAGCTACAATGTGACCATAAAGATAAAAAGAATTCACATTAAGAAGAGATGAAAGTAATAGGTGTATACTGATAAGAGTTGATTAAAAACACTAAAAGCAGAAATATTTATATATCACTCTTCTTCTACCTTTTCTAGAGCAACAAATCCAAACAGTGCTATGTCTTATGTTGTTTTCTTTCACTTTACAGATGCTGAAAACTTTCATTTCAAGTTTCTATCTCCTAGAAGTGGGTTGGGGTGGGGGGAGCTGGTTATTATTCCTAAACCCATTGAAATTGCATTTGTGGCATCAAAATGGATTTTTTTAAAGCAGGATGTCGGATTGACAGTAAAGCAGCTGCTCTGCAACAAACGAAAGCAAAAATTAATAAGAGACCTTAGCAAAAGAAAGACTATTGGTTTTGCACACCCAGAGCAAATTGGCTGGATTTAGAAGAGCACACTTTGATCTTTTCCAGACTAATTACTGCTCTGTGGTTTGACTGTTTTGTGCATTAGTTGCCCTTCATACAAAACCGAAACTGCTATGGTACACAGCTGTAATACAAATGAAAATTTGACATTCAGTAAACAAAGCATGGCAAGGGTCATTCTTTCAGCACAATAACTGCATAATACAATTTTAGAATGCCTTTTGTATACAAAAAAAATGACACATTTTGAGGCAGTTTTGAACTCAGAGTAGGCAGTCAAGGCTGTTCGTAAAGGATAATTGCTCCCAACTCTAATCTATAAATATAGATTAAAAAGTTTATTTCAACATTGTAGAAATGCTGAGGAATTTACATATTTACAGAAATAAATGTGTTCATTTTTAGAAGATGGCTTTTTATTCGTCTATGAGGTTAATTGGGAACAAATTTCTTAACTAGGTGTTTGCAGAAGAAATAATGGTGTTTATAAATCGGTATGATTCTGGATTTGCTCCTGGGAAAGAATTCAGATTTTTTTATACATAGGCTTCATATAAAAGTATTTAATGCTACATTTATTTTCCAGAAAATACAATGAATTAAATAATATTTAACTACCAATTAAAGAATTAGAGATCATCATAATTATTAAAGCATAAATCCCTTTCTACATAAGAAATATATTTAGCATATAACTAAGTTATCTTCTAAAGGGCATGATTTTAAATGGTTTATATTTTTAAAATGGTTTTGACAGTCACTCTAACAAGATATACAATAAGTTATTATCAAATAACTAAAAAATGGATCAAGTATATTGAAAGGTTTTTATGTTATAATACTTGATTCAATACATATTTAAACCAACTTAACCTTTGGATCTATGCAAACTTTACCCAGTTTTTTCCAACACACACATTTAAGCAACTTCAAATATACCTATACTTAAAAAGTCAAAGGGCTTACAATAATTCTACTAATCAATGTTGAAATATTTCAAATGAAGAGAAATATTTGATCAAATATGTGATCTGTCAAAAACATTCTAGCTAGACTGGACAAAAAAAAAAAAACTGCACACACCCCTTCATGCTTTATTTCTATCTCAAACTTTTGAAAAGAGGTAATTTAGAGAATATTGATGACACAGTTCATTTAATTAACTGTTCATTAGAAACTAAAAAAACATTTATCCAGATTTGATTAATGGCCAACAACTATATCCAAGACACTGCACCAATGGGTGTTAAAGATTGGAAATACTGAACTCTTCCATTCAACCATTTAAGAATGTCCCACATTATATGTTGAGCACATTTTCTCTTTATTCTCATTATTTCTTTAATTGCTATATAAATTTATATAAATTTTCTGGCCTTCAGTGCCTCCCCTTTTTGCTTTCAAACTTAGCTAGAAACATCCTTCATATATACACAAAAAGCTGTTTTCTAAATGCCTGTTTTGTCTGGCTCATTTACCTTTACCTAACAGAACAGCTCTCCTGAGGGCGGGGTGTGAGGGGGAAAGGGGTAGCTACCTATTCACAGCAAGAGACTTGAGTGTTCAGCACAATAGACTTTCACAATATGTTTAGGAGAGGCCCAGAGCCACAGTACTAAGCACCATGTGGAAAAGTACATAAATATATAGAGATAGAACCATAGACCTCAGCCAAGTGGATTGTAGAATAACAGAGAATCTACAATGCTTTCTACTTCAGCAGCAATCAAAGCCAACCTCTGCAAATTAATCAGCCTGCAAAATAGCAAGAATGGAGAAAAGAGGATATTGATTCCTGGAGAAGTCACCTATGTTTTATATCCCCATTAAAAATGATCACAGAATGTTATTCCAAAATCTGAACCTTTTCCCCCAGAAAGTACAGAACAGACCAGTTCCTTTTTTTTAATACATCTAAGATTTTCTCAGAATGGCTCCATGAAACACTTTTGTTTTAATTTTCAGCCAAGAAGAGAATTGTTAAATAAACCCTTAAAGCATTATTTGACATGCATTTTTTTCTCAAGGGTGTTGGAGTCTTGGGATTATAGTGATTTACTGATGACTCAGTTGAGTGCTGTTTCTTCCATATGACCATTATTTAATGTCCCTCTCAATTTGCTTTTGTCCCAAGTCTTGCCTTCAGATTTGCATACTATCTGCAAAGCAACATGGAATAAAGAAATACTTTTTTAAAAAATAAGTTTTCTGGTAAACACCTGAATTAAAGATCCCTTCCAACCTACCTTACTCAAAAGTTAAAAAGAAATATTTTCACTAAGGTAGAACTTTTTACAACAAAAATCATAATTCTGGAAAACAGAAATTAGATTTTATTTAGCAGTAAAAGCTGTTTTCTGTAATGTTTTCTTAATGATCCTATTAAATAATAAAGAATTCTTTCATGTGCTGTGCAATCAATTATAGCCTTGTGATTGAAAGGCTTTTTGAATTCCCATCTCCCGCCCCAAAATAGTTAGTGTTCCAAGTTTGTGCTTTGGGGGTTGTTATAGTCATAGGTTCTGTTTTAAATTAAACACCTAATTAAAAGGAAGCCATTCATAAATAGCAATGTGCATAAATCAGAATGGAATAATAGGGGCTCTACATAGGTCCCCTTTTCCCACATGGTTCTTAGTGCATTTCTTGTGCCCAAGAAAAAACTGAAATTTGTCAGTTAGCTCAATTGCAACCAGACATCTGTGCTGAGTATACAAATTGGTCACCACTACCACTAGCATGTTTGGTGTAAGAGAATGGCAACAATCATCATGTGCCTTCTAGCAATACCCCCTAAAGCAGAATGATTTTGAGACTGTTACCAATATTACCTTGCTTCTGTCTGGCAAGAACCTAACTCTATCCAGAGAGAAAAAAATTCTCAACCTTTGGGTGAAATGTAAGTACTTTCAGGAAATCTCATTAAAAAAAAATTACTCAACACATAATGGAGCTTTTAACTGCTCCCCAAACCATTTTTTCGTCTTCTTAAGGTTAGAGGTTACAAGGTACTTTTAAAAGTAGATTTAACACTTGTCGGTCACTGAGAAGATTAAAGGTATAAATGGCCAAGCCTCAATGGATGACAAGGCTGGGGCCAAAGGCTTCACACCATCACTGTATTAATGCCTTCTTTTCATTTCTCTGCATTCAAAAGCTTACAAACAAAATTTGAAATTTTCAGGATTTATCAAGAGCCAGAGCAGAAGACAGCACATACTGAGCATGCCAGCATAAAGTAAGGTTTGTTTATAGAGCTGATTGCCCAATGGCCGTAGGGGAGCTATTTCACATTTCTCTTCCCCATCTGTAAAGTGGGGATAAAAGTTAGTTTCGTGGGATAAAACTTGACAAGGGTGAATGAATGAAATTAGTCTTTAAATGGTTTGAAGTCAGGTACAATTGAAGTAAAAAAATTTAAGTGCCTTTAACACATTGTGATCTTACATCAAAGCAAAGGCAATGTAATCTGCCGTTTTTTCATCTGAACAAATTCAGTACCAATCATGCTTATTAAATACTTGTACATAATTCTGTAATAAAAGTTGTGCTGTCATCCAGGAGCTTATTATCTCAAATGAGAGACTGTATGTGAAAGTATGTTGTAAAGTATAAAGTACTACACTTGTAATAATAGTAATAGTATTAAGTGCTTACCCTGTACCAGGCAATGTGAAACGAGAGTTGCTACAAGGGTTTATTATTATTAAGCCTCACAGCAACCTTGAGAGATAGATGCTATTATCCCCATTTTACAAATGATAAACCTGAGACTGAGAGACACTGAGTCACTTGACTTTGCTACACAGCAGGGAAGGGAGAGTCAGGGAGGAAGCCCGAACCTGTCTGACTTCCAGACTCATGCACATGATACACATTATTCTAAGGAATTGTTATGATGCTTTTTCCCCAGGTTAGACTATGGTGGTTTTATCATGACTGACACTTTATACCTCAAAAAAATGTACATATTCTGAATTAGAAAGTTGAAAAGGCATGTTTTGTTCATAAAAGGCTTTTTCTAAATTGCTTTTCTTATGTAGTATTCACTTGTATATAAAGAGTAAATATTGCACCCTAGAAGAAATGGCTTCCATTCTTATTTTGTAGTACATATGAATGCAGTAAATGTTGTATACAGCAACTGATCACATCATTACTTGCTAACAGATTTGTATATATTTAGTACTGACATCTATGACACCAGAAAATATTGGCAACAGTGGCATTTTTGTATTCAAATAAATATGTAATTGCCAATTCTACATATGAATTTTCTAATCTGGAAACTTCCTAGTATGGAAATAACAGATATATAAATAAAGCAGTATTTTATTCAATAACTTTAGGTAAGAACTTATAAGAATAATATTTTTCAGTCATCTTAACACTTTTCATTATATTAGTGATAAACTGTATTCCCACTTTACAAAGAAAAAAACTGAGACAAAGAAAGGTCATAATAGATGGCAAAACAAAGTATTTTTATCTTGTCTAAAAATTAAGTAAATGAAAAACTGGTCCAACCATTTAAGGATACTTCTAACTTTAAAAATATTTTACAAGAAAAAATCGATTCCAAATACCCAATTGCTGTAATTTATATTTTAGAGTATTGTAATTAATTTTGGAACATGCCATATGAAGGAGAAAAGGGCTAAAAATTCAGCTATAGTAATATAAGTCTTGCTATTAATAGAATAATGAAGTGTGATACTTGGGCATCTTATTACAATCCTGGAGAACCATTTTCTGATATCAAAATATTTTCCTCATTCTACTATTATAGTTACCCTGTGAAAAGTTTAGAAAAAGATTAAGCTATGTTTTGAAGAAACTTGGTGTGAACTTTGTTAACAATGACCCAAATAAGTTTTTAGATTACTCTTTTGAGAAATTGCAGTATTTCATGCAAAATGGTATCCACTTTACCATGAAGGTAATTTTTTACTCACCACAAAAAGAAAATCTATATTCTGCTCTTCCTTGCATGTCTCTTTAAAACCTCAAACCAGAGGAATGAGTCACATTTTGTACCGTTTTCTTTTTTAATCTTCTTCACTCTTCTATTCTGCTTCTAAAGGGATACTTAGTTTTAACTAGATTGCAATTTCATTTGAAAAGAATTGAACTGGTTTTCTAGAATGAGTTAAAGATTACCCATTGAGAGTATTTTGGGCAGATACCTTTAAAGATGCAAGGATCTGTAAAAAATGGTACAACTAGATTTAATACAGATAATATTTGGTTCTTTGAGATAGAAACGATATAATTGTGATATTGGCAGGAAAGATATGTAAGATGTGCTTTTCACTTTTCTCTTAGGATAAGCATAGTTTTCTCAGTAGAATTTTATTATATAGAGAATGCTAATATACTAGTTAATTTCTTATGCAATGACAACAGAAACTTCTAGTTTGGTTTTTAATTAAAATGGTTAAATATACACAATACTACTTCATGCTACTTACAATTAGAGTATGAAATTAAAGGCATGTAGTAAAAATTATTAATTATCACATCATTTTTATGAAAAAGACAGGAGGAAGTATCAGGTTCCTAGTTTTGTAACCAGACACTGAAACTTGTGTAGGTCAAGCAAGCCAAGAAAATTCAAAGATAAAGGTAAGAACTAATAATAACAAAAATTATAAATGACCAAATGTTTTCCATGTGCCAAGCACTGTGCTATTTCACAAAATTGTTTAATTAATTACTTATAGCAACCACATGAGGTTAAGTATCTATTTTACAAGTGAATAAAAAGAAGCTGAAAAAGGTTAAGTAACTTATGCAAAGTCACAGAATTCAAGTCTACTAAAGTCTTTAATAGGGTAGTCTAGTAACTTTCTCATTGTTCAAAGCTATGAAAATAATGAAAAGCATAAGTTTCTCCTACACGCTGTCTATAAATTATGGTAACAAAATTCACGTTGGGAGTATAGTTCTGTTATACATGGAGAAACTTAGAAATGGGTATCTTTGATGTATATTAAATATACATGTATTAGTAAATATTTAAGTAAGTGGCTTCTATGTTCTAGGCTCTGGACCAAATATATATAATACAATGTGAAAGAGAACAATGTCCTTGCCCTCCAAATAAGCATAATCTAAAAGAAGACAGATATTTAAGAGATCATTGCAATAGAGCAAGAGAAGTGCTAAAAAAAAAAAATAGCTAATTCTTTTTTGAGGATTAATAGTGTACCAGCCATTGTTAATCAGTGCTTTACATATTTACCCAAATAATCCTCACAGCCATATGAGATATATACTAAAGAGATATATTAATATTAAAGGGTCTGTTAGAACCTTTAAGAATAAAACACTTCATTTTGCCTAGAGAGGTCAGACATTTGAGCTGAGTTCTATAGGGTAAATATGTCAACGAGAGAGGCGTAATGTATCAGCCAGAATAACATAAATTATGCCACAGTAAACAAAAATCCCCAAATCTTCGTGGTTTATGACAACAAAGGTTTATAGTTTGCTTGAAAAACCTGTTAGGTTGCCTTGGGGACTCTCTCAACATCCTCTCAGTCTGAGACCCAGACTGGCAGAGCCTCCAACATCTAGAGCATCACCAGTTGCTAGAACAAGAAAAGGGGCTGTCATAAATCACATGCTGGATTCTTCAAGCCTCTGCCTGTAAGACACGTGCCACTTCTGCACTGTTTTCATTTGTCAAAGTGAGTCACGTGGCCACACCTAGTTTTAATGGGGAAGGGCAGTGCCATCCTACAATTATAATCAGAAGAAAGAGTCCCTGATGCCTACCAAGGGTTGGACAAGATAAGTAACCCAAGGATAAAAGATACACGCAAAGGCATGGAAATGAAAAAGCGTTTAGTACACAGTGGTTTCACTTATGAAAACACGGGATGCACATGGGAGAAAAGTGTGAAAAAGAAGAGGAAGAGGTGGGCGAGCGCTAAATCATGGAGACTCTTAACACACTCAGGAAGCTTAGACTTCTTTTTTTTTTTTTTTCCCCTGTGAGACAGAGTCTCGCTCTGTTACCCTGGCTAGTGCCATGGCGTTAAGCCTAGCTCACAACAACCTCAAATCCCTGGGCTCAAGTGATACTCCTGCCTCAGCCTCCCAAATAGCTGGGACTACAGATGCATGCATCATCATGCCCAGTTAATTTTTTTTTCTATTTTTAGTTGCCCAGCTTATTTTTTTCTATTTTTACCAGAGACAGGGTCTTACTCTTGCTCAGGCTGGTCTCGAACTCCTGACCTCAAGCTATCCTCCCACCTCAGCCTCTCAGAGTGCTAGGATTACAGGCGTGAGCCACCACACCCTGCCAGACTTCATCTTTTAGACCACAGGAACTTATCGCAGGATTTTAAGCACAGGAGAAAATCAAAATTTTCATTGAGAAAGACCATGCTAGCTGAAGCAAGAACGAAAAGTTAGAACAAAGAGATTAGAGATAAAGGGAACCTATTAGTTTTCTATTGCTGTGGAACAAATTCCCACAGACTTAGCAGCTTAAAACAACATGCATTTATTACCTCACAGTTTCTGTAGGTCAAAAGTCCCGGCACAGCTTGGCTGAGTTCTCTGCTTCCAGGCCTCATGCAGTTGCAATCCAGGTGTCAGGCAGTCATCAGAGGCTTGACTGATGAAAGATTTACGTCCAAGCTCCCTCGTGTTAGCAGAATTCACTTCCTTACAGCTGAGGGCTGAGTTTTAGTTTCTTGCCACTCCCAGCTCTTAAAAAGTCACTCACAGTTCTTTGCCACATGGGCTTCTTAAATATAGCCACTTATTTCATGACAGCTTATTTCTTCAGAACCACCAAGGAAGAGAGTCTCTTGCCTCAGGGAGGGCTGGGTTTCTCTTTCAATGGCTTTCACCTGAACAAGTCAGGCACAGCCAGGATAATCTTTGTTTAATTCAAAATCAAGGGGGCAAGATGGCAGACGAGAAAAACCGCCAGCCAGAGTGTCTCTGCAAGAAAGACAGGTTTTAGAACAAAGTGAAAAAAAATAAACAGGCAGACAAACATAGATCGGACGAGGGTCGGAAGGAAGGGTGCCTGAAACTACAGGAGACTCCACGAGAAGAAGTTATGGAGGAGAACTGGAAGCCGCCATGAGGCTTGGAGACCAGCAACAAGGCTAGGTGGAGCAGTTAAATTTCCCCTCCCTTGCTTCTCGGACTGCTCATGGGTTCCTGAACAGTTGGAGAGACCTGCTAACACCAGCCCAGAATGGCCACCGCCAGTGAGCAGTGAGCCTCTTGCGACGAGACAGACACCAGGCTCCCAGCTCCCTCAGGGCACCTCCCGGCCCACAGACCCGAGCCCATCGGCAGGCGCCATATTGCTTCATTCTCCCCTTCCACTTCCCTACCCACGGCTGCCAAGAGAGACAATTTAGCCACCACCCGGAGGCATTTTCAGGGAACAGGACCTTTCCTTTTGGGGCCCTACAGCAGACTGAGGGATACTCAGACTGTGAGCTACCTACCCGCCAGCCCTTGCAGGCACCACTTGCCTGGGGACTCCAGGAGAGCGAGGCAAATCCTGAGGCAGAGAGACATCAATCCAGCTAGGGCACCCCGTGGGTGACTTAAGACCAGCACTCCTCTCCCTGGCAGGGTCAGGGATTGATCTCCAGGGCCCACGGGCAGGCCTGCAGACCACATCCTGTATACCCAGGTCTCTATCACATTGCTCTGGAGCACAGAAGGGATATTTGTGAATGAGCCTACTAAGGTGTGTGTACCTTCAGGGGCAGATCAGTGTGTTTGAGGGGCAACCCTCCTCCCACGGGAAGGCCGTGTGCCCAGCCCAGGCTGCGATCCTGGGCAGGGAACCTCCCGGCCCACATCACAGCCAAGGGAGATCCACTGCCTTGAGGTCCTGCCTGCTGGCAGAGACCTGGGAGAAACTGAAGAATAGGGGAGGGTGGAAGGGAGCGAGGCCTGCTCCGGACTGCAGGTCTCAGACAGCCCCACCCCCACACTCCCAGACTTTTCAGCTGACTGGGGCCATTTTAGCCCCTCCCTGGCAGCTTTGCCCAGAAGCAGAGAACAGACCTTTGACCCCTGCTAACAGCATTTGTGGAGCTTGAGGGCAGGCTCACCCAACCCAGCTCGCCCAGACTCTCTCCCCCACCTCCCCCCACTGAGGTGGAGAATAAGGACTCACCTGGAAGTCCCAGGGTCCCAAACAAGAGCTGGTTACAAGACCCCAAAACAACACTGCAGCCTGCTCCTCCCAGCAAGGGCCACCTACTGACAGGGAGGTCATTCTGCACACCCTTTTACTGCATCTACTGACTCATCATAAAGGGTATGGTTCAATCTCACCCACAAACACCACCTACTGGCTCAGAGACTAAACAGAGTGTGTCATTATTCAAAGAAAGCAACAAAGTTCAACTCAACAGGATGAACAGAAATCTGCCCCACTTACCAATTCTCTCAATAAATGTGAATGGCTTGAACTGCCCACTAAAGAGACACAGGCTGCGCAAATGGATAAATATACACAAGCCAAGTATCTGCAGTCTTCAGGAAACACATCTAACCCAAAAGGATGCATTCAGACTCAAGGTGAAGGGATGGAAAAAAATATTTCAAGCAAACAGAAGCCAAAATAAAGCTGGCATGGCAGTTCAGATTTCGGATAACTTAGTTTCAAATCAACAAAAGTAATGAAAAACAAAGAGGGTCACTATATAATGGTGAAGGGTACAATTCAACAAGAAGACATAACAATTGTAAATATTTACACACCTAACACAGGTACACCCAGATTCATAAAGCAAATTCTACTTGATCTAAACAAAATGATAAACAGCAACACCAGGCCCTAGCCATAGAATTCAACACCCCTCTGACAGAACAGGACAGACCCTCCAAACAGAAAATTAACAAAGAAACAATGGACTTAAACAGAACTCTAGAACAAACAGGCCTGACTGACATTTACAGGACATTTTACCCAAAAACCACTGAATATACGTTCTTCTCATCAGCTCATGGGACATTCTCTAAAATTGACCATATCCTAGGCCACAAAGCATGTCTCAAAAAATTTTAAAAAATAGAAATTAAACCATGCATCTTCTCAGACCACAGTGGAATAAAATTAGAAATCAACACAAACAGAAACTCTCATCTCTACACAGAGTCACGGAAACTAAACAACTTTCTGCTGAATGATTATTTCGTTAAGGAGGAAATCAAAGTGGAAATCAAAAGATTCTTTGAACTAAATGACAAAGGAGACACAAGCTATCAAAATCTGTAGGACACAGCTAAAGCAGTCCTGAGAGGAAAACTTATATCCATAAATGCCTATATCCAAAAGAAAGAAAGATCACAAATCAATAATCTAATGAATCATCTCAAAGAACTGGAAATGGATGAGCAAACTGATCCCAAACCCAGCAGAAGAAAATAAATAACAAAGATCAGAGCAGAACTAAATGAAATTGATAACAAAAAATTATATGGAAGATTAATAAAACAAAAAGTTGGTTCTTTGAAAAAAATAAATGAAATTGACATACCTCTGGCTAGATTAACGAGAAGCAGAAAAGAAAGAACTCTAATAAGCTCCATCAGGAATGAAAAAGAAATTACAACTGATGCCATGGAAATACAAAATATCATCTATGAATACTATAAAAACCTATATGCACATAAACTGGAAAATTTGGAGGAAATGGACAAATTCTTAGAAACACATAGCCTCCCTAGGCTCAATCAGGAAGAAATAGTATTCCTGAACAGACCAATATCAACTACCAAAATTGAAACAGGAGTAAAAAACCTTCCTAAAAAGAAAAGTCCTACAAAGACCTAAAAAGAAAAGAACTACAAAGAAGAACTGGTGCTTATCCTGCAGAAATTATTCCACAACATCAAGAAGGAGGGAATCCTCCCCAACACATTTTATGAAGCCAACATCACCCTGATACCAAAACCAGGAAAGGATGTAATAAAAAAAGAAAACTACAGACCAATATCACTTATGAATATAGATGCAAAAATTCTCAACAAAATCCTAGCAAACTGAATTCAGGTGCTTATCAAAAAATAATCCATCACGACCAAGTGGGCTTCATCCCAGAGATCCAGGGGTGGTTCAACATATGCAAATCTATAAATGTAATTCACCACATAAACAGAAGCAAAAACAAAAACCATGTGATCCTCTCAATAGATGCAGAAAAAGCATTCAACAAAATTTAGCACCCTTTTATGATAAGAACGCTTAACGAAATAGGCATAGATGGGACTTACCTAAAAATAATACAAGCCACATATGACAAACCCACGGCCAACAGTGTACTGAATGGGGAAAAATTGAAAGCATTCCTGCATAGAACTGGAACCAGACAAGGTTGCTCACTATCACCGCTTCTACTCAACATGGTGCTGGAAGTCCTAGCCAGAATACTCAGACAAGAGAAGGAAATCAAGGGCATCCAAATAGGGGCAGAAGAGGTCAAACTATCTCTCTTTGCTGTTGATATGATCTTATATCTAGAAAACCCCAAAGATTCGGCCATGAGACTACTGGAATTGATAAACAAATTCAGCAAAGTCTCAGGTTACAAAATCAATGTACAGAAATCAGTAGCATTCCTATATGCCAACAACAGTCAAACTGAGAACCAAATCAAAGACTCAATACCCTTCACAATAGCAACAAAGAAAATAAAGTACCTAGAAATATATTTAACTAAGGAGCTAAAAGACCTCTATGGGGAGAACTACGAAACACTGAAGAAGGAAATAGCAGAGGACATAAACAAGTGGGAAACCATACCATGCTCATGGGTCAGCAGAATCAACATTGTTAAAATGGCTATACTACCCAAAGTGATCTACAGATTCAATGCAATGCCTATTAAAATACCAACATCATTTTTCACAGATATAGAAAAAATAATCCTACGCTTTGTATGGAACCAGAGAAGACCCCATATAGCAAAAGCAATCTTCAGCAAAAAGAACAAATTGGGAGGCATCGACCTACCGAATTTCAAACTATACTACAAAGCTATAGTAATTAAAACAGCATGGTACTGGCACAAGTACAGAGAAATAGACCAATGGAACAGAACTGAGAACCCAGATATAAAACCATCCTCATATAGCCGTCTAATCTTTGACAAAGCAGACAAAAACATACACTGGGGAAAAGAATCCTTATTCAATAAATGGTGCTGGGAAAACTGGATACCCACATGTAGAAGACCGAAACAGGATATGCACCTTTCACCTCTCACAAAAATCAACTCATGGTAGATAACAGACTTAAACCTAAAGTGTGAAAATATAAGAATTCTAGAAGAAAATGTTCGGAAAACTCTTATAGACATTGGCCTGAGCAAAAAATTTATGAAGAAGACCCAAAAGGCAATCACAGCAACAACAAAAATAAATAAATGGGACCTGATCAAATTAAAAAGCTTCTGCACAGCCAAGGAAACTATCACGAGAGCAAACAGACAACCTACAGAATAGGAGAAAATATTCACATGTTACACATCCAATAAAGGGCTGATAACTAGAATCTCTATAGAACTCAGGAAAATCAGCAAGAAAAAATCAAACAACCCTATCGAGAAGTGGGCAGAGCACACAAACAGAAACTTTTCAAAAGAAGATAGACTAATGGCCAAGAAACATATGCTAAAATGCTCAACATCTCTAATCATCAGGGAAATACAAATCAAAACCACAATGAGATATCACTGAACTCCAGTGAGAATGGCTTTTATCAAAAAGTCCCAAAACAATAAATGTTGGTGTGGTTGTGGAGAGATGGGAACACTCATACACTGCTGGTGGGACTGCAAACTAGTACAACCTCTGTGGAAAACAATATGGAGATAACTCAAAGAGATACAAGTAGAACTACCATTTGATCCAGCAATCCCATTACTGGGCATCTACCCAAAAGAACAAAAGACATTGTATAAAAAGGACATCTTCACTAGAATGTTTATAGCAGCACGATTCACAAGTGCAAAAATCTGGAAACAACTCAAGTGCCCATCAATACATGAGTGGATTAATAAAATGTGGTATATTTATACCATGGAGTTCCACTCAGCCACAAAAAAAGAGTGGTGATCTAGCACCTCTCGTATTCTCCTGGATAGAGCTGGAGCCCATTCTACTAAGTGAAGTATCCCAAGAACAGAAAAACAAGCACCACATATACTCACTATCAAATTGGTTTTAACTGATCAACACTTAAGTGCACATATAGTAATAATATTCATCGGGTGTAGGGCAAATGGGAGGGGGGAGAAGGAGATGGGTATACACAAACTTAATGGGTGTGGTGGGCACCGTCTGGGGGATGGACACGCTTGAAGCTCTGACTCAGGTGGGGCAAGGATAATATGTGTAACTAAACATTTGTACCCCCATAATATGCTGAAATAAAAAAAATAAAAAATAATTCAAAATCAATTGGTTTGGGACCTTAATTACATCCAAAAAAGTTCCCTCACCTTTGCTGTATTCTATAGGCCAGAAACAAGTCACAAGTTCACACATGTTCAAGGGGAGGGGATTATATGGGACAAACCACCAGGGCGGAGTGATTGGAGCCACCCTACAGCCCTGTAGTCTGTCCACAACAGGAACCAATTGAAAGGGTATTTCAAGAGTCCTAGTGAAAAGTTATAAGATCCCAGACTAAAATACATTCCTAAATGCTTAGGAGTTATACATATACCTTAAACATAAACTGACTTTCATAAAACTTTAGAGAATTATCAGTTGGGTCCTTTATTTTCTTATCTGCAGAACTGATAATAATCAAATATTTTTAAGTGTTTTGACCTTTAAAAGTGCCACAAATATTTCAAATATCTGGCTCACAGAAAAAAATAAAACAAAACACATAAATATCAGACTACCAAGCATTGAGTCCTATGCCACAACTCACACAAAAATGAGTAATTACTTCATAGTAAAGTCACTAGGGCATATATATATGCAGCACTTTATGAATTGAAAAATAAGGTACAGAATAAATATATATACACATAGGCTAGCTTGTTAAACATATTTGTATTGTTTCTAAAGGATAAAATAATTTAATAAATGTCATCACAGATCTTCACTTATATAATCTGAACTCCGATTCTGGAAAAAAATAGAAACCAAACAAATATAGAGGTGTTAGTTGAGCCAAGGCATTGCAGTCAGGGCTGAAATGCAGAGGCATTTAATAGCTATCTCGGAGAGTGACAAATCACCTGCCTCAATTGGCTCTAACTAGAACTATCAGCCACGTGTGCTCATTATGAGCCATAAATGTCCATAATTGACTAAAAGTGGGGGAAAAAAGGAAGGTAATAGCCACCGACTTTTATGTATCTATTACCCTGTTTCACCTTTAGAGATCTCCTTAATGCCTGGATTCTTAAATTCAACAAAAAGTGACCAATACAATTATTTTAGATTTTATGTCAGTCACCACGTAAGTTGAGCTGAAATTAGAGGCAAACAGCAATTGAGGGAGATAGATGAGAATGGATGCATAACATGTTGTAAAAGAGGTTGATTTTACTCTTTTAAGACTGAAATGTACTGTTTAAGAAAGCTGTGGTGCAATCTTTGAGGATTCAATCTCTGGACTAATCTTTTTAACCCAAGGGTATAAAGCAGGAGAGATTTTAAAAAACAAAAACAAAAAAACCCAAACTTTCAATATCTCTCAAAGACAAACTTTATGAAGAATTTCTGCTATCCAGAATTTCCAAGGCTCCCACTCTTTCAGAAACATGTTTTGCATCCTGAGCTTTGCAAAATATGCCATGTTATTTGCATCAAAGAAAAGAAAAATTCTTAATGATTTCACAGGAAACAAACCTACAGCTTCTTTCTAAAAGTCTCCTTTGTGTATGTATAAGAACTTCACGATATTGCCAGGAACCCAGCCAGCCCAGATACCACCTCAGTGTGCTTGCTTTTTAGAATTCCGTGACATGCACACTGCCTGCTGAGGATCTGAAAGCAGAGTAGTCAGGAGGATAATGAGACAATTTCAGATGTCTTCACATTCTGTCAAAGTGAACATTGGAAAGTGTTTATCACTATTATTTACACAATATTGTAAGAAAAAAGATTTTGAAATTTGTTGTTGGTCTGAAACACTTGGTTAATACTCCTTGGATAATAACCAAAAGATAATTGCATAGTAACACTGCAGCATATCACTCAAATCACTGGGGAAAAAATGGTTTCATGACCTTGATCTTTTGTGCCTTCCAAACTAACATTTTACACAGGAAACATATTCTGGGAACTTCTCATTCCTATCACAACCCATTACTAGTTGAACAATGAAGAATGAATATAGCATTTAAAAAAAAAAACCCTTATTGAGGTATAATTGATTCACAATAAACTGATTATATATAGGTGTACAATTTGATAAGTTTTGATATATGTATATAGCCATGCAATCACCACCACAATCTTTCCTAATTTTCCTTTGAATTCCCTCCTCCTGTCTCTCCCCTGCCCTACTTCCCCTAATCCTAAGCAACTACCAATCTGTATTGTGTCACTTTAGATTTGTTTGCGATTTCTAGAATTTTGCATAAGTAGTCCATGTATACACAATAAGCTTTCATTCTTCTTCAATAAATACCTAAGAGCAAAATGACTGGGCCATATGGTAAAACTATATTTAACATTTTCAGAAACTGCCAAACTGGTTTCCAAATTGATTATACCAGTTTACAGTCCCATTTTACATAAGAGAATTCTAGTTCTTCCAAATCCTCACCAATTCTTGATATAATCAGTCTTTTAATTTAAAGCATTCTAAAAAGTATGGGGTGATATCTCATTGTGGTTTTAATTTGTATTTTCTTCATGACTAATAATATTAAGCATCTTTTCCTGTGTTTAATTGCTATTTGTATATATTTTCTGGTGATATTTCTGGTCAAATCTTTTGCCCGTTTTTAAATTGTATCGTTTATCCTTTACAGCGGTCCCAAGCCTTTTTGACACCAGGGACTGGTTTCACGGAAGACAGTTTTTCCATGGACTGAGTGGGATTGGGGGAGGGCAGGGGGCGTCACTGCCTCGCCTCCAGCTCAGATCATCAGGCGTTGGATTCCCATGGGGAGCACACAACTTGGACCCCTCGCAAGCGCAGTTTGCACTGGGGTTCTGGATCCTATGAGGGTCTGATGTCGCAGCTGATCTAACGGAGGCAGGGCTCCGACAGTGATATGAGCAACGGGGAGGGGAGAGGCTGTGGGTGCAGGTGGGGCTTCGCTTGCTTGCTTGCCCGGTTCCTGGCCTGCCGCAGACCAGTGCCAGTCTGTGGCAGGGGTTGGGGACCACAGTTTTATTAGATATATGCTTTGCAAATTTATTCCCCCAGGCTGTGGCTTGTCTTTTCATTCTCTTACAGTGTCTTTTGAAGAGCAGTTGTTTTTAATTTGATGAATTCCAATTCATCAATTTTTCTTTTATAGATTGTGCTTTTTGTTGTTGTATCTAAGAAATCTTTGTCTAACCTCTGGTCACAAAGATTTTCTTGTATTTTTTCTCTAGCAATCTTATTATTATAGTTTTAGGTTTTACATTGGATCTATAATCCATCTTTAGTTAATTTTCATATGTGGTTTAAGATATTAAACAAAGTGTTTTCTTTTTGCATACAGATATCCAAAATCATTTGTTATAAAGATTTTTTCCTCCTCTGAATTGTTTTTGCACCTTTGTTAAAAATTAATTGTTTGTATAAGTTTGGGTACATTTCCGGACTTTATTATGTTCTGTTGATCTGTTTATCAATCTTTACCCAAGGCCATACTGTCTTGATTATTGCAGCCTTATAATAAGTCTTGAAGAAAAGTCATGTTAACCCATGAACTTTGGTTTTTTCAAAATTTCGTTTTGGCTATTCTGTATCCTTTGCATTTCCATATGAACTTTAAGATTAACTTGTTAATTTCTATTAAATATGATATGGAGATTATTTTTTTGAGATTGTATTGACTCCATAAATCAATTTGGGGATACAGGATATCTTAACAATATTGAGTTTTCCTATCCATATTAGTTATGTCTCCCCATTTATTCAGGTCTTTAATTTCTCTTAGCAATGTTTTACAATTTCCAGTATACAGGTCTTACACACCTTTTGTTAAATTTAATCCCTAAATATCTTATATTTTTGATTCTACATCAATAGCAGTATTTATTTCAATTTCTAATCATTAATTTCTAGTATATAGAAATATAATCAATTATAATAATATATTATATAACAGATAATATAGTTGATCCTTGAACAAAGCAAGGGTTAGGGGCACTGACCACCACACAGCTGAAAAGCCCCACATAAATTTTGACTTCCCAAAAACTTAACTACTAATAGCCTACTGTTGACCAGAAGTCTTACCAATAACAAACAGTCAATTAAGAGGGCAGGTGTAATGGCTCACAACCGTAATCCCAGCACTTTGTGTGGCCGAGGCAGGAGGGTCCTTTGAGGCCAGGAGTTTGAGACCAGCCTGAGCAACAGAGTAAGACTTTTTCTCTACAAAAAAATAAAAGTTAGGCCATTAAAAAATTAGCTGAGCATAGTGGTGCACACCTGTAGTCTCAGCTACTCAGGAGGCTGAAGCAAGGGGATAGCTTAAGCCCAGGATTCTGAGGTTGCAGTGAGCCATGATGATGCCACTGCACTCTAGCTCAAGCAACAGAGTGAAACCCTGTCTCAAAAAAAAAAGAAAAATATAAGGAAGAAATATATATTTACTATTCCTTAAGTGGAAGGGGATGACCATAAAGGTCTTCATCCTCATCATCTTCGCATTGAGTAAACTGAGGAAGAGGAAGGATTGGTCTTGCTGTCTCAAGGTGGCAAAGGTGGACAAAAGTCCACAAATAAGTGGACCCACACAGTTCAAACCTGCGTTGTTCAGAAGTTAACTGTACAATGTATAATATATGTAGTATATTATAACATAATACAGTTGAATATCTTACATTCTGCAACCTTGGTAAATTCACATTTAGTATCATTTTTCTAGAATCCATTAGATTTTCTACATTGGACAATCATACTATCTGCTAACAAGATAGTTTTAGTTCTCCCTTTCTAATCTGGGGGTCTTTTATGTCTTTCTCTTGCCTGATTGTGCTGGCTAGTACCTCCAATACAATGCTGAATAAAAATGGTGAGAATAGGCATCCTTGCTTTATCTCTAAACCTTAGGGTGAGTGCTTTGAGTCTTTGCCCATCAAGTATGATATTAGCTCTAGATTTTTCATAGATGCTCTTTATCAGGTTGAGGAAGTTCTTTTATATTCCTAGCTTGCCGAGAGTTTTTATCAGGAATGTATGTTGGGTTTTGTCCAATGCTCTTTACACATCTAATGAGATGAACATATGATTTTCCTTTTTTAGTTTGTTAATATGTAGATTTTCATTGATTGATTTTCAAATGTTAAACCAATCTTATATCCCTGGTTACAATATATCCTTTTTGTGTATTATTGGATTAGATTAGCTAAAACTTTGTTTAGAACATTTACATTCCTCAGGGATATGAATCCATAATTTTCTTCTCTGATAATAACTTCGGTATGAGGGTAATGCTGGTCTCATAGTAAGAATTGAAAAGCATTCCTTCCTCTTCAAACTTCTGGAAGTACAATGTAGTATCAATATTATCTCTTCCTTAAATGTTCGGAAGAATTCATCATGAAGCCACCTGGGTCTGGAATTTTCTTTGTGGAAAGGTTCTTTATTTTTTTCTTTTTTCTCTTTTTCTTTCTTTTTTTTTAACAGATCCCATGGAGAACTAAGTAGAAAAGTTCTTAACTACATTGAATACACATTCGATTTCCTTAATAGGTACAGGAATATTCAGATAATCTATTTCTCTTGAGTGAGCTTTAGTAAGTTATATCTTTCAAGGAATTTTTTCATTTTGTCTAAGTTGTCAGTTTTATTGGCATAAAGTTGTTTATAATAGTCCTTTATTATCCTTTCATTAGCTGGAGGACTTACTGTGATTTTCTCTCATATCTGATTTTGGTAATTCATGTCTTCTCTTTTTTTTCTTGATCACTCTGGCTAGAAGTTTATTACTTTAATCGATCTCTTCAAAGAATCAGATTTTGGTTTCATTGATTTTTCTCTACTGTTTTTGTTTTCTATTTCATTGATTTCTACTTTATTCTTTATTATTACTTTTCTTCTACTTGTGTAATGTACCATTTCCTCCTCTTTTTCCAGTTTCCTAAAGCAAAAGCTGAGGTCATTAGTTTGAGAATCTTTCTTTTTTCCTAATATAATGCTATAAATTTCCCACAAAGTACTGTTTTAGCAATGTCCTGCAAGTTTTGATTGTTGTATATTCATTTTTTTTTAAAGCCAGTCAAATTTAGCAGTGGGAGGTTGAATAGCAACTTTAGTGACACTAATGTTAATAAGTTCTGATAACCCACTACCATCGGACCAGCCTGTTGTATATTCATGTTAATTCCATTCAAAATACTTACAAATTTGTCTTTTGATTTCTTCTTTGATCTTTGGGTTCCTTAGAGTTTAGAAATGACTTCTTTAGTTTCCAAATATTTGAGGATTTTCCAGAGCTCTTTTGGTTATTGGTTTCTCATTTGATTCTATTGTGACCAGAGAACACATATTTTTATGCCCTGAGTAGCTTTAAACTTATTGAGACATGTTTTATCCTCCCAAAATATAGTCTATTTTGTTCTCCGTGCATATAAAAAGAATGTTCACTCTGCTGTCATTGGGTGAAATTTTCTAAAACTGTCAATTATTAATAGATTCAGTTGGTTACTAGTGTTATTCAAGTCTTATAACCTTGCTTATTTTCTGTTTACTTGTTAATCGTTGAGAGAAAGGTTCTTAAATTCTGATTATAATTGTGGATTTGTCTATTCCTTGCTTTTCTATCAGTTTATGTTTCAGGTATTTTGAATCTCTCTTATTAGGTATATAAATATTTTGGATTGTTATATGCTCTTGATGAATTGACTCCTTTATCATTATGAAATCACCTTCTTCATCCTGTTAATAGTCATTGTTCTGAAACCTACTTTGCTTACTGTCAATAACTACTCTAGGTTTTATTTGATTAATATTAGCATGGAATATCTTTTTCCATCCTGTTACTTTTTCCCTATTTCTGTCATTGCATTTAAAGTGTGGTTCCTACAAGCAGCATACAATTGGGCATTGCTTTTTTTATCCACTTTGATCATCTGTGTCTTATAATTAGGGTATTCAGACCATTTTCATTTAATGTCATCATGGATATGGTTAATTTTAAGTCTATAATATTGCTATTTTTTTCATATGTCCCATCTTTTCTCTTTTCCTACTTTTTCTGACTTCTTTAGGATTCACTGAGTAAAACAGATATATTTTTGCTGGGTAGAGTTACGGATTATAGAACATAGAATTCTAGATTAACAATTTTTTCTTTCATTGCTTGAAAGATGTTCCTCTGCTGTCTTCTCACTTATGTTGTTTCAGATGAAAAATCTACTATCGTCATTATCTTTGTTCTTCTGTATGTAACATGTATATGATAGGCAGAATAATCATCCATACCTGATTTAGATGATGAGACTTGGGACTTTTGAGCTAATAAGGTTTAGTCTAGATTTTTTATTTTGCATTGATGCTATAATGGGATGAGACCTTTGGAGATCGTGTAATATGGTGGATATATTTTACATGTGGGGCAGATAGGTATGTTTAGGGGCCAGAAGGTAGACTATGCTAAGAAGAATAATGGACTCCCAAAGATGTTTGTGTACTAATTCCTGGAACCTGTGAATATGCTAGGTTGCATGGCAAAGAGTTATTAAGGTTGCAGATAAATTTAAGGTTGTTAGTCAGATGACCTTAAAATAGGGAGATTATCCCAGATTGTCTTGGTGGGTCCATATAATCACAAGCGTCCTTAAAAGTGAAAGAGAGAGACAAAAGAATCAGAAAAAGATATGACTAAGTAAGCAGGATCAGAGAGCTCTATACTGACGTTGGAGGGGCTATGAGCCAAGGAATGTGGATGGCCTGTAGAAGTTAGAGAAGTCAAGGAAACAGATTCTTTCCTAGAAATTCCAGAAAGGAATGCAGCCCTGCTGATACCTTGATTTTAGCCCAGTGAGACCCATGTCATACTTCTGACCTGCAGAACTGTGAGTTAATAAATTTGTGTTGTTTTAAGCCTCTACCTTTGAGGTAATTCATGCAGCAATGATAGGAAATTAATTTCTCTTATTCTTCTCTGGCTGCCTTTAAGATTTTCTTTTTATCACTAATTTTGATACATAGGATTTTTACATGCCATATGCATATTTTTCCCAGAAAAGATAATAATCGAAAATGCAATTTTAAAAAATGTTTGTGCCATTAAAGAAAAAAGCAATAGCTGAGAAAAAGAGAAAGTTTAACAATGCCTAGTTGGGCTGTTCATACAAAGCAATCACTTTCTGTTGAAGACAGATTGCAAAAGGACATTTTTCATCTCTTAGTTAAATATAGTCAATATCAACAGCATTTTTAGAATTATTACACATTATTTTCAAAGACCTGAGACTTCATGATAAAGGAAAAATAAAAAATACACATTAAAGCTGCTCCATGGGGGAGCAGTGTCACAAACCAATAATATAAATGTTTCTGTATGTACCACTGAAGGCCGTAGAGTGGGCTGTTTTACCTTAATCTGGTTTAATAATTCATTTCAGGGATAATGCTTTAATAATGCTATCTATTAATCTAGCTAAACACTATATTCCATCAGGATTATAGAATTATATTGGGCTTTTAAAACTCCTTTCTTCTGAGGAACTCAGAGTAATTTTGTATGGAATATGGCTTTAAATGTCACAATGGTCCCAAGAAATTCATTAAATTCTAACTTTGATTGGAATTAGGAAAACTCTTCGTTTTCTAACTAGAGCTGCAGTTCCCAACCCCCAGGCTACAGACCGGTACCAATCCGTGGCCTGTTAGGGACCAGGCTGCAGAGCTCCGCCGTCCCCCGCCCCTTCCCCCTCCACACCAGTCTGTCAAAAAATTGTCTTCCATGAAACTTAGGAACAAGGGGTGTGGGCGCACACAGCTGGAGGTGAGCAGCAGGTAAGGCAGCAAAGATTCATCTATACAGCCTCTCCCCATCACTCGCATCACCTCCTGAACTCCACCTCCCTCATCCCCATCCCCCATCCCCCATCCCCTATCCGGTGGAAAAATTGTCTTCCATGAAACTGCTCCCTGGTGCCAAAAGGGCTGGGGACTGCTGAGCTAGAGAACCCCTGAGGATATTTTTAACTAAATAAGGATTAAATGTTAAGAGAGTACATTCAGCTATACAGGAAAAAAAAAATTGAATTTTGGCAAAGCAAATTCATAATTTTCAGATAATTTGAGGTAAACTGTTTCCATGAAACAAATTTTATTAACTTTTAAAAAATTACATAATTTTTTTAAAATTATGTGTTCCTTTTCTAAGTAAAAGAAACTAGGGCAAATCTAATTGAATCCCTAGTTTCTTTCATAACATTTAAAAGAAAATTATTGCACAGTAACATTTAAGTCAATCTCATAAAAATGAATTGAATCCCATGTTGTAGAAGACATTGAAGTCGGCTGCTTTTGAGGTACGAGGATGGGTGGGATGTGTCCCTCTCCACTAGGGTCTACTGTCCAGTGCAGGAAACAGAAACACATAGGAGTAACTCCAAAAGATGGCTTAAAAATAGTAGAATTGAAAAATAAATCTAAGAACTGGTTCTCTGAGGAGGAAAAATGAAAACATAACCTAAACAAACCTCTAGCTAATCAAGGAAAAAGAACAAATATACATAGAAAGTAATGAATGAAATGGGGTGCTATAATCATAGATATGGAAGGTTTTTTTCTTTACAAAATACTATCTACAATGCTATTCTAAACTGTTGAAAATATATATGATTTTATGAGAAAATAAAAATTACAAACACAAATTAAACATACTCATTAGATTAATAACCATGGAAAAAATGGGAAAAGTTTTCAAAGAAGACCGAATTGACTACATATTAAAAGCATAGCCTTAAATGCCATTATCCTGCTGTCCTTACAACCCTGGATAACACCACTCTCTGCCTCATCCAACCATCCTCTGAGCTCTGCTGGAGAAAAATCACAGTCAAGTAGATGGAATCTAATATAGTTTTATGGTCATCAACCTCAAATGGGCTCTCAGCTCTGAATGACAACTATAGAACTATGTTTTTCTAGTTGTGTTACTTTCCTATTCTCTACATCTCTATAACATAGATAAAAATCTTCTCTATTCTTCTCAAACTTTTGAATTCTGCCACCTCCTACCCTGACAAATCACTCAGCAGGCAATCTGAGGCAATCAGACTTCTGTTTTCTTGAAGAAACAAAAGCCATCAGAAGGACTCCCTCAAATTCCTGCTACCAGAACAATAATACAAACCTATCCATATATGAATCTTATTTTCTTTCTTCCTGTTTCAGAGAAAGAAGTGGCCTACCTCTTATGCATTTCAAGTACCTTACTCTTTTAATGTCTCCTCTCTTTCCTATGTAGTCAAATTGCCTCTCTCTACTGGTTTTTTCCCACCAGCCTTCCAACATCTCCCCTCCCACGGCCTCCCTCCTTTCTTGCTCCCCTTCATTTCTTCACCTCTCTTCCATTCCACAACCTATCATATTCTGGCTACTGGGCCCAACAAAACTCCCCTTGTCAAATTCATCCCTGACCTTCATGTTGTTAAATACAATTGACACTTTTCAGTTCTTCTCTTGCTTGTCCCCTAGGCAATATTTAATACCCTTGACAATACTTTCCTCACCTTCCACCTAATTAACAGGGTTTTTACTTTTTACTTAGCTCATATCCCTATGGATTGAATTTCCACTTCATTATACAATTTGTAATGATGTATTGCTGTACTTATTTGATTAGCATTATGAGGCAAAAAGACTACAGCCTGCCAAAGTAAGTCTCCTTCCCACCCTTTTGCCCCAATTTTCTTATCCAGAGGGCATGTGCTATATGCTCTGCATAAGTCTGGAGCTTCAGAGTGCTGGCTTTCCCACCATAGAAAGACTGCTTGCCAAAGAGCAAAGGCTGCACAGAAGATGTAGAGCTGAGAGATGGATAAAGGCAGGTTCCTGACGACATTGCTTGAATATATGGATCTAATTGACTCTGAAGCCCACTCAATCTCTAGACTTTTCTAGGGATGAGGAAGAATAAATTCCTTTTTTTTTTTCTTTTGGCAAACCTGGCTTGAATTGAGTTTCTTTACTTTGCAACTGAAATAGTCCTGCCTAATGCTAAAGAGATAGGTTTTATAAATTTCTAGGACACAAAATGGACAGGGCTTCATCATCAATTGGATATGGAAAATTAAATTTTCCAGATGGAGATTAGGGTGGGAGAGGGTTGGATAGGGTCCTATGTCCAAGCCAGCAAAGGAGTTTACATTTCACAAAATTACAATATGTGATTATGTGTGGAAGAGTGAAGATCAGAAAAAATTGAGAGTCTGAAAGCTGGAAATTTGAGTAGATGATCAAGACTAATCTAAGGTTCTAAGAATCAGACACTAGGGAGTCCACAGAATCCTGGTCTTGAATAAGCCTCAGTTAGGAAACAGATCAGTTTAGCTAGGGAATTTGTGAAATTATCAGTCGCCAAGAAAAAATTAAGGATCTAGAAACAAACAGATAAAGTTACACTGGATAGGTGTCGGGGTAACTGGGTCTTGTTAATCAAGGCAGGTAAACATCGTACGAAATGGAAAAAAAGAAAAAGTGGATTAGGTGGAACAAGACAATAATACTAGCAACCAAAGCTTTAAAAGTACTTTAGAAGAAGAACAGTTTATTTTTTGGCTTCTTTTGTAGTTACCACTGAGAGAAGGTAGCTCTGGGCACAAATGATTGCATAAAAAGTAGTTGCTGTCGCTAGGGTTAGGTGACTGTGATATAATCAACCTCATTAAGACTAAGATAAGGGTCAGAAAACTAGACATAATGAGATGTTCTTAATTTAAAAGATTAAAAGGACAGAAAGGATAGAAAGATCAAAGAAAATTACTACCAAAAATATCATTCATATTCTGAAAAATAAAGCAGGGAAGAGACATTGATGTTCAAATGACTCTGGGCAAAAGTCCACAATCCAGTTTAACATTGATGTTGTTTTCTTTTGGATGTGAGAAAGAGAGAATCAGGTTAAAATATTGACCGTGAGGGTCTAAGAAGTTATGCTCAGCCTGGGTGTCTTTTTAAGTTAAAAGGAGGCACTTTTGATTCATTGCACAGTTTGGGTAGTGTTTCCTTACACCCAGTGTGAGGCATTAATAACTGATTCAATTTTGGCTCTGTGCTAATTCAAACATCCTCTCCTATTTGTATACCATTCAGGGTGGAACTGAAAGACTTTATCTAAAACTAAGGAAAGCTGCCTGTACTATATTGCTGAGTTCCCCAAAACCTGCCAGTCATTCATAAGGTGAAGCCGATGTTAAACTTTTCAATTAGAAAATACATTTTATAAGACTTTGGAGATATAATTCAGTGGTAGAAGAAAATTTTGCTAGGTATAAGTTTCCTAAAAATACCTTAGGAGCCAGAGTAAGACTGATTATGACCCCTCAGACTCTCCCATCTTCTCTCAAACCATCCAAGTAAGTGTTGCCTGATTCTAGAATCACAAATAAAGCCAATTGAGATCTTTAACTAAATTTGGTGTAATTTTGTCTTTTGACAGGCCCCTTTAAGCATTTTTTCCTAGGGGTTTCTTTGAAAATTGTCAAATATTTAAGAGAGGAAGAAGCTAAAAGCTGATGTTCTGAGAAATTAATATTAAATAAATGTGAAATGGGTATTTAGAATTATGCACTTGATTTAATTTCATTTTTCTGAAAAGGAAGCTAAAATGCAGGTGGAATTGACAGGTCATGGTTACAGACTTCTATGCACTGTTGTTTCTCTCTGGAACTTTCTATTTTGTGTTCCAGTCCCTGCTCTGCCTCTTGCCAGCTGTGTGAATTTGAGTAAGTTATTTAAGCTCCCCGTGTTTGATTTTCTCATTTGTAAAATGGAAATAGTACTAGTATCTACATTAAAGGTGTTTGTGAGAATTCAATGGGCTAACACCTGTAAACACCTCAGCACAGTCCACACACAGAGGTGAGCACTTGGCAGTGTTGGCAATTCAGAACAGGAAATATTTGCCTCAGTCACTGTGTTGCTATGTGACTTCCTTAAAACAGCCACAGCTTCTCTGAATCTGTATCTTACTTTATAAAATACCTACCCCAAAGGACTGTTGTGAGACTCAAATGAGCCACTGGGTGGGCAGGAGCTTCATAAACTGCAGTCCCGTCAGGTCAGGTGCTCTTGTTGGGAGGGAGTACAGTCTGCCAGAAAGAAGACGGATCCAAAGCCAGATGGCTCTGACTTCAAATGCTGGCTCTCTGACTTTCCCAGTGGCTCTTCAGCCTGAGAAATATCACTCACCTCTTTCGCATCTTCCTCATCTGTAGAGTGCAGGTAATAACCTCAACCCTGACCTTGCTGGAAATTAAGTGAGAGAACTTATTAATGCACCAAACACAGTGCCTGGCCCATGCGTGTTAAGTTCAGTGAATTCTAGCTTACTACATTTCTTTTGATTTTTCCTTCCAGTGATGATTGTACCTGTTGGTCTGCAGAGTGATACAGAACACAATAGACCACGTGCCAAAGCTTCCCTACTTGGTTGCTGTGGATGAGTCTGTTCAGACCCTGGAAGACATAGCCAAGGTACAGTGGTTTCATCCCATACTTTGATGACGTATCCTAAATAGTTTTACCTCCTAAAGTATAGTTATGGAGTCACTTGTACAAACAAGACTAGGACTCCTATAATGGAATATCCTTAAAACCCAAACTCACTATCTGCATTTGTAGTGTATACTTTCAGAAATTACTACCAAAATGGCCTTTCTCCTTTATATGCAGGAAGGGAAACAAGAAAGGCCACTGTTGGGCTCCAGATGAGAAGATGAGAATCATTCCACCTCAGACACACACCAATGACACACCAGAATACTGAAATGTGTGTGTGGACACTTACCTCCTCCCCCTCAAAAAAACAATCTGAAGTAACATGAACCATCCAAAGAGCTAGTTTATTCTTATTTGTTTTAACTGAATAGTAAGAGTTGAGCAAATGAATGAAAATCAAAATGTTCTTTATTGAAACTAAAAAATTCAAACCAAAAAGACAAAAAAGTTTAAAGCCGCACCGTAAAAAATCACTTTTCTCTCATGTATGTAAGAGGATGCCCTGGGAATTTCCACTCGCGGGAAGATAGAGTAGATGTAATAATTTTTCTTATTCCTCCCACTAACTACAACTGAAAACCCCAGACATTATATATAAAAAAGTAAGGTGACTCCGAAAGGTAGAAAAAGAAGGCCTCCTGGGATCTGAGTAAACAACATAGAGGTAAATTCCCTGGGTTTTCTTTTTGCCTCATGTATCCCAAACTGGAGCTGAAGAAACTGGCAACCCAAAATTGCCAATTGGTGTGGACAGGAAAAGCCCCAACAAAAGCTTGCTCTCCCTTGCCAACGGACCAGGAAAAAGACAGCCTAGTAAGACAGACAACTTTTAAACAATAACCACTCTACTGCACCCAAACACCACAGAAAAAGCAGTAACCCTATCCCCACCCATGCCGGTAAAGTCTGAGTGGGGAGCCTAAACTTCCATCCTCAAGAAAACGTAACAGAGCATCTCAGTACTCCCACAGACATGGAGTAACAGGAGGTCTAATGGAGAGCCAGGTCTTTTGCCACTGCCTAGCAGTAATGAGGCCACCCCTATTGTGGTGTAGTGCAGAGTAGACCTGGTAAGAAGCCAGAACTCCCACCCCTGCCCAGCAGTAATGAGAAGCCTCCACACACTCATGTGTCAACAAAGACTGACTGATGAGCCTGCACTTCTACCTCTACCTGGCAGTTATGAGGCAGTGCTACTAAAAAAAAGTCAGCTAAAATAGAAAGTTTAGATAAGATCCAGAGTGTCATAATACAATATGAAAATGTCCAGGTTTCAATAGAAAAATCACTCATCATACCAATGAAGAGTTCAGACTGAATGAAAAAAGATAATCAATAGATGCCAACACTGAAATGATAGAGATGTTAGAATTAACTGACAAAGATTAAACAGCCATGATAAAAAAATGCTTCAATGAGCAATTATAAACACACTTGAAACAAATGAAAAAATAGACAACCTCAGCAAAAAAATGGATGATATAAAAAAGAAACAAATGGAAATTTTAGAACTGAAAACAACCAAAATAAAAAGCTTAGTAGATGGAGTCCTGTTTTGTAATTCATTCTGCCAATCTCTGTCTTTTAATTGGTGGATTTTAACCATTTATATTACATATTGCTATTGATATGTTAGGTCTTAAGTCTGCCATTTTATTTTTTGTTTTCTGATTGTTCTCTCTTTTCTTCATTTCTCTGTTTTATTTTTCCTAACTTCCTGTGGATTACTTGTACCTTTTTTAAGAATTCCATTTTGATTTATCTATAATATTTGGAGTATATCTCTTTGTATAGATTTTTACTGTTTGCTTAAGTACTGCATTATATGTACATAACTTATCCAATCTACTGGTGCTGCCATTTAACCTATTTGAATGAAGAAAAATCTTACCTCCCTTATGTCTCTTTACCTTTCCCCATTTATAATATAATTGTCTTAAATATTTTCCCTACATACATTGAGAACCACATTTGACAGTGTTATAATTTTTACTTCAACCATCAAGCATAATTTGGAAAACCAAGAGGAGAACAAAAGCCTTTTTTTTCCCATATTTTTTTCTTCCATGCTTCTTCTTCTTTCCTGATGTTTCAAGATCTTTCTTTTATCATTTTCTTTCTATTTAAAAAATTTTCTTTAGCCATTCTTTTAGGGTACATTTGCTGGCAACAAATTTTCTTAGCTTTCTTTCATCTGAGAATGTCTTCATTTCTCCTTCATTCCTGAAAAATATTTTCACTGTGTGACAGTTATCCTAGGTTGACAGTTATTTTGTTTCAGCCCTTGAAAAATACTGTGGCACTTTCTTCTGGCCTCCATGGTTTCCAATGAGAGATTTGCTGTTATTCTAATTGTTTTTCCCCTTACCCTGACAGGCAAGGTATTGTTTTTCTCTGGATGTCTTCAAGATTTTTTATTTGTCTTTAGTTTTCAGAAGTTTAATTATAATGTGTCTCGGCATGAATTTCTTTGGGTTCAATCTGTGTGGGTACCAGCTCCTTGCATGTGGGTTTAGGTCTCTTGCCAATTTGGAGAAGTTTTCAGTCATTATATCTTTGAGTACTTGTTCAGCCCAGCCTCTTGCCTTTTCTCTTCTTCTCTCAAGAGTTAAAGGACTCTGTTAAGAGAATGAAAGACAAGCAATAGAGTGGTAGGGACATATTTGCAAGCCACATATTTTATAAAGGACTAGTAAATGTCTAGAATACATAAAGAAATCTCAAAATTCAACAGCAAGAAAATAATTCAATTATAAAATGAACAAAACACATGAAGAGACATTTTATAGATCTTAAATAAGTCCATGAAAAGGTTTTTCAATATCATTAGTCATTAGAAAAATGCAAATTAAAACCACAATCAGGTATCACTACATGCCTATCAGAATGACTAAAATAAAAATAGACACAACAAGCAGGATGTGGAGAAACTGGATCACTCGTGCATTGCCAGTGAGAATATAAAATAGTACAGACATTCCCCAAAAATTTGGCAGTTTCTTAAAAAACTAAACATACAACCACCATACAACCCAGCAATTGCACTCCTGGGCATTTATCACAGAGAAATGAAGACTTATATTCACACAAAAGCCTGTACATGAATATCCATAGCAGCTTTATTCACAATAACCAATAAAAGAATGATTTTTAAAAACTGCAGTACACTTAAACCATGAAATACTACTCGGCAATAAAAGAAGAAGCAGGAGTGAGCGCTGCCCTTCCCCGTGCCCAGGCCAGTGCCCCGCGACGCCGCTGACCTGCGCCCCTGGCGTGCGCGCGGTGCTGGACGGCTGCTCCTGCTGTCTGGTGTGCGCCCGCCAGCGCGGCGAGAGCTGCTCAGAACTGGAGC
>NW_012135636.1:1148615-1160111 GCF_000956105.1 Propithecus coquereli | reverse complement strand
CACCAAGAAATCACTCAAAGCCATCCATCTGCAATTCAAGAACTGCACCAGCCTGCACACCTATAAGCCCAGGTTCTGTGGAGTCTGCAGTGATGGCCGGTGCTGCACCCCCCACAATACCAAAACCATCCAGGTAGAGTTCCAGTGCTCCCCAGGGCAAATAGTCAAGAAACCGGTGATGGTCATTGGAACCTGTACCTGTCACACCAATTGTCCTAAGAACAATGAGGCTTTCCTCTAGGAGTTGGAGCTGAAGACTAGCCGAGGGAAAATGTAACCTGTCCTTCAAGAAGCACCCCTACAGATGCAAACTACAGTTGCTGCATGACCCACCATCGAATGATCATCAGAAAAATAATGAAGAATCATTATTTCATCCTTAAGTCCTATGTATTTTCTGTGACCATATGAGGACATTTATATCTGTCTTCTTTTTTTAATGAAAGATATGATTAACTATAAACTCGGAATCAGGGTAAGCTCTAGGATGTGACTTAGGGTTGACTTACTTTCCTGTGGTTTTATTACAAATGCAAATTTCTATCAATTTAAGAAAGCAGACATAAGACTTACCATGTAGACTATATCACATTGCACTCATCTTACTTTGTTGCGCACTAGTGCAATTCCAAGGAAATGTCCCTGTAATTACATGGCGAACTCTAGGATCATACTGAACATGTTGTACAAATATTTCACCCTATATCAAGGTTTGACTTGAGGATTCTCTCTTGGGCTCCCTTTTTGGGTAGATCAACTCTGAACTTCCAAGCCCAAGATCCAAGGAAACATAGCTCTTCAACATGAAGTCCAGAGACTCATTAATTTTCTGTTTAGTTGTATACTAGGAAACATGCTGTATCTACAGTAACGAAATGTTTGTTAAGTAGACTGGTGTCATGTACTTTCTCCATTTCAGAAAAATTGACTCCTTTCCAATAGAAAGAAGCTCAACAGAAAACTCCCAATACAGAGATGACTGTATCCTCATAGCCCTCATGCGTTTGCATCCTAGAAGCTGCTGAGGCCCACTAGTTGGTTTTCTTTTTTTTTAATTCAGCAGAAGCAGAGCCTATCAACAGGTATCCTCTCATCAGTAAGATGAGAGGTTGCTCACAACCTCTGATGACTTTCAAATGTGCTTTGCATGAAATTTTGAAAAAGAAGAACAAAATCAAAATGACTGTGGTGGTGAGAGACCACAAATTCTATGGGAGTTTAGAATTATTGTAGACATGCCCAAAACGTATCCTTGGGCCATAATTATGAAAACTCACAGTCAAGATATGTGTGTATATGTACGTGTATCTAATTTGTCAGGTTACAAAGTAGGCTGCAAAATTCAAAATACACATTCTTCTAATGTCACCATATGTGTTCCACTTTTCTCCTTTAAAGTATTTATAAAAGTATAAATTGTACATTTTGTAAAATATTATTTTTAATTTCTCTACTTGTCAGACATCACTAAATAAACACGATTTTATTACTGAGAAAAAAAATAAAAAATAAAAGAAGAGGCAACCTGTTAATACAAACAACAATCTGGATGAATGTCCAGAGAATTATGCTGAGTGAAAAAGTCAATCTCAAAAAGTTGCACACTGTATAATTTCATTTACACAACATTCTTGAAATAACAAAATTATAAAAACAGATAACAGAGTAGTATTGCCAGGGGCTAAGGAGGATACAGGGTAAAAAGAGAAGAGGGTGTGGCTATAAAAGGACAACCTGAGGGATCCTTGTGGTGACAGAAATATCAATATTCTGCTTGTGATACTAGACTATAGTTTTGCAAGATGTTATCATTGGGGGAAACTAGGTAAAGGGTACATAGGATTTCTCTGTATTATTTCTTACGACAGCATGTGACTCTCAAAATAAATAGTTTAATTTTTGTAAGTGCCCTTAATCACATTAAAGAACTAATTTGAAGTCCAGAATTAGAATCCTCAGGTGTAGTTTCTTTAGCATAACTCCTCAAATACAGTTGTCAATCTAGAGAGACAAGTTATTTGCCCTGTACGCACCTAACACAGAATTGTGAGACAGACATACCAAAAGTAATACAGATACATCTATTCAAAAAAGAAGAAAATGAGAAGCACATGGAAATGACTGGTCCATAGCAATTCTAAAATCCAGCAGAGCAAATGTTGGAAATTCCTTAATTAAGATTCAGTCCTACTCCTGCCTGGGAATATCTCTGAACTCTTGGCTCCACTCCCTGGGATCTTGATTCCGTCTTCTGATTTAGCCTTCCTTTTCCATGAGAAACAGCCCTATTATAGTTTCTTCAGATTGCTTTTTGTCATAGAAGTTGGGAGTCCCAAGGCCTCTTTTCCTTTTGTACTCTCTCTCTCTTTCAGTAAAAGCTGGTGGTGTTTATGCCAATAAAATTATCTTAAAAATACTTGTGGGTCTCCTATAAGCCTTAGTAGGACTAGTTCCATTACACAAAAGCCACACCTACACATCTCTGAAGACAAGCCCTCTCCTCCTTGGGCTTCTGCTACGACTGCTGAAGTACCAAACCCTTAAGCTCCTTAGAATAGTTCTCTGAGGCACTTCTTTAGATCTTTCTAAAATCTTATCAAAGGATTTTATACTCATAGCCATGGCTTTATCTGTACTGCCCTAGATTTGATCTTTGCTCAGAAGCCATTTCTTAATTTTAGTACCATTCATTTTTGGAAAGGCTGGAGTTTTAAAAACACTGAGTCCAGGCTCCTTTACAACTAATATTGCTTACTTCAGCTTACGTCTTTTCTTTCACATTTTAACATAAGCAACAAGAAGAAGCCAGCAGTACCTTCAACACTGCCTAGAAATCTCCTTAACTAGATCACCCAGTTCCTTAGACAAGTTTTCTCCTTTTTATGTTACCACAGACAACAGATTTCTCAATTTTCTCCCACAATATAACAAGGATCCCCTTCTTTCCAATTTTTGATAATGTTTTTCTCACTTTCCTTTAATTCCTCACCCTCAGCTTTTCTAAAGGTCACCAGGCAAATACTAGCAAACTTTTCAAGATTCTTCAGGTTTTCACTACAACTATTTTCACAGTCCTTCTAGCTTCTACCCACTGTCTGGTTCAAATATTAATACTACTCCCACATTTTTGGTATTTGGTATAGCAGCACTCCAATTCTGGGCACCAAAAACAGTACTAATTATCTTTCATTGTAAAAAAGCACCCCAAAATTTAGTTTCTTAAAATAAAAACAAATATTTATTTTCTCACACATTTTCTGGGAGTCAGGAATTTTAGAGCAGTTTAGCTCTCTCTTGGGATTGCAGTCATCTGAAGACTTGGCTGATGGTGGAGGATCCACTTCCAAGATGACTCACTCATGAGGTTGGTAAGTTGACCTGTTGGCAGAAGATCTCAGCTCCTCACAATCCAGACCTCTCCATGGGACTGCAGGAGTGTCCTCATGACACAGCAGCCAGCTGCCCCCAGAGTGAGCCAAGAGGTAACAGCGTGGAAGCTATAATGTTTTTTATGACCAAACCTCAGCAGTCACACTTCATAATTTATGTAATATCCTATTGGCTACACAGGTCAGTCCTACTCAATGTGAGAGAGTACTGCACAAGGATATGAATACCAGGGGGTGAAAAACACTACAGGTCATCTTGAAAGCTGGCTACCACAGTAGGATGGAAAATATCAGAGTGCAAAACAAGGATTCTTAGCAAGAAATGTGCATATTGCAACAACTACTGCCACCAACTACTCCGAGTGATCTGGGAGAAACAGTGGAGCAGATGTGATAAATACACACATTAGCTAAGAAAGAGTCATTCATTATTTTCTGATTTTTTGGAATGTAATGATCAATCTGATCACTGTAAGGGAGATTTAATGTTGAATGTTCTATGGTTTAACTTTATATTAGTAGTTATGAAGAGAACTTATGAAAGTATTGTTCCACCATCAGCAAAAATGTTATGATTTTCAAGACTCTCAAGGAAGTTTCATTAAAAACTTTCAGTGTGTTTTTCAGAAGGGAGTTTAGGAAACATGACATTTTTCTAGTATGACAATTGTAACACTATGACAGAACTGGTACCAATTTTTCTTAAAATGGATAGTTTTATTATTAAAAGAAAAAATGATGATAAACATATAGATATGTTCAAGTTCAAATACTGTATCTAGAGGCATAAATAGAAATAATACTAAGAGTAGGATTCACTCTAATCAGTAATCTTAGACTTCATTTAAACCACTTTATCTTAAAAAAGAAAAATACCATGTGTAAGACCTATTAATAAAGTTTTTAAAATATGATTTTAACAAATGTGCAAAACCCAAATAAACTATCAGACTTGAATTTCTAATAATACAAATGAAAGCTTAAAAAATTCAAAATTTAAAAGTCACTTAGAAACAATTCAAATATTTTCAAAGAAAGAAAAAAAAGCCAGTTATGAGCCACATCATAATATGTGGCAAAAAAGAGAATAATGCACAACGTCAAAATAAATTATTCTAGAACTGTGGAATATGGTGTGTTCAATTATTTATAGTAAATCAACCAATAAATTTGAACTATACCCTTAGTTTCACAACAAACCAGGCAATGATTCAGGGACCCACCCCATCAATGAAGTTATCAGGGATCCAATGGCCTAGGTCATGCAGAGACATCCTAACCAAAGGAAAGAACAATTTACTGCACCTTGCTCATCCTCCACTAAGAAAGAGGAACATTGACTAGTAGGCGTCTTCAGATTTTGGAGATAATGTGCACATTTGGGAATTTAACTGATTTGTCAGATGACTCCAAAGACTGCCAGTTTTGAACCACATCCAGAGCAAGAGAGAGCTCTGCAGTCTATTTAGGCTGTGGTACAAGCTTCCCTGCCCCATAGGCTACAAGCCAGCAAATTCTGTGGTACTAGAGGTACCCGTGGTAGATAAGGCATGCTATGCCATCTCTGGAAAGCCTCAGTAGGAAAGGTGGATTGCACACCTCCAGTGTTCTAGAACAACAGCAGAGAATTACACAGCATTTGAAAAGCAGCTTCTGACTTGCTATTGGTCCTGCGTAGAGACTAAGTACCTGATCATAGGACATCAAGGGACTATGAGACCAGAGGAATTGCATACAATAGTATATAAGTTAGGGGTGGAAAGTTTAGTATGTTGGTGCTAGCCAAAAATCAATCTTGAATTAATCATTAAAAATCCTTTTATTAGGGCTGGATGTGGTGGCTCATGCCCATAATCCCAGCACTTCGGAAGGCTGAGGGGGAAAGATTGCTTGAAGCCAGGAGTTCAGGAATAGCCTGGGCAACATGGCAAGACCCCGTCTCTACAACAAATAAAAAAATTAGCCAGGTGTAGTGGTGTGCACCTGTAGTCCCAGCTACTCAGGAGGCAGAGGCAGGAGGATCACTCAGGCTCAGGAGTTTGAGGTTGCAGTAAGCTATACATACATACCACTGCACTCCAGCCTGGGCGACAGAGTGAGAACCTGTCTCTAAATTTAAACAAAAAATCCTTTTATTGTAAGATGGAAAATGATATGAAACAAATGTATGACTCAAGAATTTTTTGTTTTATCTGTTTTTTTCTTTTCTTTTCTTTTCTTTTTTTTTGTATCTTTCTCCTTCCTTTGACTCAAGAAATTATTATAAGGCAAACCACCCTGGTCAAGAAGTAGAATCTTGCCAGCAGCTCCAGGAGCTGCTTCCATGTGTCCCATCCCAGTCACAACCCTCCCCCGTCCCACATAAGTATTCACCATCTGGCTTTTACAATAATCACTTCCTTGCTTTTTTTTTTTTTTCACTTCCTTGCTTTTTAAAAATAGTTTTGTCACCCAAATGTGCATCCCTGAACACTATCTGTTAGTCTTGCTTGGTTAAAAATATGTATGTGTCTTTTAAATGTCTCTCATTCTGTAAGTTCTTCCTCCATCCCTTTCATTTCCTGGTCCTTTTTTAGTTGAAGAACCTAGGCCAGTTTCCCACAAACTGGATTTTGCTGATTGCATAATCTTGGTCCAACCCAAGATATCTCTTTGTCCTCTGAATTTCTGAAAATTGGCAGAATTTGGATATTGGATCCAGAGACTGAATCAGACTCAGGTTCCAGATTATGAGGCAGGGCTGGGCATGATGACTCACTCCTAGCACTCTGGGAGGCTGAGGCAGGAGTATTGCTTGAGGTTAGGAGTCCGAGACCAGCCTGTACAAGAGCAAGACCCCATCACTACCAAAAATACAAAAAAATTAGCCAGACATAGTGGTGCTCACCTGTAGTCCCAGATACTTGGGAGGCTGAGGCAGGAGGATTGCTTGAGCCCAGGATTTTGACATTGCAGTGAGCTATGGTGTACTCTACCTGCGCTGACAGAGTGAAACTCTGTCACCAAAAAAAAAAAAGAGAGAGAGAATGAGGCATACAATTTCTAATTATCTCTTTTTTTATGATTTTAGCAGCCACTGATGTTTAATGCTTACTGATATTAACAAGAGATGGTCAAATGGTGATACTCAAATTCTATCATTTTATTTTCATTTCGTTGTTGGATTACCTTTCAAATGAAACACTTAACCTCATCTACTTGTTTGTAACCAAGTGGTGCAGTTCATATAGGAAAGGCAAGGTAAGTGTTGGATTCCTTCCCTGTATTCACCAGTTTTCAAGATAATGAATTGTTTCCTTATCATTCTCCAAAGGCTATACACACACACACATACACACACACATGCATGCACACACTCACATATAAACATTATGAACTTTTCAGTTCAAATATTTCGATGGGCCTCAATCTATTGCAATTATTATCATTATTGAAGCACAAATTGTCCCAGCTTTGGCCATTAGGAGCCCTTTAAAGCTGGTGCCCGAATCCTTTTGACATGACCCTAGCAGTTTTCTTTCTCATTATACAAGATGTTCCAGGCTTGTCTTGTTCATTTGTTGCCCAAGTCCTGGAATCAGCCATTTCTCTAAGAAGCCCTAGTTTCTTTGAATTAGAAATTGTAATGAGAATTATATTAATAGATTGCACCACAATCCACACACAAAAGATGCTCATTCCTACTGGGCTGATCAATGTTCTTAGACCTATACAGTAGCCAGAACCAGGAAATATATATAAAATGCCTGATGCATGCACATTGATAATTCCAATTTCAACTCCAGCTTTTATGTAACCTCTTTTCTATTATTAATATATCTGTATCTCCTTTCTTCCATATGAGAATTCTGGTTTTCAAGGATGCAGAGGATGACAGAATTAGTATATCCCATAATTACTCATTTGTTTTATCTCATACAACACACACAAGAATCTCAGAATAATAATACTAACACTACCACCAATATGATTACTAAAAAATTTTTTTAAATCCACATATTCTCTCTATTCTTAAAATAGTTGTCCTTAGGGCTGGGTGTGGTAGCTCACACCTATAATCCTCAGCACTTTGGGAGGCTGCAGGACGATCACTTGAGGCCAAGAGTTCAAGACCAAACTGGGCAACATAGACCCCATCTCTACAAAAAATTTAAAAATTAGCTGAGCATGGTGGTGCACACCTGTAGTCCTAGCTGTCTGGGAGGCTGAGGCAGGAGGATCACCTGAGCCCAGGAGTTTGAGGCTGCAGTGAGCTATGATCCCACCACTGCACTCCAGCCTTGGCGATAGAGCGACAACCTGTCTCAAAAACAAACAAACAAACAAAAAAATGGTTGTACTGTATTTACTTTGTCAGAGCCATTACACACTCTCTCTCTCTCTTAATCAGTGGTGTGCTGAAGCCAACTCATACCAGCTCAGGAGAGCCAATTGTTAAATTTTCAGGAACTTTGCAAGCTAGTTGTTAAATACATCCATTATTAAAACTAAATTATATACTATTATTATATACTAAATTATATACTACTATATTACTAGGTAATGGTGTGGTAATGCACATCTCTTCTCAACTCCACATTAAGTGACATCATGTTAGTAGCCTGAAATCAGCCATAGTGGAAATATTTACACCACAGAAATTAGCAAATGCTACAAATCAGGACTTAATTTATTGTTTCTCATGACTGTCTCAAGAAAGTGATGAAGGAAATAATAATGTGTCTATACCATTACATTTTGAATAGCACCAAAAAATGAGCAAATATTTGAAAACTATTAGCTAATTCATAAAGAATTTATCATCAAATCATTGACAAATGAGTGAACTTCTGATACACATCTCATTGTTTCACATTTGTCTTACTCATTATCATAAACAAAAATATCAATCAACATTCATGTCAGAAGGAATCTCATTCATTAACGATGTCAGCAATTTCTTTGCTGAATTGGATAACAGTCATGCAATAGTCTGATTTTTGTGACACTATTGTTAGAGAGATAATTTTAAAAACTGCTAATGGATTTTGCAAAAAAATAGTACCTAACACTAACGTTATGGGTATAGTCTGAAAAACAAGATATTTTAATTTGAAATGTAAGTTGTTTCTAAAATAACACAGCCTTGCTCTTATCCCTCAGGTAATCTTACACAGCTAATATTTAATGCTCACCAGTCCTTACTTTGATGTGTCTCTAGTCATCTTGATTGTCTGAAGCTCATTCTTATAGATTTCCTAGGTATTGTTCATTGGAATAATGTTCCCTGAGTTCTTCTTTGTATACAACAAATTTGTGCCTTTTATCCCTGAAAGTGCTGCTGAATATAAAAACTTTGGCTCACACTTTCTTTCCTTGAGTATCTTAAATATGTTACTCCATTTTCTTCTGGTATAAAGCATTCTGTTGAGAAAAATCCAATGATGATCTAATTTTCTTTTCCTTATAAATGACATGCTCTTTTTTTCTAGATGTTCCTTGAATTTTTTTCTTTTTCCTTAAATTTCAGTAATTTTACTAGAATATGTCTTCTTGTCCTTCCAATTTGATATCCTCACTTATGCTTTCAATACATAATTTCAAATTTTTTTATTTCAGGTAAGTTTTCTATATTATAGTTTTCAGTGTTTTTTCTGTACCTATACTTTGGTTTTCATCTTCGGGGACCCTATAATTAATGTAATCAATATTCTTTATCTATCTTCAGTATCTATTACTTCCTCTTGAATCCCTTTAATACCTTATCACATTTATTTTTATTTTTTATTTTCCTCTTTTTCACCTTCCATTTATTTTAAGGCAGTATGTATTGGGCTTGTTCACTCTTGAGTTCCTTCTAGTTTAGTCTTCACTTTTGAAATGATTTTTTCTTTTGTTACTTATTCCTTGCCGAGTTCTGTCACCTTGTTTCTGAGTTTTTCTATTTGTGATACACTTTTTCTTTCACGTCTTATAGCATTTTCTTAATATCTTTTAGTTGTTTTGAAATAGTAGGTCATGGTTTTGATCTGTTTTGTGAACATGTCTTTCTGGCATAAGGATGTTATTCTACTTTTTATTATTTTTCCTATAATATCTTTGCATGAAATTTGATGATGATACTATTTTAATTGTTTATTTTTATGTGAAAATAGTTTTCCTGGACATCTGAAATAAACAGAGTACAGGAAACTTTCTCTACCATTACAGAATTCCCTCTTTATTTGTTTTTGGTTGGTGCATTATGGTGGCTTGCTTTCTGAGCTTTCTTGATTCTGTTTCCATACCCCACTTCAACCTGAACCATCTCTTTCTTTCATCTCTATTGTCTCTATCCTGCTCAATTTTTATTCCATCTCCAGCAGCTTCTCAGTGTGGGCCCCTGACCTAAAAGGAGCCCCTGACAGGTCAGCCATTAGAGTTCATTGGGGTTAGACTTCTCCAGTTGCTTCAGCCCTTGTTACTGCAGAGCCTTTGTACCCACTCGGTATTGGAGAAAGCAAATCCCCTCCAAGTTTCAGCTCTTTTTCTCAAACTGGCCCACCTTGCTTTCCAAAGAATACCTGCTGACTACTTTAGGGTTTTGCTCTTACCTGTTCTTCCTTCTTCTTTCTCCTGCACAGATGCTTGCATGTGTGTGTGAGTGTGTGGGTATGTGTACATACTTTTAAAAAGAAAGAGAATAATAAACAAAATTAGTTGAATGGTTACCTCTTGGAAGAAGGCGTGTAATGGGAAAGAAAATAAAATAAAGAAAATAAAAGTAGATATGGGTTATTGGTAATTTTCTAGTTCTTATATTGGATGACAGTTTTTTAAATTTATTATATTATGAATAAGTAAAATTAAAAGTATCATGCATATACCAGTGGTATTGATAGCACATTCTAAATCTAAGATTTTAGTCCAATTTTATGCGGCTGAGTCCTATCATTTTTTTAAAAAAAAAGGTTCAACAATATAACATGTGTGTATAGATTGTCTTTATATGTCCCACACCCAACTTAAACTCATAATCAGGCAAGCACACATAAACATTAAAATATTTTAAATTTTGTTTTTATAATTTAAATTTATTTTCTGTATTTCATTTAAGTATTTAAAAATTACATAAGCTTTTATCATACATTATAAGAGCAAACATTGTTTCAAGAGACATTTGTTTTAGGTGTGTGTGTGTTTTGTATGTGTGTGAACATACAAATGTATTAAAACACATGTCCCAGTCAAAAAATGTGAAAAACACTGCCCTAGGTCATCCAGAAGGCTGAATGGTTCTCCTCTCCAGCTTCATCTTTTCCATTTGGTGTTGACCTTGTTATTGACTAAATTAGACCATTTTAAAATCACAGGATTTTATTCCTGGGTTATATTCAGATCTCTAGGGGAGGGCTGCTGACAGCCATGGTGGAGTTGAAAAGGGACTGAAAAAAAAATCCAGGGAATTTCTCAGATTTCACAGCAAACGACTGTCTCTCACACCTGTTCATGGTGACAGCTGGGAACTGCTGCTGGGGTTTTTTTAGATGACCTTATCCCTTCCCAGACAGCCCAGAAGTTTGTAAATTGAGACAAGGAATTACAGATAATCAAGAAATGTTAGAAATATCATTACTCTTAGGAAAACAGTTTGAAGACAAATAGTCTAAATTCTTGGGCCACCAATGCCATAAAATTCTAACATAGAAAAACCTCAAAGTGCCCTCTGCTGGCAGCCAGTGATAACTACCACTAGTCTGTAATTAACAAAATAATGCAGACTTCATTGGTAGATGCTAAGTTCTAAACTGACGATCATACATAGGGAGTTATATTTATATTAACTATTATGTTATCCAAATAACAAAATGGAAATGATACTACATAAGTTAAAAAGTGTTAAGTTACACAGAATCTACAGTTAAAAGACATTTTTTACAACTTTTCAAGTATTACAAGCAAAATAAATCTATACATTATTTGAAAATGAAATAGACCAGTCATTTATAATTATTGAGAATAATTGTTATATTAAAAATACCTGTTCTGGGGCCAGGGATGGTGGCACAAGCCTGTAGACCCAGCTACTCAGGAGGCTGAAGCAGGAGGATCACTTGAGCCCAGGAGTTTGAGGTTGCTGTGAGCTAGG
>NW_012135636.1:1102712-1148565 GCF_000956105.1 Propithecus coquereli | reverse complement strand
TTATAAATATATGTCATATGTCTATGCTTCTAACTTTTACATTTTTCTTTGGCCAAAAACAAATCCCATAACTGTCCTCTTTCAGCCATTATGTAAAATTTCTACCTGCCTAAGAAAGATGACCATAAAAAAGAATGATAAATAAGTTCTGTGGAATTATTGAAATTCAATTTGTATTTGATATGGTAAATAAAGTAATTCATTACTATTATATAAACTTGGGTTTAAAATAAAGTTAAATAAAATTAAGTGGAGGGATAAAATAACATCTTGAAAATTTAGATCACTCAGGTTAACAATTTCGAAACTGCATTATTTATTCCTGTGTCAGCACAGTCATATGAAGATATTTAAAATATCAGTATCATTTCTCTCTTTCAACAAAATTAACTACTTTGTGTATTTACACATTAATACACATAGTACATATTCAACTTTCATCTAGAAAAATTATAGAAGTCCTATGCTTCCTAATTTTCAAAGCTCTGATAATCTTGTGCCTATATATTGAGATCACTAAAACCTCACTATAATTTTGGGTATAACTCAGTGGACCAATGACATTTACCCCCTAAGAGAAGAAACTATGAAACAACCTAGTTCTAGATCTTTACATAAAAGATCAATGAAGTAATTTGTTTCCTAATATGAATTAATATTAATTTTCTGTTCATACATTTTTCAATATTAAATTATCAATTAAGCCATTTCCAATTAATAATATTTTAGAGATTGTATTGATTATAAGTAGATGATTGAGTAAAAACACAACCATACGAAAGCCTATTTTAAGAATTTTGAGGATAAAATTGGTGAAGTGTGGGACAAAAGCCTACAAAATGGTTATTGATTTGATAGACAAATATAAACAACATACAGTTGACCTCCCTTATCCGTGAGTTTCGTATGCACCCAGTTCAACCAACCACAGATGGAAAATATTCAGGAAAAGAAAAATGGATGGTGATGGTTCTGTCTGTAGTGAACACGTTGGGACGCTTTTCCTTGTCATTACTCCCTAAACAATATAGCATAACAACTATTGACATAGCATTTTATTAGGAATTATAAGTAATCTAGAGATGAATTAAAGGAAGATGTGGTTAGTTATATGCCAATTCTATGCCATTTTATATAAGGGACTTGAGCATCCATGGATTTTGGTAACCTTGGGGGTCCTGGAACAAATCCCCCAAGGATACTGAGGGATGGCTGTATTTACTGCTACATCCCTTCAGAGCACTTTGATCTGTATTAAAAGTTCTAATGTTGCCTTTTCTTTAATTACATACTTTGTTTCTATAGTAACTCTAAAGCAGCAGGTCCCTAACCTTTTTGGCACCAGGGACCGGTTTCATGGAAGACAATTTTTCCACGGACAGGGCAGGGGTCGGGGAGGGCGGGGGTGGAAGGCGGAGCTCAGGCTGTGATGCGCCGGGTTCTTAGCAGGCCACAGACCGGTACTGGGCTGCAGCCCCAGGGTTGGGGACCTCAGAAAGCATATAACCAGTTTTAATGTCCCTAAGCCTTTTACATAGTGAATTCTTTTCAGTTAATAAACAGTAATAAAAATATAATCCTTGTTTAGAACTTTATTTTCTTTCTGAATGTCTTTTAATCAGTATGCAATAGTATTAACTACCAACTGTAGTCTCACTGTATACAATTTTGCATAATTAGAAGGAAAAATACAAATTCTAACCTAAACACCTAAGTCTTGTAGGAATTTACTGCCATCTTCAGGTTTTAATCAAAATGCACTGGGACTATAGCTTTTACATTTCCAGAAGGCAAACAGTCCCTGGTTAATGCAGTAGAAATATTTTCTGGTTTTGGAAGCAATGCACTATCCAATTTAGATTACGGTACAAATGTCTTTCAGGAAATGTCATTTCACCTGTCTTTTGTGATTCTTTCAATAATGTGTAATTGAAAGTGAAAGCCTAAGTGTGTTGTATCAGTCATTATAATTATAATTATATACTGGAAGCTCCCAGTGTCCAGAATATACTTAAGAATTTTGAGGCTAAATCTAGTAAATAAAAAAAATTCTTAAAACAAAACCATTTTAAATGCCCTCCAGCGAAAGGCCACCAGGAACATACTTGTCTTTGAACTAATTGGGTTTCTCGTTCATTACAGTGAGGGAGAAAGCACATCATGGGGCACTGTGAGTGCCTGAGTAAGGTGTTTGAAAGGACTTACAGGAGTGGACTTGTATTAGGAGATTTTTGGCAGGGTTCAAGGAAGTGGGGATTTGCTCTGGATAAAATGCTGTAAGGAAGTGGGGGCAATACTATAATTGATTATCTTAATAAATCTTATTTATAAAGCAGGAAGAATGAAGTGAAGCTGATGCTATAACTGGTAAAGAAGCAGAAATCATTCACATTAGTCAGAATAGGGGAATGTTTAGTATTTTTGTGGTTTGCAGATTGACCTTGTTTTTATCTATACTTAGACAAGATTGGGGTGGTGTGGAAGGGGTCTTGTTTTTTTGTCCTACTTCCTCACGGTCACAGAGTGGCCTTGTCTGATGTTGGTGTTCCATGAGATTATTTATGTTCAACAGAACACCAAGGCTTATCTGTGAGTGCCCGGCAGTTCTTAGTTGTCAGGGACTGCTTTTCTCTTTCTCACATGTACATTTGCAATTTCATGAATACCTTTGTTTTTTATTCCTTAAGTCTGTGGTAACATCATAAAAGTTTATTATGATTTTCAAGATGGAAATCAATAGAATATGAAGCCCAAAGTGTTTCATAAATACAAGAGTTTGAAAGCCAGCTCAAAATAATTTAGAAAAAGGGAAATTTATTAGAAGACCCATGTAACATGAGAAAGACTGCAGTACAGAAGTATTATGGGTCAGCTAATATCAAGAAGTTAAATGCTAAGAAACTATCTGTCCATCATTCATCTCTTTAGGTCTTTCCAAAGGGCAGGAAACTTAATTGCCTATAATTTCCACGTTATTGTTCCAGTTTCAAACATCAGAGGGAGACTGACACTTTTTCCACAGTTACTGTTTGAAAGATCCCAGGGAAGGGTTTTAATTGCGGCAGCTTGAATTACATGCCCACCTAGCCCAATCAACTAGGACCAAGAATGGTGGAGCATTAGAGAAAGTAGTGTTCTCATTAGAACTACGTGGTCAGATCAGGGAAGAAGCATTTCCTGGAAAAAGTAGAATTGGAGTTCCCGGTAAACAAAAGAATTGAAGTCCAGCTGGGAGTAAAAAAGATCAGTTCTGGATTTTAGAAACATAACATTTGCTACAAAGAAAGGGCAAGAAACAAAGTGTCAGGTCTGGCCTCTTGGCGGACTGCTGTCTTGGTTCTTTGGCTGCTTGCTTGGAAGATTCACAAGCCAGGCTGGCGTGACGGAGTGACAACAGACAGAAAGCAACTCCACACAAACAGCTTTTATTGCAGAAAAGAAGGGATCTATACAAAGCGAGAGTATGTTCCAGAGGGGAACGGGTCAGTCTCCACGAGTAAAGAAAGACATTGAGGACTCCCAGGTAGTTTCCTTGTATTGGCCTGGTCCAGGGGCGGGCTTATGGGAGGTGCAGGATGTTACCAGATTGATATACAAGATTGACAGGTGTTCTTATAACACAGTTGCAGGTCCACAGGTGTGCGTGCCTCAAACCTCAAGTTCCTGCTCTTTGAGGTTGTTAGCTGTCTTTTCCTTCAGTCCCTTCCTGGGTTTCTCCACCCCTAGGAACCACCCTCCTGGCCTGTATCTGCCACCTGCAGATTTGGTCCCTAACAGTTCTGGGTTTTAGAAACATAACATTTGCTACAAAGAAAGGGCAAGAAACAAGGGAACCAGTTGGATCATCAGAATCATTCCAGTAAAATAAACCCGTGGCTTGAACTAGGAAGCATCAGTGGGAGTAAAGAGAAGAGAATGATTCCGCAGTTAGAATCTGTAGAACTAGATAATTACATGGATGTGAGAAGTAAGGAGTCAAAATATATAAATAGCTCTTAAACAGGATTTATCATGTAACAAGTACTGCTCTAAGTACTTGACATATATTCATTAAATCCTCACCACAACCCTATGAAGTATTATTTCCATTTTTAGATGGGGAAATTGAGGCACAAAGAGGTTAAGAAGTTGTTCAAGGTTATACAGCTGATAAGTGGCAGAGTTTACACCCAGTTAGTCTGGCTCCAAAATCCATGTGTTTAGCCACCTGCCACAACTTCTCTAAGGTCTGAATTTGGGGAGGTGGGAACACAGATGCAATGCATTTCAGGCTGGAGGAGGAATGCAAGAGGAGATAAGATTTAGGTTTGTACATATTAAAAGTGTGAAAAACATAATAGATGGAAATGCCCAATGGGAAATTTGACATATGTAACTAGGGTGAGGGCAGAGATTTACGTTTGGGATTTATTAGGACATATGTGGTAGCTGAAGCCAATGAAGTGAGTAAAGTCTTCTAACGGAAGTAGAATGAGGGCTTAGCATGCAACCTGCAGACGACAAAGAGAAGGTAAAAGAATGAGCTTAAATGATGATCTCAAAAATTAATTAACCCAGAGTTTCTGATGATTAAGAGAAATAGGCATCCTCATATACTGTTAGTGGGAATGTAAATTGGTACAATCTATTTGCGGGGAAATTTGGCAAATCTAATAAAATACAAAATTCCCCTACCATTTGACACAACAATTCTTAAAATTTATGCTACAAATGTACTCTTTCCCAGGGTTAAAGATGTGTGTACAAGAATGTTCGCTTCAGCCCTGTTTGATAAGAAGGAAGACAGGAAGGAGGAAGGAAGGGAACAACCTAACTGTTCATCAATATCGTGCCGGTGTCCCATACCACAGAATTCCATGTGGTTATTCTATAAAAATGAGTATCATGTGGATGTTACAAAGAAGGTAGATCTTTAGGGGCTGGCTTGGAAAGATCACCAACATATGTTATGATAAAAAAGAAAGAAAAAGAGAAGTACTGAATAGTACATATACTATTCCATTCATGTAAATATTAATAATAGGCCTACTGTACCTTTTTCTATTTAACTGGCAGAAAAACAATATACATAAGACATAGAATCTTATAGAGTCTTTTAAAATCTCAGAATGGAAGTCACAAAAGAGAAAATCCGGAGACCCAGGAGAGGTCACAGATGGCACCTTGCAGGCAGTGGCCAGAGCAGAAGCCTCACGTTCGAGAGTCTCCTCCCCACTTGGCAGCCTTGTGCAGAGTGGGCATGGGCCATGACTGGTGCTGAGAGTTTCCTTGGACAGATGTGCAGGAGAGGAAGGAGAAGAGCGCTCTAAAGGAAGGGAAGGGTGAGTGGACACACATTTGGGCTCCCCTTTCTATGAGAAGCCTGACACGCCCAGCAAAACTTTTGGGCCTGAGAGTGGGCGTAGCTCAAGTGCATGCAGGAAAGGCCTAACCAAGTTGGCCCTTGTATAGTGGATAATCTATTATTATACACACATATATAAATATATTTGTAAAATATAAGTTAATACCATGGAGTGTAAGGTTCAAATGAAAAACTGGTAGAGTCAATGAATAATTTAAACAGTGCCTGAAGTCAAAAAAAAAAAAAAATCAGTTTTCCTTAATAAGTGCAATTACCCATAGATGTACTTAAACATAATATACTGAAATCATACATTTATCTTTAAACAAGTGCAAGCACTTTACTATCTCTGCCATTAACAATGCCATTTTCAAAATCTTTCAATAATAAATGAAATATATTTCTTTCAACATCCCTGTAACAGCAGATGTCATTTATACTCTGCTTAAGGGTCTGGTTTTCTCAGCAGTTTAACATAATTTGTAACCTTTACTGGCAGAGATAAAATGCTACTATGTGGCCTATTTTTGAACTAGAATTATGACACTTCTCTCCTGGCAAGGTCACTGACCTCAAACCTATATTAGAAACAGGAAAATAGAAAAGGAAAGAAAAAATAGACTTTAAAGACTATTACTATGTAACTTCTTCTCTTGACTTTCCTTTAGTAAAATGTGCCTTTAAAAAGAACACATTAGCTTCAAGTTTTGCAACAAAGAACTTTTTAGCTTTCTACAGCCAACCATATCCATATTTTTCATAAAGATTAGCAACTTGAGATAATCAACTGTTTTAGAACATTCAAAATTTAAGTTCTGCCACAGGATTTGCCTCTCACACCTTGAGAAAAATATCATGGCCAGAAATTTCCAATCTATGGCAAATGTATAAAGAGTAGACATATTAGAATTCTTAGATTTATGTTCATTTTGTTTAGAACGTGAAAAATGTTACATAAGGACTTTCAGTGTATATATTAACATAGTTCCTGGCACATGGCAGTCACTGAAATTACAAGTGTTATTATCATTGGCTGCCCATATGTCAGGGACCACACTGGTCCAATAAACTGGCCAGAGTGATAAAGGTGCATGGTCTAGAAAAAAGTGAGGGGCTGTGGGCAAGGCCTGCACAGCACATGTTAACGGAAAAGAGATCTTGTCAGCAGAGCACTAAGAAAAATCAAAAGTAAGATTACAGCAACATGTCCAGCTCAATACCAGAAGGAGGTAGCCTCGCCAGAGGTTTGGCGAATCTCACAAGTGTCACTGAAACAAAGAAATCCAATTACAATTTTGCTTTCACATAGATTTTTCTGGAAGGAAGAAATGTGCCAACTAGTTGACTTGAGGAGTCATATCTTCTTTATTATACTTCCCAATGTAAATTATTAAACTGACACTTGGCTGTATAATTCAATCCACTGCGAATTGCTCTAACTTCCCCAGAGGTGTCACTTTGGGGCATGTATTAGTTTGCTACGGCTGCCATAACAAAATACCACAGACTGGGTGGCTTAAATAACAGAAATTTATTTTCTCAGTTATGGAGGTTAGAAGTCCAAGATCAAGATGTCAGCAGGTTTGGTTTCTTCTGAGGCCCCTCTCTCTGGGTTGCAGATGGCAGCCTTCGCACTGCGTCCTCACATAACCTTTTCTCTGTGCACACACAAGTGGTGTCTGTGTCCAAATTTCCTCTTCTTATAAGGACACCAGTGAGACTGCATTAGGACCCATCCTCATTTTAACTTAATCACCTCTTTCAAGGCCCTATCTCCAGATACAGTCACATCATGAGGTACTAGAAATCAGGGCTTCAACATATGAATTTGGGGTGAGGGGGATACAATTCAGCCCATAACAGGGCATATCAATAAAGTTCAAGTTCCTGCACCTATGAAGCAGACGGCACGACTCTGGCCCACAATGACCAACAGGGAACTGACCGTTAAATCCTAGCGGAGACACCAGCCACACTCCTGTATTTCATCATAAAGACAATATAAGGAACATTGTCTCTAACCCCATTCTGAGCTTTCATTTTTTTTAATTTCATATTTCCTCATCTTTAGCAACTAGAATAGTTTGCATTCCAATTTAGCAAGAGACTGTATTCATTCATCCTACATCTGTTTTCTTGTAAGAGAAATTCGTTTTAGTTCAATTTTACTGTGCTGGATTTACTGGGTCCAAAAACAAAATCTTAGAAATAACAGCCAAATTCCCTATTCTTCTTTTTAAATAATTATCAATGAGGTATACATGATTCTGTAAGTGGAGTTCTGAGTAACCACATGTATATCAGAACAACTTTTAACATGAAGGCTGCAATGAAAAGTACTTAGTGCCCAGCTCACAATATGAATTATGAAAAAGGACAGAAGTGTGCCATTAATGTTTGCTAATTATTATTAGTTGATGAATTGGACTAATGATAATTGGTTACTTTTTAAAATGGGAAACGGCAGGAAGGGGTGGATGGAACATGAAAAACTGGGAGCTATAATAACACGGGTGCAGAAACTTATCCTAAGACAGGGGCTGACCATAAATATTGTTGCAGCAGCAACTGCTCCACCACATTTCAGAGTTTCTAACATTTCTCCTAAATTGAACCTCATGATTAGAAGTCTAACGGCAAACTGCCAATAATAAGATATATTTTATAGTATTTTAATCATAGACAAGTATGTTTACCTGAATCTTATTATTATAGTGGAAGAGTATATAATGATACAAATATTAAAGTTTTGAAAGTAAATTTACTAAATAAAATCTTAGTTTTTAAAATAAAGATTTTCTATTTTAGAATTTCAAAAGTTTACAGTACATTTTTATTAAAGTACAACAGATATGCATATATATACTTTTTTGTTTGTTTTTTTTAGAGACAAGGTCTCACTCTGTCAGGCCGGAGTGCAGTGGCGCAACCATAGCTCACTACAGCCTCCAACTCCTGGGCTCAAGCGATCCACCCACCTGCCTTCCAAAGTGCTAGGATTACAGGTGTAAGCCACTGCATCTGGCCTTTATTTTTAAATTAAGTATAACTCAGCTGTCCTGAACATCTAAATATACACCAATAGGGGCTGAATTGCGGTTTAGAGAAATAGACACATTTGTGCAGCACTCCCTATCTATTGATGTAAACTGAGTCAAATCCTTCTTCAAAGTGCACAGGTTATAAATACTAAAAGAACTAAACACACATAAGTAATTCAAGACACTACAAATGACACTCGAACACATCCTTTTATTATATACTAAATTTAAAAATACAAATCTTATTAAAAATGCTTATCAAACATTGTATACATAAGTACTGTGAAATACTATCGGGTTATGACATTATGTACATTTGCTAAGGTTAATTAGAAACAGAACAAAGTAGCATAACTTTGCTGATACTGAATTTCAGAAGTCAAATGTTTTAAAATTTGGCAACTGTGAAGTAGTGATCTGCACAGGAAGATGTCTGCAGAGGTAAAATGGTAAGAAAACAAACGGAATCATGCAGATATTCCTGCCCTAAGTGTTAATAAGTAGGTTTCTTCCTCATCCTCTTAAGTCTTATTGTAACAGAAATTAAAGTGCACAAGACCACCAGGAATACTTGATTTGGTTGTACCCTAAATATATACTACAGCCAATGTGCTGCCATATTAAGGGTTTCAATTCTTTGTACTGTTCCTGAGGCTTTGGAAGTTAATTTTGAACGTGGCTAAGGGAGGCCAACATTTTCTAAATTGCACCAAATGGCCTTAAGGTATAGAAATACCAAAGATAATAATATTAATTTGGGAATAGATTCAAGGAAATGATCCCTGCCTATTTTGCCCTAGGAATAAAATTAGAATAAGGACCTAGTTTTACCTCTGGAAAATGCTTACTAAAAATCTTTTTCAAAAGATCAGACATGTACAGCAAACACCACAATACTGTCAGTTACTGTTCACCATTTATATACTGCATCATAAATACCAGGTATAAATACCACCCTCTAAAGGGTCACAAGAAATACAGGTAGAAGCATGTTATCACTTGACACATATTTTACTAATTAACATTAAGTATAATTTGTAAAAATAGGTCACCACCATACAATCAAGGAAGAGGAGAAGGAAAGCTGCTATTCTACAAAAGTGCTCCATTTTAGCTTTCAAACCCAATAGCTTAACTTTGGGTAAAACAAGATTGTAAGGTAAGGCCATCAGTTCTAAATAACCTGATGATGCCATATCATATATACATACTCACATATATATGTTTAAATTTCAATCCTGATTTAACACTAAGGTACTAGTACAAACCATTTATAGGAAAACATTTTATCAGTCATATTTACAAATACATGATGAATGACAAAGATATGCAAAATTTTTTAAATTGCAGATAAATGTAGTCATAGTTCACTAAAGATAAGACAAATTTGTATAACTTTTTTAAAAACTGAAGAAAAATGTTTAGAAAGAAACCCCTACCGTATACAGTATAATTACTGGTCATCAGACCTAAGAGGCAAATAAATGTAATGATCATGATTAAACTTTTATTACTGTTTCTTTTAATAACATATCAATATGAGGTCTACTTAGAGTACTACCTACAAATACACATTCTCTCATGATTCAATAAGAATATTAAGTTATTGAACACATTTTTTACTCCCATGACACATCATACTTGGTAACACTAATAAGGTAGATTTAGATAGCACTTAAATCATGATTACGAATGTTTAATTGAATATTTTCCTTTCTGTAGCTGTGAAATGTAAAGCTTAGATTTGCTTCCATCAGGCCTCTTAAACCAAACTTCATCATGGTTAATTGTTGTAATTACGGCACTAAAAGGAAAAAAAAAAAAAGAATGAATGAGAGAATTACAATATGCCTCCTCAACTCATTTTAGATTACTAGCTATAAAACCAAACTCACTGGGACTACAACAGTAGATTCAGCATTCATTTACCAGAGTGCTGTACTATTAGCAGGGCATGCTGTCAAAAATATCACATTCAGCAATACTTAATAGATTATCTTTCTTTTCTTAATACAGTTGGTAAAATTCACTTTCTATTAGAACAATTAAATGCTCATCATTCTGACTCTATTCCCACCCTGCAAAAAGACGGTGGAGCTAAAAGCACTGTATGGTATTACATCCCCAACTCATATCAGCCTTGGCTATAGGAAATCTTTCAAATATAATACTAATCCTCAATTTCCAGTGTCAAACCATCTATAGTACTTACAAGAAAAGAATTTTTTTGACACTACTAATCTTTAGGTAGAAATTTTTAAAAAAATAGATTTGTGTTTTATCCTTTTATGTTATTTTATCTCTTTTTTTAACCACTTTTATATTAAGTAGTAGTAAAATGTCTCAAAATTAATAAAAGAATCCAGGAGTATCATATATAACCTAGTAATTAGATCAATGAGGTCTATGAGAAAAGTTATTATACACAATGTTCCTGGAATTCTAAAAATTTAAAGATGAAATTATAATACAATTAAAACCACTGTAGTTAGGAAATGAGTATTCTAGACTAAATTCAAATGTTTTATTTACCACTGATACCTAAAAAAAGACATTTTCTTATCGTAGAAGGTTATTACTCTGAGAATTAACTCTTAAACTACTGAAGGAAGGAAAGCTGATTAACAATATTTTCAAAAGGCCACAACCAGATAAAACTTACAAGGATATATAAATAATTATATAAACTTTATTTAAGCCTAGACAGATTATTGAGACTTTTAAAAGGCAGTTTTCAGTTTTCAAGTTATACTTTAATTACTATATTACTCTTAAGATTTTCATTAATTTTCTATTTGTTTTCTACTCTAATTGATACAAATTCTTTTTATCCAAAATACTGTAACACACCCAAAAACGTTAAGGATTACTAAATCCACCAAAGATTCATAATAGTCTGGTTTGAAGATCATTATATTAAGATCACAATAATTCACCTACTCTAAGAATTAACAAACAGAATCAGTTTAACTGGCTGAATAATTTCAACTTCTCCACTTGTGTTAATGCTTGTGTTCATGAACTTAATATGAAGACTGGTGTATAAATATTAACACTGTTGTACATATACAATCAAGTCATATATCAAGTGAAAAAAAGATCTACAGGCAACTAATGATGTATTATGAATGCACTAGGGAGGGAGCAGACATTTTACTGACATCAATGTTGTAAACTGTAATACCGAGCTATACTGAAATAATAAAGGTTTTTTTTACCTTGTAGGACATTCATCTTTTTTATCAATACATATTGTTTGTCCACGTATATACCATTCACCATCATAGTACAGTCTTCCCTCTTCAGACCTAGCACTGTGCAGATGTTTTTCCAGTTTCACAGGTGCTAAAGGGACCAGTTCAAAAACTGTTACATTAATAAGACATTGTCAGAAGAACAAAAAGGCCAGAATATTAAGAATTAATACCACTCCATGCACATATGTGAAAAAACACTAAAAATACTTCTTAAATAGCAAACCTAAAATCAAATAAAAAAAGAATTTGATTTCTTACATTCTTTTATATAATTCACTAAGTTTTTAATATAACTACTGAACAAAGCTACACAATGAACGATAAATTATCAGTTAAGAGACAAGTGACAGAAGGGGAAGCAGGTACATTATTGATTTCTAATGCTAATTTTAAGTAGTTAAAATATCAATCAGCATATTGCCATTGAAAATTATACTTTTTATATTTTCTCCCCTGCAGGCATCTGACACTTCCAAAGAAGCACAGTTTAATATATATGCCAAAGTTCCCCAGGCCTTTAATTCTAAAATAGGAAAATCCTAAGTAGAACTTCTATTTCTAAATCCCAGAAATGGTTTGGCATTAGTCAGATAAACTCATATGGGGGAAAAAACATTCTTCATGGAAACATATTGTCAAAAGTATACCAAGAAGTAGGCACTTCATAAATGTCACCTCCTGAGAGAGGTCTTCCCCAACCACCCCACTCACTCCTCAGTTAACTGTCATCACAACTGTATACTTCCTTCATAGCAGTTATCATCTGTAACTATCTCCTTAATTATTTATTTATATATCTATGATTCCACCTCCCCCAAGGAGGCTCCAGGAGGTCCATCTCTCTCACTATTGTATTCCCAGAGCCTAAAATAGAGACTAAAATAGTGCTTGTTATGTAGAAAGAGTTCAACGAGCATTCATTCATTCAACAAATATTGTCTGAGCACTTCCTGTACACAAGGAACTGTGCTGGGTGCCGGAAAAAAAAAACGACGACTAAAAGAGATATGGTTCTAGCCTTTGTGGAGCTTACAGCCCATCAGGAGATAGACAAACAAGTAAACGATAAACTAAAAAGTACAAATTGAGGTTAAGTGCTATAAATACAACTAATAGGAGACAATAATAAAGATGACGAGGGTGGGAGGGAGACCCACTCAAATAGGGTAGTGGTATTCTTAAAGGAATCTATGACTCAAAAATGTTAAAAACCACTGCTCTACAGATTTAGGCAGTTGCCCTGGCAGTTAATTCCCAAGGGCAGTAAGTTAGTATAATACTGCTGCGATTTCCTGACATGATATAAAGTTTAAAGTAATCCTTGGATTAAAGATAAAAACGGAAATTGATCTCTTATAGATTACTTGACCTGTTAGAATGTGACTAGAAATTCCTTTTCTAAGAATTTAGAACACGTTTTTTAAAAAAAATCTAGCTTCATTGTTCTTAGAAGGATTAGGAAATCTCATCTACAGTGAAAGAAGGTAGAAACAGAGAAAGTTATCCTAGACACTAATGTCCATCACGACTTTGGCAGTGATTTTAAACTTCCAAAAAAATTCAAGGAAGGGTAATTTGACGTGAATTTTACTAAGGCATATCAGAATGTATAAATGTTAGTGGTGAGTAAATTTCTTTGATGGACTCCACTGTCAGTAGTCTAATCTCTCTCCTCAGAAAATGTGCACACAGAAGAAATTTTGTACACGATTTCAGAGGACACAATTTCAGAACCCTTGAAGTCAATCCACGAACTCCAAATACCTCCCCTACAGAATTACTGAGCCCATATAAAACACAGAATAAATACTTTTTGAGTTACTGATCCATTATTAGCAATAGCAATATAGCTGAACATTGAAAGAAGACTTGTACTGCATCCAGAAATTTTGAAACTTTTACATGAAACAAATCACTCCAGAAGAATTCCTCATAATTGCAGGTGCGGTATTCACTGATAAAATAAAACCACTGACAGGGGAGCTCTTTAGTATACACATGATTTAACAACCAATTCAACAAGTCTCTACAGAGAATATTTCTCCATTCAGACAAAATGACTTACGTTCTGTTTTCACTCTATGTGGACCCAGTGTAGCCATTGCCTTAATTAAAAAAAAAAAAGAAGAAAGAAGTTGTCTGAGTTCAGACTGAAAATTTATTTTGGTATCTACTTAATATGCATAACACTACTGATTAGCTCAATAACAAATATAGTAAAATATAATCATTAGCCACTCTAATGAATTTTTTTTTATTTTCTTACACTGATATGCACAAAGACATGATCTAATAAATTTTTAATGCCCAAGACCATAAGGAATGTACATAAAGAATAACAATTTCTCCTATAGGTGTTTTCAATACCTGAAATAATCTCTAACCCTCAAGTAAGAAGTTTATAAAAATGGAAAAATTTAATGAGGAAAATAAGCCTCCACTTTCAAATAAACACAGAAAACCCTATAATTCTTGAATATTTAATACAGAATGCATCACATATAATAAGAGTTCAAATGTTCACTTTTGTTTGTTCAATAAATATTTATTCTAGTGCCTTCTACAAGCCAGGACTGGGCTAAGGACTAGGCACAGAATGGTGATATTATTATTATTATGGGGCAAACTAAATCAACGCTTTTCTGTACTTTTACATAAATTATTAATTACATTATTATTTAAAAAATACAATCTGGGCCAGGCACAGTGCTCACACCTGTAATCCAGCACTTTGGGAGGCCAAGGCAGGAGGATCACATGAGGCCAGGAATTTGAGACCAGCCTGGGCAGCATAGCGAAACCCCATCTCTACAAAAAATTAAAAAATTAGCTAGGAATGGTGGCACACACCTACAGTCCCAGCAACTTGGGAGGCCAAGGCAGGAGGATCGCTTGGGCCCAGGAGTTTGAGGTTACAGTGAGCTATGATGATACCACTGCACTCTAGCTTAGGCAACAGAGTGAGACTGTCTCAAAAAATAATAATAATAAAAAATACAATCAAACTGCTAACATGTCTTTAATTCTTAAAATATTCTTGCAGTCACTGTTATCTGCAATAGTATTGATTGTCTTATAAAAAAAGTTGCAAAAGCAAAGCATATTTATAATAATCATATTCTGATATATTAGTGAAAAACCATAGAATCTTAAAAAAGTGGACTATAAAAATATACTTGTGTTTCATTGCTTTTTAATCATACCTTCCTAATTGTTGTCCAGTCTTCGAGAATATCAAGATCTTGTAGCATATAAACTATATATGGACGTTGAAAAGTCAAGGTCAATTTAGCTGTAAAAATATCACACTTTGAATTATATTTCCAAAGATCTAGTTTTCAGAGAATAGAACAATGATTTATGGACATTTCGGTATCTTGAATTCTGGCTTCAAATTATTCTTTAAGACACTTAGTACCAGGATAAATACATTCTAGTATTTCTAATGCCATAAGCACATTCCCTTAATTCTGTGATATCATTGATTGTAAGATACACCACCAACCTAGTTACTGTTTTTAAGGTGGAGGGGGACATGAGATGGGGTAAGGGTATGGTACCATAGGGAATGCCAAGATTGAGTGCACATATTAGTTCACACTCCAATTTCAGAAACATTAAAAAAATTTTGTTAAAGTACACATGAGAATTCAACAATCATGCTATACACTAAACAGCTGTTTCACATCAAAGCCTTTATGAACTACAAAGCCATAATAATTTTCAAAGTTGAGATCATGACCAAATTTCTTCTCTTCTCCCACCTCTCTTAATCTAAGCTATATCTTCTGCCTTCAATCAATTTTATAAATCATCTTTTGCTTATTACAGGATCATGTAAATAAAGTCGATGTGTACAAATAAAAGTTATAAAGATATGCATGATACAAAAATGTACACCAAGGAGAAAAAACACAGAAAATTTGGAAAAGGATATCTGAAACAACAACAGGCTTCTTTTTATCAGGACTGAAAGGATCCTTCCTCTTTTTTCTTGACTGAAGCTCATCATTCCACAGCTCTGGCAGGTAAATAAAAAGTTAGTATTAGCTGATTTCTGGTGATCAAAGGAGGAAAAAAGACTGTAATCTTATGGTGGCTATTTAGTTACATAGAAAACTGTACAAAACTTCATTGGTGGCTATGTATGTATACATAAGACTGCAAATAATTTCATGAACATTTATATGTTTATCAATTTTCCTCTGTCTTTATTAAAGCAAAAATTAAGTTGGCACTTAATGAATAAGAATTGATGAGTATATGTCAGGAATTTTGTAAAATATATATTACATGCATTATCTCACCTAATCTTCAAAGCTACCTCTGAGGTAGATATTATTATTACTTCCCCTTGACAGACAAAGAGACCAATTGAGAAAAGCTAAATAAATGTCCATGGTCACCCCACTAATAGTTGAGGGAACACTGGCATTAGAGCTCAGTTTGTCTGACTCCACCATGTCTACGCTATACCAGAAAAATAAAATTTACAACAGATAAAATAATACTTATTCAAGAACTGTAGGATAACCTAGTAAACTTCCAATCAAATATAGGAAAATTCTAAATAATACCCCTGAAAAAGTCTATTTTACACTGGACTGATCTAATTATTAATAATTTCTTCCTTTTTCTGAGACAAAAATCTACCTCCCTATAATGTCTATCAATTTGCCCTAGCTTGTCTGATGCCAAAGAGAAAAGGTTTTTATTCTTTCTTCCACATGACAGTTTTTAAAGACTTAGAGGGAAAAACATATACTATAGCTGTCTTCCAATACTATTTTTATAGTAGGTTCCTGTCACACTTCTACTTTATCCCTTTTCACGTGCTCCATTTTTTACATCTTTCTAAAGTGTGAGTTCAAATTAAAGTAATAATCACAATCATATCTAATTTTTTAGGAGCTTTCCCTTTTCCCCTCTTGTTGGGACACTTCATTTATATAACATTAATATGAGAAGACTAAGATATTATGAGACACACCACAGTAAGCCAAAGGTTTGGTGTCACTTAAACGTCATAATCACATCATTCTCCTTACCTGACGTAATATCAATGCTGTGCCTATCCTCTTCAAGCCTTCTTATTTTCTCCTCTAGTTCACTCTGGACTGTATCATACAACAAAAGCTTTTCACTCTGGAAAAAAGACAGATTATACTTAAGAAGAAAGAAAAAAATTGATTTATCTTAAACTAAGAGTACCAAATAACTTACTCTTAAAGTATTTTAATATACGGTGCTTTTGTTTGCTTTCCCAGTTCAACTTAAAAATTTTAAAGGAGAAATATCAAATATATGAAAGAAATAAAACAGAAAACATAGAACCTAAATATAGATTTAACTATATGCAATTACATTCTATATAAGAACACCTAGTCTTCTGGAAATGGCTTTTTGAAATGGAATTGTTAGACCACCTCTGGAAGTGACACGTGTCCATGTTTGCTCAGCGGGTTAGAAGACATGGAGCAGAAGACATTGAGAAGGAAGAGAAGATTCTGTGCCAGACTGGTCATATTTAGAAGACATTTTCATATTACAAGCATGTTTTGTGTGTGCATTTTATTCCTCACTGCTGTATATATAGTTGACAAAACTAAGTACTTTTTTTGAAATATCTAGTCGTTCTAGATGTTCTGAAGTGCCTGATATACATTAAAAGTAGAAGTAGTAATACCTTTTGCAAATACATTTTTGTTAAAGTTCATATGCAGTTTTGGGGGGGAATGGCCAAACCACAAATACATTGTGTTTGTGCATGGGTTCAGGGAAGGAGGGAGGAGAAGGAAGAGCTCTATGCCAGAGTGCTTATAGTGAGGCAAGAGTAACCATTGTTCCCATGTTTGTGTATTTTCTTACTTACTTGTGTATATAGTGTATATAAAGGACCAGCAAATCCTAATTTACATCTAGTCTTTTCTAGATGTTAAAAGAGGTTGCCAGTGTATGATAAAAGTAGAATTAGCAAACTAATATATTTTGTACATTTTTGTTTTACAATTCCTAGGAAAGATTGTCTTCTGAAAATTTGAGCATTATAGCCCACTGGGTTGGTGGAGGAAGGAAGGGGGCTCTAGGCCAGAATGTTCATATTTAGAAGACACTTTCAAATTATAACTATTGTTACATGTGTGCAGTTTATTCAAGACTGCTATGTATATTAGTGGACAAACTAAATCCTTACCTGAAACATATAGTCTACCTAGACGTTTAGAAGTGCCCAACGTATGTTAAATGTAGAGATAGTAAAATATCACTTTGTAAATATCTTTTTGCTAAAATTCACAGGAAAACTGTCTTTTGGAAATAAAATTGTTCAACCACAAAAAAAAAAAAAGTGGGGAACCAGGTCTGCTTAGTGGGTCTCCAAGGACAGCCCTCAGATTGGGGCTATGAGTCTCTGGACAAACCAAGGAAATAGAAAGTGAAAACAAACATGGACATTTATTTTCCTAACTTGCCAATTGTAAGCAGAATTTTGTTTAATAAACCATGAAATGATTCACAGAGAAAAAAAAAAAGAACACCTAAATTTATGCATGATAAAGAGGTAAATATTTACTTCATGAAAAACTCATTGCAAACTCCCATGTCCCCTTTTAAATATAAGCAGGTCCAACTTGTCACCATAATAAAAAAACTTGTTCTATAAAGTATACTATTATAAAATAGATCACATTTTTTCATAGGAATGATAATTGGGCCATTATTCCTCACTAATATCTCAGCATCATATTAAAATATAGACTAATATAACGCAAAAAGTATGATTCAAGTACAAATTTTATAATCATTTAAAAAAATTCAATTATAGTCTAAATTATAAAATTACAGACTAATTATATCTAAATCTCTCCACAAAACTATAGACAGATTGACTTGCTAAAACAGACAAGACTGGCAGATCATACTAGAACCCAGGTCTACTAATCCCAGTCCATTGTTTTTAATTATATAACATTGCAGCCCTTATTTTAAAAACCATAAAATTTATATAATATATAAAGATTGATCATATAAAAAGCCTATGACAGATTCCCAACCCACCCACCACATGTTTACTAAGATATACAACTACTGGGATATAGCCCAGATATGATTGCCTTGTGGAAGCCACTGGGATAGAGTTAGATATGACTTCCTATGGAAGACACAGGCCATGCTATGTAGGCAGCAATTCCAGTGTCAATCATGAAGCCCTCTCTATTACAGTTTGAAATTTAGAATCTACGAATGCTTTGAAGGGTCTCTAAGTGGCAGGGAAAAGATGGTTTTTGTCAACTTGAGGCAAGCCAGGAACTAGAAAGAAAACAAAGCTAAAGAAGACTGAAACTAGGTCTCATATTAAAAATTGTCTCCGTGCATGCTATTCTCTGTACTTACTTCCTTTTGCTTGTTCTCCTGCCTTTGGTAAAGTCTTATGAAATATTCTAGCCTTATCTACATTGTGCTACAAGAATTGGTAAGTGTTTTTCAGAGAAAAATTGGGAGAGCAGGCCCCCTCCAAGGTCAGGATAGTGTGGTAGCTATAAACAGATCCAATTTCCCCTTAATGCAGAGCTGGAGTCATAAAGCTTTTGCTTTTAAGAATATGAACATTTAACTGGTGTATTCTTTCCTTCCTATTGATAAATTTTCCCTAGGCCAACCAAAAATTCTGAAGTAAATCCACTCTTTACGATTCTAAAAAAAGTCACAATGAGACTGAAATGTTTGAAAGTAACTCTAAAGATATTAAAGGTATACTTTAAGGCTGCAGTCCCCAACCCCTGGGCTGTGGACCACTACCAGTCCATGGCCAGTTAGGGACTGGGCCACAGAGCTGCTCTCCCCACCCACCCCCCAGGCCGTAGAAAAATTGTCTTCCGTGAAACTTGGGAAATGGGGGGTGAGTGAGTGAAATTTCCTCTATACAGTCACTCCTCATTGCTCCCATCACCCACATCACCACCTGAGCTCCGCCTCCCTGCCCATTTCCCCCGTCCCATGGAAAAATTATCTTCCATAAAACCAGTCCCTGGTGCCAAAAAGGTTGAGGACCACTGCTTTAAAGTATACAGATATATGTGTCTTGAATATATTTTCATTCTTATTTCTTTCCCTTCTTTTAGAAAGTTCTTTCCCTTTTCTCCAACCTTGCAAGACTCTCAAAAAACTCCCCTGAAGAGGAAGGAAGTCATAATAGAACAGCTAGAGGACACCTGGAAAAGAAAGGGGCAAACTCCCTTGCTTGGTGCCTGTAGAGGTTTCTGTGTTCAAGAGAGAACTTTAGTTTTTAAAAATACTACTTATAAGTACATATTTGGCTTCAAGATCCCACATCCTTCTAACCTCCACACCTAGACTTATTGAAACTGTTCACTAAACCCTTCCCCAGGCTGACAGTTAGGCTGTTTCTTATCAGGCCAGCTTTAAGGAAAAAGGACCCAAGGGAAGTGGCCCCAAGATTCCATTTTTGTATCTATCTCACACTGACCTGTGTTCAGAACCAACTCCCCTTTGGCAGTTCCCTGACTCAGGTATCTCACAGTTCTTAACTTCTATCAGGACTGGAGCCCTGGGAGATTTTGAAGGGCTAACATTATCAGAGAGTGACACATTAAAAAGCTACAATAGTTTTGTTTGTTTTTTTTTTTAAGTGTATTGCACAGGAAAAAAAAATACACAGAATAGAATTTTTAAAAACTCAGAAACAGGCCGGGCGCGGTGGCTCACGCCTGTAATCCTAGCTCTCTGGGAGGCCAAGGCGGGCAGATTGTTTGAGCTCAGGAGTTCGAAACCAGCCTGAGCAAGATCGAGACCCCATCTCTACTAAAAATAGAAAGAAATTAATTGGACAACTAAAAATATATAGAAAAAACTAGCTGGGCATGGTGGCGCATGCCTGTAGTCCCAGCTACTTGGGAGGCTGAGGCAAGAGGATCGCTTGAGCCCAGGAGTTTGAGGTTGCTGTGAGCTAAGATGACGCCACGGCACTCTAGCCCAGGCAACACAGTAAGACTCTGTCTCAAAAAAAAAAACAAAAAACAAAAAACAACTCAGAAACAGACCCTGGTTATGAGAAAATGATAAAAGTGACTTTTCGAATCTTCTGATGACAATAAATGACAATAGAAAAATGAGTTTAACTATATCCTGAGGATTTTTTGCTTTACATCATAAGTAAAAATAGACTGAATAGTTAAATTTATAAAATGAAATCTGAAAGAAAGTATTTTTTAAAATATTAGAAATTTTCCAGGACCAAAGATACGAGTTTCCTGATTAAAAGGTTCCTCTGAGTATGCAGTACAACGAATGAAAAAAGACCCAGAGCAAGGCACATCATCTCCCAATTCCACAACACCAAGAATAAAGAGAAGATCCTAAAGGTATTCAGGAAGAAAATAGGTCACATACAAAGGATCGGGAATCAAAATGATAGACTTCTCAAAAGCAATGCTGGAAGCTAGAAGACAGTGGAACAATGCCTTCAAAATTCTGAGAAAATATGACTACTAACTAGAATTCCACACTTTCAAGTATGAGAGTAAAGATGTTTTGGGGCTTGGCACCATGGTTCATGCCTGTAATCATAGCACTTTGGGAAGCTGAGGCAGGAGGATCACTTGAGGCCAGGAGTTTGAAACTAGCCTGGGCAACGTGGCAAGACCCCGTGTCTACAAAAAATTAAAAAAAAAAAAAAAAAAAAATTAGCCAGGCATGGTGACATGCACCTGTAGTCCCATCTATTCAGGAGGCTGACGCTGGAAGATCTCATGAGCCCAGAAGTTCAAGGCTGCAGCGAGCTATGATCTCACCACTGCACTCCAGCCTGGGTGACAGAGCAAGACCCTACTTCTTAAAAAAAGAGAAAAACAAAAAAAAGATATTTTTGGACACAAAAGATGGGATGGTTTCAAAACATGTCCAATAATTCTTTGACATATAACTTCAAAAAGTAGAGACTAATTCTCTCTTGAATATGGGTAGTACTTAGAGACTCACTTCTAATCAACAGAATGTGGTAGAAATCTAGGTCATAAAAAACATTGTCACACTGTCTTGCTCTCTTGGATCACTTACTCTAGGAGAACCCAGCCACTAGGTCAAAAGGACACTAATTAGCCAGTGGAGAGGCCCATGTGAGGAGAACTAAGGATTACAACCAAGAACTGGCAACAACTTCGTAGCCTTATAAGTGAGTCACTCTAGAAGCAAATCCTCCAGCCCTTAATCAAGCCTTCAGATAACTGCATCCCTGGCTGATATCTTCACTGAACCTTCTTGTGATTCCCTGAGCCAGACCACCCAACTAAGTTGTTCCCAAATTTCTGGCCACTGAGATCATAAAATAATAAATGTTTATTGTTGTGCTGAGCCACTACGTTTTGGAGTAATTTATTACAAAGTAATAGACAATGAATATAAGAGGGTTCAAAAAACTAACTTGTATTTACCCTTTCTCAGGATGCCACTGAAAGATATACTCTCCCAAACTAAAAGAGAAAATGAGACATAGTGGAAGAGAAGGGAAGGGAATATATCCAGGTGACTGGTAAAGAGCTGCCCCATGAAGACAGAAATGCAGATGGCCTAGAAAGCATCTGAAGAATGGAGCAGGAGGACAGATTTGTGGGGTGGTGGGGGGGTGGAGGGCTTGCTGCCAAGAGGGAGCCCTTCAGAAGAAAATGGGGCTGATGGATTATCTGATACATTTAATCACATAGAAAACAGCATTAGGACTTCAGTATCTGACAGAAGCAAACACAAGGGCCTTTTCTAGGTCATTCTAGAAGTTACCAGAAGACACTGTTTACAATTAACTTTAAAGGGAGAAGCTGTTTTGACCTTTACTGAACATGAGTTTAAATCCTCATATAGTTGAAAACTTATCACAGATCCCATGCTTATTTTGACTTTTCTTGAGTCCATTAGGTAACATGCTTTTTATCTTGCTGACTACTCAGACTTTGTGAAAAATCAATAAAGCTGTACATGTTTGGCTTAATTTAAAAAAAAGAAAAAACAGCATTAGGATGCTTTTATAGATATGCTGGAATCTCTGGAGAGAATTGATAAAAACAGAGAAAACTAACAAACAATAAATGAAGCAATTATTAATTCCAAGATTTTAAAAAATGTACAAGAAAAAATTTAAGTACAATATAAACTCTTGGCTCACTGAACAATATTTATAATTAAAACAAAAATAAAAATTTTAACAAAATATTAGAAAAATGGGATAGGTGAATCCTCAGCTTCCGTAATAGAAAACCAATAGATAATGTCTAAAACTGCTATTATTTAGAAATATGAGAGTAAATTCCAGAGGCAGTAGGTAAAAGAGTTAAATAGATAACTGCCACTATGATACAGAATTTAGAAGTAGGACAGGGGACTACTGTTTTTCATTAGAAGCCTGTGCCTTCAAAAACATATATACACATTACCTGCTAAAAGCAAATTTTTAAAAAGAGTATTTAGAACCATAGCATGCTCATGAAATACTCACAGTATGCTCATGAAATGCTGCTTGAAAATAAATTAGGACATAAAACAGTAGCTACAGAATCATACCAGCTATGTTTAAAAATATATACAAACATACACTTATTAACAGTGATTACCTCTGGTTCGTAGATTGTGCTTGATTTTAGTTCCTTCTTTAGACTTATTTCTCAAGTTTTCTCAATAGATACTTATTAAAGTTATAATAAAAAAATTAATTAAGTGAATAGACAACCAAAAGATCAGAGCCTTGAATAGCTCTCGCCTATCTTCTCAAGAACTGGAATCCTAACCCTTGAAGGACTCTGGCTGAGCCCTTGGAAACACCTGCTATCAGATCTTAATATTCATCTCAAGCCCTGTGGTGAGGCTTAAATGAACTAACCTAAATAAAGCTTCTCCACCTGACTTAGTGTCTGGCACATTGTATTAACAGTATTCAATACATGTGATTTCCTGCCTTAATTTTATACAAACCACTGGCTGTCTCTATTGCCTCCGTGAGTTTTAGATATACTTTATGTGTGCATACCTATGTGAACATGTCCAGTCTCTGGTCCTGTCTCCTCCTCTCTATCTGCTACTAAACTAACATTTATTCTCACAATTGGCAGGGTGTCTCCCCTCCTTCCACTTTCCTTGCCTCTCAGAGGTATTTCTATACGAGTCAAATGTAAGAATAACCAGATAAAAAGCCCTGAATAATGAAGTTCAGATTTGTTGGTAAACTGCATGAATGATTAGAAAGATCAAAGAATTTCAATCCTGGTTCTGCTGCTCATTAAATTGTGTCACCCTGAGCAAATTACTCAACTTCTCTCAACTTCAGTTAACCCATTCATAAAAATCAAGATAATTCCTATTCCCTCATGTTGTTGAAAGGATTAAAATAAGACACTGAATATAAAATGCATAACACTCTAAATATTACAGTTCCCTTCCAACCTTTATTTCTTCTGTATAGAATGCCTTTGAACTACTAGTATCTTCAGATTAATTATATAATTAGATTATTTATGAAAGATTAATTATATGTTAACCATAAAAAATGTCAAGCCAGAACTAAACTAGAAGAAATTTAGGTAAATATTTAGCGTCACTATGGAGGAGAGAGGACTTTCAACACTGAAAAATGATGGAAGAGAAAGGAGATCAATATATTTGTCTACGTAAAAAAGACTATTTGTTGACTTTTGCTTCTGACAAAATAGTGGACTAAATATCCTGAGAAAAGTAAAAAAACCAACAACTCCCAATAGACCCAGACAGATACCCTGGATAAAATACCACGGCCATCCTTTTAAAGGTACTTAAGAAAGTAAGGGATATCCCCAAGGACCAAAAATAAACAAGGAGCTAGAAATCAGCAAGTTAACATGATGTTGAAGCTGTGGCTTCCTTGAGGGAATTTGCTGGTATCAATAACCTAGAAGCATGGTTTTCAGTGGTTACTTGGGAAAAAGAGGAAGGTCTTGGACCTCAGTAGAGTGGGAAACTGAAACTGGGATCCCTGCACAAAGGGTTACACCTTCAATGTAAAGGTAAACTAAATAGATCCACCTGAGGGAAATATATCTGCCTCAGCCTAGGCAATAAGCGGGGGAGGCAGTTTTCCCTGAAAATATGTCATTTCAGGGCTGACCTCTATATATTTGAGATTCAAACACAGACTATCTGCATCTTCCAAGAAATATCAAGCACAAAAATTAGTTATTGGCTGGTGGCACACCAGGATGCCTAGCTGAAACAATCTAGCAGATATAAAAATAGATACTATTTAGGTCCTAGGAGCTACATTCTCTGTCCAAGATTCACAGAATTCCTACCAATAAAGTTTGCCATAGTTCAGAATAATGAAATAAGGAAATAAGATGTGAGATGTGAAAGAAATAAATAACAGCAGAATTAGAATCCAAAGAACTTCAGATAATGATTTACTAAATAAAAATATGAAATATTAAGAGATATGGAATGCAGAATGAGAACTTACATATGACTAATTAGGGTTCCAGAAGAAAGAAGCAGAGAAAATGGAACAGAGACAACACCAGAAAAGATAATGGCTGAGAAATTTCCAGAACTGATGGAAAACATAAATTCAGAAAGCACTATAAATCCAAGTCAGGAGAGATAAAAATAATCTATATAAAAACACACACTAGAGAAACTGAAGATTGCAAAAAGAAGAGCTTAACTATAGCCAGTAAGGGGGGAAAAAACAACTTATCTACAAATGATTGCAGACTTAAGCACAGACTTTTAGGGAGAAAATAACTGTCATCCTAGAATGTTATATTCCCCTAAACTGTCCTTCAAGAATGATTGCAAATAAAGCTTTTTTAGGATAAATAAAAACTGAGTTTACTACTAAGAGACTCTCAATGAAGGGATGCCTAGGATGTTCTTCAAGAAGCAAAAAATGAACCTGCAAGGAAGAGTTGTAACCCAAAAACAGAGAACAAGAAACTAGTAAAATGTGGACAAACCTAAAAAGAACTAACTCTATGAGACCAAAAGAATGTCTCATTTGAAGGGTAAAAAAGCAAGAAGGAACTAAAATACTGAACAACTATAACTTGTAATTTGGGAGGGAGTAACTGGAGGTACAGAGCTCTCAGGTCCCTTATAGTCAGAAGGAGGGCAGAGTTAATAATTAATTTTTAGATCCTACTAATGTAGACATGCATGCTGAAAATTTAAGGCAATCATTACAATAATAGAAATGGAAGACATGGGGTAATCACTAAAATAACAGAAATAGAGGTTATAACTTTATGATGTATTTTTAAAACTCAATAAATCACCCCCCCAAAGAATGTTAGGAAAGAATAAAAAAGGACAAATCAGAACAAATAGAAAACTCAATATATGTTCATATTAAATAACAAAATAATCACTACAAATGTAATTGGACTAAATTTACCAGTAAAAAGGCAGAGATAGTTAGAATGAATTTTTTTAAAACTCATCAAGACATGTTATTTAAAAAAGCAATACACATAAAATATAAGACGAGAAAAAAAGTTGAAAAAAAAGATGAAAAAAACTTTTATCAGGCCAAATAAAACTTGGGTAGCTGTTTTAATTATCAGTCAAAATAGACTGTAAGGCAAAATCATTGTTACAGAGAAAGAATAACATTAAAAAAGGATACATATATATATATATATATATTTTTTTTTAGTTGTCCAGATAATTTCTTTCTTTTTTTAGTAGAGACAGGGTCTCGCTCTTGCTCAGGCTGGTCTCGAACTCCTGACCTTGAGTGATCCACCCACCTCGGCCTCCCAGAGTGTTAGGATTACAGGCGTGAGCCACTGCGCCCAGCCAAAAAAGGATAGATATTATATTTATTAGAAGGATATAAAAATTCTAAAATGTGTGAGTCTGATAATATAGCCTCAATATATATTCTCTCTATATGTATATAAATATAGCAAAAACTGATAGAAATACAAGGAGATAATGGAAATTAAGAAAATAAACCCATTTATAATAGCAACAAGAACAAAATAATTAGGAACAAATTTAACTAAAGCGGTGAAAGACCTATGCTGCAAACTATAAACACTGATAAAAGAATTAAAGAAGACAAATAAATGGAAAGACATCCAAGTTCATGGATTGGAAGACTTAATATTGTTAAAATGTCCGTATTACACAAAGTGATATACAGATTCAATGCAATTCCTATCAAAATACCAGTGGCATTTTTTACAGAAATAGAAAAAACAATCTTAAAATTCATAAAGAACGGCCGGGCGCGGTGGCTCACACCTGGAATCCTAGCTCTCTGGGAGGCCGAGGCGGGTGGATTGTTTGAGCTCAGGAGTTCAAAACCAGCCTGAGCAAGAGAGAGACCCCGTCTCTACTAAAAATAGAAAGAAATTAATCATTGGACACTAAAAATACATAGAAAAAAATTAGCCGGGCATGGTGGCGCATGCCTGTAGTCCCAGCTACTCGGGAGGCTGAGGCAGAAGGATTGCTTGAGCCCAGGAGTTTGGGGTTGCTGTGAGCTAGGATGATGCCACGGCACTCTAGCCCAGGCAACACAGTGAGACTCTGTCTCAAAAAAAAAAAAAAAAAAATTCATAAAGAACCACAAAGGATTCCAAATAGCCAAAATAAACATAGGAGACAGGCTTCACAACACTGGTCTTGGCAATTATTTCTTTGATATGACCTTAAAAGTACAGGCAACAAAAGCAAAAATAGACAAGTTAGACTAAAACTAAAAAGCTTCTGCACAGCAAAGGAAATAATTAACAGAGTGAAAAGGCAACCCACAAAATGGGAGAAAATATATGCAAACGATATATCTGATACGGCAGTAATATTCAAAATACATAAGGAATTCTTCAATAACAAAAAACCAAATAATCAGATTAAAAAATAGGCAAAAGACTTGAATAGATATTTTTCCAAAGACATACAAGTAGACAACAGGTATATGTAAAGATGCTCAACAACACTAACCATCAGGGAAATGTTAATCAAAACCACATGATACACCACCGCACACCTCTTAGAAGGGCTATTATAAAAAAAAAGACAAAAGATAACAAGTGTTGGCAAGGATGTGGAGAAAAAGGAGCCCTTGTTAACCACTGGTGGGAATGAAAATTAGTTCAGCCATTATGGAAAACAGTATAGAGGTTCCTCAAAAAATTAAAAATACAACCACACTACGATCCAGCAACTCCATTTCTGGGAATATAACCAAAAGAAATGAAATCAGTATGTCGAAGAATTGTATGCACTCCTATGTTCAGAGCACTATTATTCACAATAGTGAAGATACAGAATCAACCTAAGCGTCCATTAATGATTGAATGAATAAGGAAAATGTAGTATATACATACACAATGGAATATTATTTGGCCTTAAAACAGAAGGAAATCTGTCATCTATGACAACATGGATGAACCTACAGGACATTATGCTAAGTGAAAAAAGCCAGGCACAGAAAGATAAATACTGCATGATCTCACTTGCATATAGGTTCTTAAAAAAAAATTGAACTCATAGAAGCAGAAAGTAGAACGGCAGTCACCAGGGTCTGGAGAGGGGGTCGGTGGGGTATGGAATGGGAGATGTTGGTCAAAGGATACAAATTTTTAGTTAGGACAAATAGGTTCTGGAGATCTATTGTACAGCATGATGACTACAGTTAACAACATATTGTAGGAAGACACAGTGGCAGGCAACCTGTGGTACCAGCTATTTGCTCAGGAGGCTGAGGCGGGAGGATCACTTGAGGTCAGGAGTTCAAGGCCGCCAGCCTGAGGAACATAGTGAGACCTCATTCTATCTAATTAAATGTATTATATATAAGTGAAAATTGCTAAAAGAGTAGCTTTTAAAAGTTTGATCTCAAAATATGATAAGTATCTGAGGTGATGGATATGTTAAGTAACTTGATTTAACCATTCCACAATGTATATATATAACAAAACATCACATTGTACATCATAAATATATACAATTTTTTCATTTGTCAATTAAAAAATTAAAACAGTATAGAGCTTCCTCAAAAGAAATACCATATAATCCAGCAATCTTACTTCTGGGTATTTATCCAAAAGAACTGAAATTAGGATGTCAGAGAGAGATTTGCACTCCCATGTTCACTGCAGCACTATTCACAATAGCCAAGATGTAGAAACTACCTAAATGTCCACAGACAAATAAATGCATAAATAAAATGTGGTACATGCATACAACGGAATACTTTTCAGCCTTAGAAAAGAAGGAAATCCTCTCATTTGCCACAACATGGATGAACTCTGAGGACATTATGCTAATTGAAACAAGCCAGTCACAGAGGACAAATACCACACAATACCACTAATATGATATACATGAACTAGACAAACACAGAGAAGCAGAGTACAGAATGGTGGTTTCCAGGAGCTAGGGGAAGGGGAAATGGAGAGCTGCCATTCAAGTGGTATAAAGTTTAAGTTATACAAGATGATTAAGTTCTAGAGATTTACTGTACAATGTTGTGCCTATAGTTAACAATACTAGTGTATTGTATACTTAAAAATTTGTTATGAGGGTAGATCTTATGATAAACGTTCTTACCTCAATAGAAGAAGAAGAAGAGGAGGAGAAGGAGGAGGAGGGAAAAGAAATTCCATGGAAGATATTATAAGTTTCAGCAGGGAGCTCTGGAAACACAAGCATTCAGCATCATCCTTTTTAATTAAGCAAAGGATCTGAGACTGTAGATGTGAATTGTGGAGCACCTCATCATTAATACCGTTCGCCTACAAATCTCAAATGGTGAATGACTTTACTATTCTGAAGAGAATGGTATGTGGATTTTTTAGGAAATAAAGAAGAAAACTAACTTAAAAAAAATACAAGTAGATATTAACAGATCCACCAGCACAGAGAGAAATTTTGACACATTTCCCTCAGTAATTGAAAAATGAAGTAGACCAAAAAAATGAGTAAGAAAACAATCAGTCCGTATTTTTTTATAAATAAATAAGTTGAAAGTATTATGAAGAATAAGATATTTGCATAGTTTCAAAACACTTCTTTTCAAAACATTTATCACAGTGGGAAAAAAGTAAATTTATTTGCAGAAACCTGGAAGACACCACTTAAATCAAATGATCAAAGTGCACATCACCAATAACAGTACATACCAAAATTGTCCACTGCCTGATAGACTTCACTGAGAAGAACACAGCATCGCTGCTGTGATTCTTCCGCCAAAGACGCAAAAACTCTAATCAATAGAAGACCAACTCAAAACTGAGGAACATTCTACAAAATAACTGGCCTGAAATCTTCAAAAATGTAAAGATCACGAAAGTCAAGGAAAGACTGAGGAATTGCTCCACCTAAAAGGAGACTAAAAAGACATAACAACTAATTGTAATGACAAAGACAACATGTGATTTTGAACTACATGTCTGTAATATAAAGGATGCTATTGACCTAACAACTAAAACTTGAATGGGGTCTGAGGATCGGATGGTAGCAACATAGCAATGCACATTTCCTAATTTTGATGATTATACTGTGGTTATATAAGACGATGTTCCTCATTTGTTTTAAATATACATTAAAGATTCAAGGGTGATGGTATATCATGTCATCAATTCATTCTCAAGTGGTTCACCAAAAAGAGTTCTACGTACTTTCTTGCAACTTTTCTATGAGTGTGAGACTGTTAAAAAATACATATCACAGCCAGGGGCAGTGCTGTAGTACCAGCTACTCAGGAGCCTGAGATAGGAGGATTGCTTGAGGCCAGGAGTTTGAGGCTGTGGTGAGCTATGACTATGCCTGTGAATAGCCATTTTACTCTAGCCTGGGCAATATAGCAAGACCATGATTCTTTAAAATATATATTTATGTATATATCATAAAGAAAAGATGTATTAAACATGGAACTGAATATTGCGATCTTAAATATATACTTCTATGGAAGAGAAAAATATGGAATATTCCTAACTTATTTTATGAATCTCGAAATCAAAGACAGTATGAGAATTGAAAATTAAATCTCATTTGTAAATATAGAAATGAAACTTCTAAACAAAATGTTAACAAACTGACTCTAGCAATGCAAGAAAAAAAGAATCAATCCAGAAATCCAAGGATGGTTTAACATTACGAAATACATAATAATGTAAGTCACCACATTAATATATCAAAAGCAAAAAATCCTGTCTAATTCAATAGATGCAGACAAAGCATTTAATAAAACCTAATAATTATTCATGAGAAAAATTCTTAGAAAACAAGAAATAAACAGAAATTTCCTTAACTTGATAAAGAGCATTTACCAAAACCCAAAAGAAAATATCATACTTATTGGAAAACTGTTAGAAGCATTCCCTTAAGATCAAGAACACGACAACGATGTCTGCTTTCTCTGCTTCTATTCCATGTTGTATTGGAGGTCCTATCAGTGCCAGTAAGACAAGTAAAACAAATAAGAGGAAGATCAGAATGAAAGAAACAAACTGCCATTATTCACAAATGACATTATTATCTACATGGAAAATCTAAGAGAATTCTGTACTCAAATTATTAGAATTAAGAAGAGAGGTAAGTAAAGTTGCTGGATATAATATCAACACACAAAATTACTTTTCTATATAGTAGCAAAAAATAAAAAGTAATTTTTTAAAAGTTGTTACTTTACAAAAAAATTTAAACAATGACAATAATTGTAAGAAGAGCAAGGTAAATGTATCAAGTTACTGAGTTATCAAAACTTACTAGACTGAAAGCTATAGCAAAAGATATTGTGATGCTGGTGCAGAAACAGCCAAATAGACCAATGGAACATATGAAAAAAGCTAGAAACAAGCCAGCACATATTTGGACATTTGCTATGCAAGAGACAGAATTGCTGATTTGTGGGGAAATGATGGAATATGTAATAAATAGTGTTAAGATTACCTATCCATATGCAAAAAAAAATAAAATTAGAACCATACTTTATACCATACACAAAAATTAATTAAAGGTAGTTTGGCAATATAAATATTAAAAGCAAAAGTTCAAATTTTAAAGGAAAATACATCTTTTTACTTAAAAATGGGGAAGACATAAAAAGCATATCCCATAAAGGAAAGATGATAAATTCAACTACATTAAAATGCAAAACTGTGCATCAAGTCCTCAAAAAGAGTTAAAAGATCCCACACCTGGGTAAAAATATGTACAAAGCATATAACCAGCAAAGAATTTGTATCCAGAATATATAAAGAACTTCTATAGTCAATGAGGAGAAGACTAAGAGCCCAACACAAAGACAAAAAGTACAAACAGGCACTACTTAGGAAAGAAAATTCAGGCAGCTAGTAAATACCAAAAAGATATTTAATCTCAGTTGTAATCAAGAAAATGAAACAAGGCGCATCATTTTTATATCTAACTACTCTTTTTACAAGGTGTATTAAAGCGACATAAGAATCATTAGAGAACTTGTCCTCTTGCTTCCACCAGTATATTTATAATCTTCTCTAGGTTTTATGGAAAGTTATCTGTAAAATCAGCATTATGTTTTAAAATGCTATTCAAAATAAACAAAACATACAGAAAAATATACCTATTTTTTCCCATAGAGAATTCTGCACTAAGATGTGGAAATAGGTCTAGACTGTCAGAAACTAATTCTATAGCTTACATACATTTTGTGAGTCTAAACATCCACATCATACTAATTATACTAATATTTCAATAATGCCAGATGATATAATCATTACAAGATCTTTTTAAAGTAACAGTTGTAAAATTTCTAAAATTATCTGTTTTTTTCCTATGGTCCTTTGTGTTCTACTTCCAATACAGCATCCAGTGCAACTGTATTTTTTTTTAAATCACATACAAGTGATGAGCTACAGTATTATTTAATTTTGTTTTACTTATTTTATTTGCTTTTTTAACTACTATACTCAGAAAAAGCTTGAAGAGATGAAATTATCTTAAAAGTTACGCAAATTGACAGTACCTCACAATGCTGGCGAGAAGCTTGAATTTCACATTCATACTTGTTCTTTACAGATTCTAAGCAGAGCTCTCTATAGATTCCTGCAACCAAACACAATTACTCTGATTATGTTAGCAATAAGTTTCATTATCACCTCCCTAAGGAATTCTGTTCTCACTGTATTTTATAAGACGAATCAAGAAGAAATTCATAAGTGATTCTAACTTTATCTTTAAAAGGCTCATTTAAAATATATATCCAAAAAGACTAGAAACTAAGAGTTTAAGAGCTAGAAACTACACTGCTAATTTTTGTTTTTACCCCATTCTTCTAAAGAATACTCCTAAACGTTTGATAGAGAATGATCAAAATGAAAATAAAACTCTTTCCTATGAAAAACAATTTCAGGTTTCTCAAAATAGAAACAGAGAGACAATAAACTCTGGTTTCATCAATCACGTATACTCAAAGTAACAACTAGATATTATAACCCCATCAAAACCACTACTTTTAAACTATTATTTATTTTCAGAGTCCAAAGCTTCCAAGAAGATTCAAGGTACAAAATTATATAAAACAACCAATGATATTTGGAGTACTCCTGACAGGGCTTTACCTAGAGGACAGATGCCCAAGACAGTTTAACTCAGAGGTAACAAGACAATAATATAAAATAGACAACACAGCCACGCAAATATGCCACTACAAAAATGGCAAGCGAAGATCTCTAGATGTGTATAGTAAAGGCAAGGGACAGTTATCTAGAACTATGCCATCAGCAACACATTCACACACACTACTCTTTGCAAAATCAAAAAATAAAAGAGGTCACAGAACAGAATAGTGAATAATTTACTCAAGTAGTGTCTCTTGATCATCCTCTTAGTCTAAAAGAACATAAAGAAAACCAGGGACATTTTTATTTTTAAGAGTATGCTGAGTCAATATGCAAAGACAACAGGTATTGTATTAATATTATCCACATACTTAATATCAAGCACTCTAGAATAAAATTTAGTTTAAGGTGGGTTTAGTACAAAAAGAACTTATTATCAACAATGCCTTAGGTATTATTTAACAGGTACCTGAGGATAAATTAGTGTCCCATAAAACAATCAGCATCTCCACTAATTAAAGTTTAGTTTTTAGTTTGACTATGAAAAATCATATATATCCCCTGATGATAAGTGCTAGGACATAATACTGAGGCTGGATCCCAGTTACAAACAGAAGACTGAAGTATAGCCATACAAATATAGTACATCTTCATTTATTCATACCCACAAATGAGTAATCAAACTTATCAAAATAAAAAAGAATCATTAAAGGGCAACATACGTAACCTAAACATCTGTACCCCCATAATATGCTGAAATAAAATAAAAAAAAAGAATCATTAAATTATCTGGTTAGGCCAGGCGCGGTGGCTCACGCCTATAATCCTAGCACTCTGGGAGGCTGAGGCGGGCGGATTGCTTGAGGTCAGGAGTTTGAGACCAGCCTGAACAAGACCGAGACCCCGTCTCTACTATACAGAAAAAAATTAGCCGGGCATGGTGGTGCATGCCTGTAGTCCCAGCTACTCGGGAGGCTGAGGCAGGAGGATCGCTTGAGCCCAGGAGTTTGAGGTTGCTGTGAGGTAGGCTGACACCACAGCACTCACTCTAGCCAGGGCAACAGAGTGAGACTCTGTCTCAAAAATAAATAAATAAAATAAAATAAAATAAAATAAATAAATATTATCTGGTTAAAGGCTAATTGCCTGTTCTAGAATATCCTGATCAAACATATTTTAAATGTTTTTATAAATTAAAAAAAAAACCTAGGCTGAGGCGGGCGGATTGTTTGAGCTCAGGAGTTCAAGACCAGCCTGAGCAAGAGCGAGACCCCGTCTCTACTAAAATTAGAAAGAAATTAATTGGACAACTAAAAATATATAGAAAAAAATTAGCCGGGCATGGTGGCGCATGCCTGTAGTCCCAGCTACTCGGGAGGCTGAGGCAGGAGGATCGCTTGAGCCCAGGAGTTTGAGGTTGCTGTGAGCTAGGATGACGCCACGGCACTCTAGCCCGGGCAACACAGTGAGACTCTCTCAAAAAAAAAAAAAAAAAAACTTATCAGTCTTACAGGTGAAAAATACCAAGAGTACTTAAATTAAACCTTAATTTATCTCAAGGAATTAAATTGTGATAGTAACAGTACCTCTTAATGAAAGTATCATAGTTTCTAATTGTTTCACCACATATGGAAGTATTTTCTTAACAACATTGTAAGCAACTTGAGATTTTTTTTTTTTTTAAATCTCCCACAGCAGCAGAGAAAAACAAGCAGCATTTAATAAATAACTGTGGGCTGACTGACAATAAAATATTCTGGTCAATGTAAATTTATTTGTAATTCCATCAACAACAAACACTTACTTGACAAATACCTTTTAAAGCTACTATAGAGTTTATATTCTATATATGGAAAAGATGTTTCACTTTCCTACCTGCTACCTTTGTACGAATTTGCATATTTTCTTGTAAAGTTGCCAGTGGTTCCAAATATTCTGGTGCTTTTCCAGCTATGACTTCTTGTAGTTTTGCATCCACTTGACTTAATCGTTCTTTATAAAGTCTTAATAAAGCAAAAATTAAGATGTTAACTTAAAAATCCCAACAAAGACTAACAATTTGCCATTTCTATACATTATTTCTTCCTAATATCATTCTTATTCTAACAACCTATCAAATGTATTTTTGCCTCGATCTCAAGTGGAGAACTCAGTTACATTATTTGACTTAATACACATAATCACAAAATAGATATCTATCATTTTTTATCAGTATCACTCTTTAATGGTTAATCCACAATACAAAAAATACAATTGAAATAACTATCTTTTGGCACTCTCAATTTTTGTTTTTTTCTTAACTACAGAACAATAAAGCAATTCTAGGAGAAAAGGTCATTTATTAGACACTGAGTTTAAAAGAAACAAAGAAGTCATTTTGAATAGACATAGACATTACTAGTTGTCAAAATAAATAAGTCCCTGGCTTCTCTCTACTTTTCCTGAAAAAGAGCATTACAGTATTTTTTAAAAAGAACAAAGAGAAGTAGAGTCATGAAGGTCAAACCAATGGCTTTGTGACCTGGCATACCTAGTTCATTTCAACTACAAAGGAAGAAGCTATAACAAAATGAACTGCTCAATGGACGAGGAATTGAAAAATGGGGTAAGTGGTCCCTGTTGCCCCCATTTATGAGTCCACTTACAAATACTCTAATTTGCCAGCTGTCACACCAATACATTTAGTTTGATTATCAAAGTATAAGACAATTCATGGTTTTATTTTGGCAATAATCCTGTGGGACAGAACTAATTATTTTTAACAGGAAAATCTTTATACAAGGCTGAATATCCTTAACCCAAAATGCTTGGGACCAGAAGTATTTTAGATTTCAGATTTTTTAAGATTTTGGAATATTTGCATTATACTTACCAGCTGAGCATCCCTAACCTGAAAATCCGAAATGCTCCCATGACCATTTCCTTTGAGTGTCAGGTTGGTGCTCAAAACATTTCAGATTTTGGAGCATAAGATTTCAGATTTTTGGATCTGGTATGCTCAACCTGTATTGCCATCCTTTATGAAAAGCACTTCTAATCCTGGTTTTATGGTATTTTAAGGTTGTCCTAAAAAGTTCAAAGCAGACTAACAATTTAAGATCATTTTGTAAATTTTTTTTCCATTTGTTACTTAACATAAACAAAGAAAATGTCAAAATATGTCAAAAGTATGGTATGTTGTAACTTCCAAAAGAAACCACTGATTATGCTTATAGGTGTTAGTATAACTAGCAGTTGTCCTTTGAAAACACTATGGTACCTAGCTTTCATATAAAATTCTGCTCTTCCCTCTTGTAAATATAAACCAATACAATCAATATTAATTGTCTAAAATTGATCATTACAATTAGCATATGATGATTCTTAAGGAGCAAAGCAAGCTTGAGTGTTAATACAATAAATATTCTTTTTATTCTAACAAAAAGGGAAAAAATTATTTGAGTTAACTGCCAAAATAATACATCATCATGTCTGGGTTAAATTTTTCTAAAACACAAGATACAATGATAAACAAATGTATAAAGTCAGAAAAGTACAACATGATACTTTCATTTTTTGAAATTATAACCCAACTTTAGGCAAAATGCTAATAATCTGACACAAAGGATAACTACACCTGAAAAACATTAAATATATACAAAATTTGGATAAGGTATCCCGAGTTTGTGAATCAACATCTTAAATAAAGAGGATATATGAATTAACAACATTCAATTAACTAACCTTTTAAAAGAACGGGTTCTTCAAAATCGGTATAATTTTTACAACTTTGGGATTCGAGTATAAACTCATCAAAGGCAAGAATCATGAGTCCCTCAGTAGCAACCACAGTATTATTTACAGAGTAGATGCTCAATTAATGGTTGTTGGATGTTGAATATTAAAATGAATGGAAACTTGGATGGTATAAATTTCCTCTATCTTTTGAAGGAGGTGGAAGAACTCACCTTCCACCACTATAGAAACTGCAAATGGTGGGTTTTCTGCTTTATGAAGGGAGTGCTATTGTGCCCTGTGATGCCAAAACAGGAAAAGCAGGATAATTACATTATTATTATTATTATTATTTTTATTATATTTCCCACCTCTTCTAAAGAGGATTTGAGACAACTTACAGAGATACACAGTAGAACAGAATAAAAATAACAAACAAGGCAATTAGGGCAAGAGGAAAAAATAAGATGATTGTAAATCTGGTATGAAGATTAATTTTTTTCTGAAACATATTTCTGAAAACCAAATCCCATTCATGGATTATTTGTGCTAAAATATAAAATACAAATTTGCTTCCTCTTTCCCAGAATGATTCTGGATGAATTCTCCATATTGTCCAAATAATGGATTCTTTGGGGATCCAAACTAATTTTAATTTAAAATAAGTAGTGTAAATCTTTAGAATAAGATTTTTACCATGTTCTTCAGAGCCAAAAAAAACCCAGTATCTAACAGGCACCCACCACATGCAAGGCAAATGGCTAAGAATTTTATGTACTGTTCACTCAATCCTCGCAGTAGATAATAAGGAAGCTATCATCCCCTTTTAATCAGTTAAGAAAGCCTGGATTCAGAGCCTATGCTCTTTCTATTTCACTGCATGTCCTCCAAAGTTGGGTGCCTTAGTGGAAGGAACGTGATAGCACCAGGAGGCAAAAACCCTGACTTAGATTATCACTTTCTGATGAACTAAGGGCAAATAAATTAACCTCTCTGAGCATCAATTTTCTCACAGGTAGAGTGGAGATAAGACTATTTATCTTCCAACCTTACAGAGTTGCTGCAAGAAGCAAACTAAACAATGTACATGAAAACATACAATGTACATACTATCTAATGTAAGATATAAACAAAATCACTTTGCCAGACACAGAATTTTTGGGAACTATTGCATTTTAGTCTCAAATTTTAAAAGTGCTATCTTTATCCAATAACTTAACAGAGGAATGAATGAAGCAGATTAGGGTACAGCAACCCAGGGGATACATTTTAATCACCAACATCCACACAGAAATATTATACACCACCCCAATTCCCCAAAAAACCTGCCTAAAAATCCTCAGTTTCGTTAACGAGGTCTTCAGCAAACAAACAATAGTTGAAGCCTCTTTCAGATCAGTCAGTCTCATAAAATACAAAACGGAAAACAGTTGAGACTGAAAGTAATTGTTCTTGTGCTAGTATACATGTGACACAGTTGAGATTCAGTGACAATGACCTTCTAAAGTCACTACTTACTGATCTTTGAGATCGGTAAACTGTTTTTCAAGATTGGACATTTCATCTAAACATTCCATTCTTCTTCTTTCACAGTCTTCGTCATCCATTTCTGTTAACAGAAAGGCAAAGATAAAATTAATTTTATGTTTCAAATATATCTGAATGTTGATTCAAACAGAAAAAACAGAAATATGAATTTAGATGCGCAAGGCCTATATTAAGCCTTAAGAGAAAATAAACTTTTATCCAAAATAATTTCTACTATAGAATTAATCTAAAATACAGATGAGAGTTAAAACTAGAGCTCTTTTAATCCTCTTTTATCCATTTTTAGATCATTTTAAAAGACTGACTGTAAGCTATGACTATAAAGTAATTAACCAACTTTTGGTTTGTTTTCCACCAACTCACCAGAATTTAGCACCAAAATGATTGTGTCCTTTAAAGGTTAACATTGCTCAAAACACTTTTGGAATTCTTCTTTTGCAACTGCTCATATAGCTGATTTACCGGTCAATACAAAAAGAAAACTAATTTCATTGCTTTTACCACAGAATATCTTGGTCTACCACTCTTATGCTCTCATTGTTCCCTCTCCCCAAATTACTATCATTCAGTGAGAAACAGGCAAATGAGGAGAAAAACAAACAAATTTCTTAAGGAACACAACTGTTAATTACCAGATCTGTCCTATATTCCACATCTTCTATTTTTACATCACATATATTCAACACATCAAAATAACTGAAGCATAAAATGATCTGCATCTTGATCTTCATCAAATAAAGGTCAAACCATGAGACAGAGTTAAATTATGTTTGATTATTTTCATTTGGCAAGGAAGTATATGAATCATTTTTTAAAATTTTCTAAAACAGATTTAAAATATTTCTGGCTCTTGATATCTTACTCCTTGGCTACTTAAAACTTGGTCCCTCAAGATAACTCCCTCCCCTCTGTATAGCAGAGGTTTTTCTGTAGCCTTAAGATCTGTTCAGTACCACAGTTTGAGAAGAAAAAAACTGTGGAAGTTTAATATGCAAGACATATGGTAGAATAAAAATGCTTTCACAAAAAGCAAAAGTGCAAAATGTATTTTAAAAATTTCTTTGCACTTAAAAAATTTGACTTGAAGTTCAAATTATCATTATATTCTTCACAAATTAAGTTGTCCATTATTTTCCAGAATGAAATAAAAACAAGTTAAAAATCACAGCAGTCAACATAAAAAATACAAGGGAAGAACTTTAACAAATAGATACAATTTTGTGATCCTAGCTCCCATCAAAAAACCAAAAACACTTGGAAGACAACACTTTATAGATTAGGAAATGTATTCACATACAGTCTAGATGTTCTTTTTTCTCTTTATTCCCCACTTTTGAAACCTCACCTACTTTTGTGGCTAGGCAGCTGACTTCCAAATTATTCTTCACATCCCAGGCAGGTTCCAATGCCACATGTCCATCTGTCAGTTGGGCATTCTTACTTAACACACATTGACTGCCACTTTAGAAAAAAAAAATTTTTCCCTGGGGCCACGATGTTTTATTAAAACAAAATGATCCTTTCTAATTTGTTATTTTTTATTGTTTTCTGTGCATGAGTTATATGCAACGCAATCCACGTTTTTAGAATTAAATTATCAATATTAATCGTAACAACAGAACATCAATAAGTAAGATTTTCAAAAACCAACTGCAGGGTTTTGCTTCATGAGGCCCTGGGCTCAAAACTAGCCTGAGTTAAATACAACTCACATGGCAGTCAATGTGTTAAATATACCCCCATCACCTCAAAAGCAACATGTCTAAAATACTCTATCTTCTACTTTCGTCTCAAATCTTTTACTTTCTATTTCTGTTGATGTTACCACCATTTTCCTTGTATTTTCTCTTACCTTCACTCCTAAACTTGCATTCACCAATCCTGTTTTGTGCTCTGTTTGAAATCCTTCACATCTATACCTTCCAAACCAAACTGGTTTTCTCACTCTTTTGAATAAGGCTTAAGTTCTGGCCTTTGCACTTTTTCTTACATTCCTCTCCCAAAAAGAACACCGACCACCCCAATCCAAATTCTACTCATTCCTCAAGATAATTGAGGTAATCTCAACTTCTTCAGCTAGCCTGTGCTGATCAGTCAGTTCTGAAAAGATTTCCTCTGCCTTTGAATTCCTCCCACAGCACTGTTTAGTTAAGCATACATTTAGCAATTTAATCAAGTGGTGACTTATGACAGCTCTTTGAGACCACATCATAACCATTTATTTATACCTCATACTGAGTTGTGCCCAGTGAGGCACAAAGAAGTCACTCATAAATATTTATTTGTGGACAGCTGATTTATTGATTGAAATTGCATTCTTCCATGGATACTTGCTTTGAAAGGGAAATATGAAAAGAAGTTATCTGGTGATACGAGGCTGTCATCAACCTGCCATCAACGCTTCCTTTACATGGTCAAAATCAGGCCAAGGCAAATAAATCAGTCTCATCCCCACCATATGGCTAGAAGGAAAAGAATCCAGGTAATCACAAATTCCACTCCCTTTTTGAATAATCATTCCTAAACGTTTGCAAAATTTATTTGTGGTGTTAATCTGCCCTCCCCCCACCCAAAATTTTAAAAATCTAAAACAGCCCAAAGTTGGAACGGATCGAAGGGAAGAAAAAATGGTGAATTTCAACGCTGCCAAAAGTCAGCCAATTTATAGGCATATGAAGACCCTGATGTTGGTCCCTTTCTCTGTTTTGAAAACTTGAGGGAGCTACTGTATAGGGACAGCTCCCAAGTTAGCCCCCGAAAGATACTAATGTAAACTGCGTACTGACAGGCTGACTTGGGAGGTGAGGTTAATTAGTTCTAAGCCGACAAATACCGATACAAATGTACCCTGGGCCCAGACAACACACCCACGCTGAGGTAAGGGTTACAAAGGTGAAAATATGGAAAGAAGTCGGTGGTCTAGGGAGAGGAGGCATTTCCTGGACCTCGCAGACAAGATGCCAGGCGTTCACCGCCTGGGTCCGTATCCCCAGGGCACTGCCGGGAGGTCCCAAAGGCGAGTACCACCGGGAGCAGGATAGCGCCGCGTCCCGCAGCTGGGCGAGCCAGGCCCCCTCCCGCCCCGCCGCGCCGACCGGGACCCGTCTGGAGCCAGGCAGCACCCCGCGACCGGTCCGGGTGCAGTGAAGGGCCGGGAGCCAGTCTCCGCCCCTTCCCTCTTTCCCCGCCCCGCTCTCCCAGTAGGACGCGGCTGCCCGGCGTGCGGAGAGCGGCCTGTCGCGCACCCGGCGCGGAGACTCAGGGTCCCAGCCCTGCGGGGTCGCGCACCTGAACTATCTCCATCCTCAGAGACCGAGGAGCTCTCTGTGTCTTCGTCCTCGGAGCTGCTCCCCTCGTTTTCAGCGTAGTCCACCTCCATCTCATCGTGATGGTTGGTCTCCTTCTTATCCCCTCGGGAATGGACTGGCATTTTCCAGCCGCGCCGTCGCTTCCCACTCCCGGCGCCCAGCCCGGCCACCGCCGCTTCAATGAAGGGCGCGCGGAACGCCCCGACCCACCCAGCGGCCGAGCTTGCTCACCCCCTTGGCTCCTCCCCGCCCCCGGCCCGGGCCTCACAACCTAACCCGCAGGCTCTGAACTGGGAGCTCTGCCATTGGCGGAGGCAGTCCAGAGCCTGGGGGTGGAGCTTGCCCTGCTCTGCCGCGGTTGGTTGCCCGTAACGACGGCGCTACCTTCCGGTGTGTGCCGGGAATTGTAGTCCTTAGTGCTTAGACCTGCGGGGGCTGCCGGCTACCATGCCTCAGCAGCCTTGATCACTTCTTCTTTCTGGACTTCAAGTCCCACAAGGCACGAAAGCTGACACACCCGATCGCAGTTTATAAACTAAACAGAAACAGATTGTGCGAATTTGGTCTGTATTTATCATTTTCCCGCCAAGTGATTGTTTGACCTCCCTATCCAGGATGTTACTGTCAGAAATGAAAAAGTCTTTTTTCCTGAAAGGGTCTTTGCTTGCTCTTTGAGCCTGGGGAACTGGAAAACCGTCTCTTTTGCCTAAGTACCTTTATTACCACTAATAAACTGTTATATTGACTTATTAACTGTAGACGATAACTTGCACTATGTTACACAAAAATCTTTAAATTGGTCTTGAAACTTTTATAATCAGTAATATAAAAGGGAAGGAAGTATTATCTTGGCATTTTCAATCTAGTGTTTGTTGCATTTGTTTTTTATTAAATGCAGCTGGAATATAACACTAGTCTTGATTTAACTTCAGTTTTCAATGAAAAATACATACTTAATGAGATGTTATATTTCTCAAAGATAGGGTACATAGACAAGAAATACTCAATAAGTATCATAATTGTAATAGGTCATATTAATTGACCACTTATACTCTGTATCAAGTATCTTGATAAGCTGATTACTGGGGGTTATATTGAGTTTAATTCTCAGTATAATAGCCCTCAGGTAGATGCCATTATTATACCCATTTTACAGATAAGAAAACTTCATCTGCAGACAAATCTTAAAACTATATTTTATTTTTTAAAAAAACTATTTTGTCCATTTATAGAGACAGAGTTTCTTCTTGAAGTGGCAATTTGCTATTGAAAGATAGTACATAGACTATCACAGATTGTATAGCATTGCTTTCTCAAACAGGAGATCCAAAGACATTTGGTGGAGGATGGTAAGGGTATCCTGACATAACTGCATTAAAGTTAGATTTGTAATTTAATGACCGAAAACATTTCAAGAGCTATCCATCTCCTAGATAGAGTAAAATCCAAATTGGGTGAGGTGTAGAGGCTCACACTTAATCCCAGCACTATATAAAGCCAAAGCGGGAGGATCACTTGAGCCCAGAAGTTCGAGACCAGCCTGAGGAACATAGCAAGACCCCGGTCTCTACAGAAAATTAAAATTAATTAACCAGGCATGGTGGCACGTGCCTGTAGTTTAGCTACTTGGAAGGCTGAGATAGGATCACTTGAGTCCAGAATTTAGAGGCTGCAGTGAACTATGATCAATCATGCCACTGCCACTGCATTCCAGCCTAGGTGACAGAGAGAGACCACGTCTCAAAAAAAAAAAAAAAAATCCCAAGTAAGGGACTTTTATTATTTAGTGTCAGCCTACTTCTCCCCTTCTCACTATACAATATTCTTCAAAACTTAACTCTTTATAGTTGCTAAACAGACAAGCTGTTTCCCATTTCAATGTCTTTGCACATTCTATTCCCTCTGCAACACCCTTCCTCTCCTTTTCTTTTTCTATGCAACTTTCTGACAATACACATCTCTACTGGCACCTCCATCATTCAGTACCTTGCAACCTTGTACTTGTTGCTATCACAATGTATTGTAAACTATTTGCAAATGAATCTCAACTATTGGATTATGAGTTCCTTGACAGCAGGGATTGTCTTAGTCTGAGATGCAAATTCAAAGGCATGCAGTCATCAGGCAGGTAAAGTAGAAAGAGGGTAATTTTATGTGAGCGGTAAAGCAGCTGCTTTTGGCTCCAGCCAATTGTTACTACCTGAGAATTCTGACCTAAAGATGTCAAACCTTCCCATTTTCAAGAGAAACTGGAAATTCTATGTGAAATACCCAGACTTGTGAACATCATCTCAAGTAGTGTTTTTTGTTTTGTTTTGTTTCTTAAACCCCAGATCAAACAAAAACAGCTGTGGCTAGAACTCTGGCCTTGTTACTCTTTGTTATATAGTATCAGCAGCTAGCATAGTGTGTGCTAAAAAGTAACAGTAGCTTAGATTGCTGGTCACTCTATGTGTCAAGCATTGTTATGTGCTTTAAATATGTTAATTCATTTAATCCTCATAATAACCCTATGAGGTAGATAGTATTATGCCTTCCATTTTACAGATGAGAAAACTGAGACACAGAGCAGTTAGATTACTTGGCCAAGGTCTCACAGCTAATAAGTACCTGATCTAAGATTTGAGCTTGAGTTATCTGACATGAGAGCCTGCACACAAACGCTGGCATAGAGTGCCCCTCTAGCAGGTGCTTTCTATTTCTGCTGTTCCAAGAAAAACAGAAAGAAGGTGGAGAGAAGGCATGGTTTATAGCCCTGGTTCTTGTGACATCCAGCTGATAAAATTTGGCGAACCACATAATCTCTGGTCAATTGTAAAATGAGAATGTTGCATTATGTTATTTTTAAGTTCTCTTCCAGCTCTAAAATTCCTGTCATCATTAAGTTTGTATTTAAAGTATATAGAATAATAGGAAATTATGCAGTTAGAATTACATGATGGTATTTTGCCTAAGGGAGGAGTTTCTCTTTCCTCTCCCCAAACAAATTTTAGAAAAAATGTGTAGGAGGCCAGGCACAGTGGCTCACGCCTTTAATCATAGCACTCTGGGAGGCCAAGGTGAGAGGACTGCTTGAGCTCAGGAGCTCAAGACCAGTCTGAGCAAGAGTGAGACCCCCTATCTCCATTAAAAATAGAAAAATTAGCTGGGCATGGTGGCTCACACCTGTAGTCCTAGCTACTCAGGAGGCTCAGGCAGGAGGATCCCTTGAGCCCAGGAGTTTGAGGTTGCAGTGAGCTAGGATGACGCCACGGCACTCTAGCCGGGGCAACAGAGTGAGAATCTGTCTCAAAAAAAATAGATGTTTTGGGAATGTGAAAGGAACTGTAAGGGGGAAAATTTAATAAGGCTAGACAAGAATATTGTCAATGTAGAAAATATAAATTAATATAAAGAAAACCATGAAAGCAGAATGAAGCTTCCTCAATCAAGGCAGTTAAAAGGTAGTAATGATGCGTTACATTTAAGTAGCACTTTATATTTTACATATACAAACATTAGCTAAGTCTCACTTTTTATCAATCCATTCATTATAGGCCTTTATTGATAGCCCTCTGGAACTCATGGTCAGTCATCAGCAAAATCTCTTCCATCTCCATCCTCTTTTCTGAACAGTCCCTTCAACTTTCTTATTCTAAAGGAAATATGGCTCTTCCTTAGGACCCTGTTTCCTTTGTACCCTTCCTCCTACTTAGCCTTGTCATGGAGTAGGTGTGCGCTTTATACTCCTTGTTCTTTCCAGATGATCCCCCTTCCCTCCTCCCTGAAACCTCCCAGTTTGTCATCAGGAGACGCCCCACATTGTATCTACTGTGGCTGTCATCTACATATCTCCAGGTTCACTCCCCCTCATTTTTTTAAGATTTTAGCTCCTCGCTCAGTGTCATTCTCTCCAATGGTACCCCGATCATAATTCTTGATAGGGCCGGCCCGGTGGCTCACGCCTGTAATCCTAGCTCTCTGGGAGGCCGAGGCTGGCAGATTGTTTGAGCTCAGGAGTTTGAAACCAGCCTGAGCAAGAGCGAGACCCCGTCTCTACTAAAAATAGAAAGAAATTAAT
>NW_012135636.1:1024264-1102557 GCF_000956105.1 Propithecus coquereli | reverse complement strand
CAAAAAAAAAAAAAAAAAAACATAATTCTTGATAGGTAATCCCATATCACTTCATTTCCTACAGGGTTTGCTCTGGTACAAAGTAGACATAATAATTTTGGAACTTTCTTTCTAGTTTTCCTCTCATATCTTCTTTGGGGGATACTTTTTCTAATTTTTTGTATTGAATACTTTAATATTACATAATAATTTAAACACAAAGAAAGGTATTCAGAATTTTGTGTCTATAACACAGCGTAGATATACTGCCTCTAAGCTTTGTCAAATCTTAGCATCTTACCACATTAGCTTCAGACCCTCCTCAATTCCACTTCTCTCCTTCCCTTTCCAGAGTAACCATTATTCCGAATTCAGTGTTTTTGATTACCATGCATGTAGACACACTATTTTTGTATATGTATGTATCCGTAAATAATATGAGGTCTGTCTGGAAAGTATCCAGCTATTGTTAATATAACGAGAACAGTTTGCATGTAACCTGGTAGCCAAGGAGAGTGGACTGGAATGTGCACGTGTGAACAATGACAACTTCACCGTACTAGTCAGTGGGGCTCTAGTCACCATGGAGTGAGCATGTGTACTGTGTGACCATCATGTTCAAAATGACTGAGCAAATAGAACAACGAATCTACATCAAAATTTGTGTTAAGCTTGAACATTCCTCAGTGGAAACTATTCAGATGATTCAGAAGGCTTTCAGTGACAATGCAATGGGGGCAGCACAAATAAAAGTGTGGCACAAATGCTTCAAAGATGGTTGATAATCTGTTGAAAGTGATCCACGTTCTGGAAGGCCTGCAACAAGCAGAACACCTGAGAATGTTAAACGTGTATGGGCTGCAATCAACAAAGATCAGTGACTGACAGTGAGAGAACTAGAAGCTGATCCATGGATCCCAGAATCTACTGTGTTCAAGACTTTGATGCAGGATCTTGACATGAAACGTGTTATGGCAAAATACGTTTTGCAGCTTCTACTACCAGAGCAGAAGGAACATTGTGCTGCATTTGCTAGTGACTTGCTTCAAACAGCTACCAATGAACTAGATTTCCTGAAGAAGGTCATAACCAGAGATGAATCGTGGGTCTACAGCTACGATCTGGAAATGAAGGCCCAGGCATCCCAATGGCAGTTGCCTGGTTCTCCACACCCGAAGATGGTGCTGCAAAGTCGCAGCAAGATCAAGACCATGTTAACTGTGTTTTTTGATTGGGAAGGTGTTGTCCATCACGAGTACACTCCTCCAGGCCAAACAATCAACAAGGAGTACAACCTCAATATTCTTTGTTGGTTGAGAGATGCATTGTAACCAAAACAGCCACAGCTATGGGCAACTGGTGTTTGGCAGCTTTATCACAACAACACACCCACCCATGCATCACATCTTGTGCAGAGCTTTTTGGCAAAACATCAAATCACCCAGATGACTGAGCCCCATACAGCCCAGATTTGGCACCCTGCAACTTCTGGCTTTTCCCCAAACTAAAATCACCTGTGAAAGGGAAGAGATTTTTTTTTGTTTGTTTGTTTGTTTGTTTGTTTGTTTTTCAGACCATAGATTCAGGAAAACACAACAAGGCAGCTGATGGCGATTCCAACAAAGGATTTTGCAGAGTGTTTTGAACGGTGGAAGAGACACTGAGTTCTCTCAAGATGCCTACTTTGAAGGAGACTGAGGCGTCATTGTCCTATGTACAATGTTTTTTGTACCTTGTATCTTCTTCAGTAAATCTCTCCTGTTTTCATATTACATGGCTGGATACTTTTCGGATAGACCTTGTATCCAGTATTGTTTAGCATGCTTAAAGTGTTCATTTTAAAATGGTCTCATACACTACATATCATATTACAACCTAACTTTTTCCTCAGTGATGTTTTTGAGATTTATCCATTGTGATACAAGTAGCTCTAATCCAGTTATTTTTTATCTGCTCTAACATATTCAGTTTAGTAAATATGTTTCATTGAATGAATATTACAAATTACTCATTCACCTGTTAAGGGACATGTAGGTTGCTTCCAGGTTTTTAACTATTAAAAATAGTTGCCTGAGTGAACACCGTTGTATGTATCTTTTCTTCAAGCGTATGTATGAGAATTTCTTTGTCAGTGGTCTCCAAAGCAGGGTGTGTGTTTCCAGGGACTGTATCCTGGGGTGCAGGAATTAAATATTAAAACTTCTATTTATAAAATTTTCAACATTATCTTTGGAGTAAAGTGGATATAAGAAAGCAGCTAGAATTCCATTTTTACTCTGATTTACCCTCACTATATTCCTCATGCTTACTTAGCAGATGCAAAATGAAGAAAACTTAATTCCAAGCTTCACCACATCATGGTGGGGCTGAGTCATCAGCTACACAATCCACCAACCTTGTCACTACTGATTGACATAGGCCACATGCTGGTAGCTGGAAAAATAAAGGCAAGAGATCAGAGGCTGTGACTAATAGCTTGTACTAAAATCAGTGTAAACATTTTCATCATTCAAACTAAAGGGGATTTAGGGACCTCCACTGACAGCTAGATGAAACCAATTTATAATTACACCAATGATATGAGACTATGATTTCAATTGCTTAAGAATGAAACAACCTAAAGGTGCTTGAAATAGCCTGTTCACTGGTACAGAACCCATCTTATATTATTTCTCTATTTGCAGAAATTAGTTCTGGGATTAGTTCAACCATAAATTTTATAACATTTCTGTAGGCATATTTATTGTGTTATTGTTATTATTTCATTATCTCATGGTGCAAATTATGTACTTTTCTGGAATCAGTATCTCATTTTTTTAAGTAGAGAAATTTTTCTTTTCTCTGATTTTTCTCCAGGGTAAATATTTTATATGTCATTTTTAAAAAATCTATATTGTTCTTCAAGGAATTTTTCTGTGAGGCAGGGCGCAGTGGCTCACGCCTGTAATCCTAGCGCTCTGGGAGCCTGAGGTGGTAGGATCACTTGAGGTCATGAGTTTAAAACCAGCCTGAGCAAGAGCAAGACCCCATCTCTACTAAAATTAGAAAAAATTAGCCAGGCATGGTGGCACGTGCCTGTAGTCTCAGCTATTCAGGAGGCTGAGGCAGGAGGATCACTTGAGCCCAGGAGTTGGAGGTTGGTGTGAGCTGTAATGATGCCACAGCACACTAGCCCAGGCAACAGACCGAGACTCTGCCTCAAAAAAAAAAGAATTTTTCTGTGTAGTTAGTAGAGTGGATAACTTTTGTTTTGGCCTCCCCCATATTCATCCTCTGTTTGAGGTAGTACATCCCTGACTTTCCTTTCAAGAACTGCCTCAGTTCCGCCCATGTGGTTCAGGTGACCAGTCAGAATATTATATTCTCCTGATTCAGGGATGGCCATGTGAACCAACCTGAGCCATGAGGGGCATTGCCAGAACTTTTATTGGAACTATCAGGAAGGACTTCTCTTTTTGAAATTAAAAACCCATTAGGCCTGTGAGACTTGGCTTGCTAGGGCCATTTCTCCTTCCCCATGTAATGGGGACCAGGGGACAAAGGGAAGCAATAGAGAGGGAAGGCAAAGCTGAAATAGTGAGAGAAAAAATTTCTGAGGGCATTATTTAAGCACCTGGATCCATATGTGTTCAATGTGAATCCCTAGACTTTCAGTTACATGAACCAATAAATTCATCTTTATTGAAGGTGTTTTGCCTGGTTGTTTGTTACTTTCACCTGAAAGAATCATGACTTATATAGGTAGATAGGTATTTCTCTAAAATGTGCATTTTTTTTTTTTTTTGAGACAGAGTCTCACTCTTTTGCCCAGGCTAGAGTGAGTGCCGTGGCGTCAGCCTAGCTCACAGCAACCTCACACATGGGCTCAAGTGATCCTCCTGCCTCAGCCTCCCGAGTAGCTGGGACTACAGGCATGCGCCACCATGCCCGGCTAATTTTTTTTTTCTATATATTTTTAGTTGTCCAATTAATTTCTTTCTATTTTTGGTAGAGACGGGGTCTGGCTCTTGCTCAGGCTGGTCTCGAACTCCTGAGCTCAAACCATCCGCCCACCTCGGCCTCCCAGAGTGCTAGGATTACAGGCGTGAGCCACCGCGCCTGGCCTAATGTGCATGTTTTTGAATGGAAGCAATGAATAAAATATCTTAAAATATCCCTTCACAATTTCTTACATATTCTTGTTAAAACTCCCCTCTCATATTCATTTATATATTAACTACTTATTGAGTATATAGTGTACATCAATAATACATCAAAAGACAACATTACAACGAATTTAGTTTAAAGATCTCAACTGGCTTTAACTGAAATTCTGGAATTGCACAACACTTTATTTCATAAAATGGAATAAGTGTTCCAATGAGCTGAGGCAGAAGAGCTTGGCTTTATAGAAAGGGAAGGGTTGAAGAAAGCACAAGCAAAAAATAAGGAGTGTATTAATTACCTTTAGAAAGAACAATATAAAAATAACTGATTATTTAACTAACATCAGGTTAATTCAGGCTACCTTTTCAGTGTAAGCATTAGAGCAGAGGGAACTTCATTATCATGTCAATTGAAGATTTAAATTGGCCTGTTTGGGAAATAGGCTGTTATGAGGGGACTTCAAAAGTTTGTGGAAAAATGAAATTAAAAGATAAAAAGTATAAACTTTTTTTTTTGAGACAGAGTCTCACTCTGTCATCGCCCCAAGTAGAGTGCAGTGGTGTCATCATAGCTTACCACAACCTCAAACTCCTAGGCTCAAGTGATCCTCCTGCCTCAGCCTCCTAGAGTGCTAGGATTACAGGCATGAACCACTGCACCCGGCCAAAATATAAACTTTATTTCTCAACATAAGCTCCATCAAGTTTAAGACACTTTTATAAGAAATGAAACCAGCTATTTTGTCCATCTTGAAAGAACTAAGGGTCCTAGAAATTTAACCATGTCAATGTAGTCTTTTTTACATTATTAAGTGAAGAAAAATGGACGCCCTTTGAAGATTTTTTAAGATTAGCAAACAAAAAGAAGTCAGAGGCCAAATCAGAACTGTAAGGTGGATGCCTAATGATATCCCATTGAAACTCTCACAAAATAGCTCTTGTTTGATGAGAGGAATGAGCAGGAGCATTGTTATGGTGAAGGACTCTCTGGTGAAGCTTTCTCAAAACACTCTCAATAAGCAGATGTTATCATTCTTTGGTCCTCCAGAACATCAGCACACTAAATGACTTGAGCATCCAAAAAAACTGTTGCCATGATCTTTGCTCTTGACCAGTCCACTTTTGGTTTTACTGGACCACTTCTACCTCTTGGTAGCCATTGTTTTGATTGTGCTTTGCCTTCGGGATTGTATTGGTGAAGCCATGTTTCATCTTGTTACAATTCTTCTAAGAAATGCTCCAGGATCTTGGCTGGGCTCAGTGCCTCATGCCTAATCCTAGCCCTTTGGGAGGCCAAGGCAGGAGGATCACTTGAGGCCAGGAATTTGAGACCATCCTGAACAAGAGCAAGACCCCATTTCTACTAAAAAGTAGAAAAATTTGCCAGGCATGGTGGTGCATGCCTGTAGTCCTGGCTACTCAGGAGGCTGAAGCAGGAGGATCACTTGAGCCCAGGAGTTTGAGGTTGCAGTGAGCTATGAGGATGCCACTGCACTCTAGCCTGGGCAACACAGTGACACCCTGTCTGAAAAGAAAAAAAAAAAGAAAAGAAAAGAAGTGCTTTGGGATCTTGATCCCACGTATTTAAAATTTTTATTGAAAACTCTGCTCTTGTCTGCAGATGATCTGGGTGCAACAGTTTTGGCACCCATTGAGTGAAAAGTTTGCCCAACTTTAATTTTTCAGTCAGAACTACGTAAGCTGAACCAATTGAGATGTCTATGGTGTTGGCTGTTTTTTCTGCTGCTAATCATCAGTCCAGTCCTCTTCAATTAGGGCACAAACAAGATTAATTTTTTTCCTCTCAAATTGATGTGGATGGTCTGCCTCTGAGGGCTTCATCTTCAATATCATTCTTTTTTTTTTTTTTTTTTTTTTGTGAGACAGTCTCACTCTGCCACCCAGACTGGAGTGCAGTGGCATGATCATAACTTGCTTCAGCTTTGAACTCCTGGACTCAAGGGATCCTCCTGCCCAGCCTCTGGAATAGATAAGACTACATGTGTACCCCACCACACTTGGCTGAATTTATTGATTTATTTTTTGGTAGAGGCAGGGCCTCAGTATGTTGCCCAGGCTGATCTCGAACTCCTAGCATCAAGCATTGTCCCTTATTAAAATGAGTTATCCAGTTGTAAACTGCTCATTTCTTTGAAGGTATTGTCCCCATAAACTTTACTTAAGGCATGAATAATTTCACCATTCTTCCACCCAAGCTTCACCATAAATTTGATGTTTGTTCTTGCTTCAATTTTAGCAGAATTCATATTGCTCTGATAGGTGCTCTTTTCAAACTGATATCTTTTCCTGCTTAGTGCCTCAAACTATATCCTGTTCAGATATGTTTGAGTTAGTTTGAGTTAATTTTGGTGCAAAAGACTTTGAAATCCATGCACATTTTTTTTTGATAATACATACTTTTTATAAACTTTCTGAAGATCCCTCATATTTCTCTCTTCTGATTTCTTGGAAGGCCAGATAACAACTTAGTTTAGTTTAGTGATGTGGAACTTTAGCATGGGTGATTCCATTTTGATTTTTAGTCTGGTCTGCTGGGGCCTAATATAGAAGCTTAGTCCAAAACAATGGCCTCCTATAATTTTTATTTAATATCAGGTACTGTTCTAGTTTCAAGAGATCCATTGGTAAACAAAAGAGACACAGGTCTCCCTATATTGCCCACACTGGTCTCAAACTCCTGGCCTCAAGTGATGCTCCTGCCTCAGCCTCCTCAGTAGTTGGGATTACAGGCATGAGCCACTGTGCCCAGCTTTGTAAATGGTTATTAATGTTCAGGGGTGAAAGGGGGCACAAGGTGATATTGGTGAGATAAGCAAAGGCCTGGTAGAGTATGGTAAGGAAATTTGATTTTTTAAAATCCTAATTGCAATGGGTTGCTATTGGGAAGTTTGTAAGATAGGATGATAAGATTAGATCATTGAAAAAATTACATTGATTTAATACTAGATCTTGTTAAAAGATCACTGGTTGCTTAGTGAAAAATGGATTGGATAGGAACAAGGGAAAGGAGTAAATCAATCAGACGTTGAGGTAAGATATATTGACAGCTTGGATGGGGTAGGGGCTGTGTGGTGAAAAGAAATAGACATATTTGAGATATTTGGGAGGTAAAATTGACAAAACTTAGTAATAGATTAAATTCAGGGCATGAGAAAGAAGATACAGGCTATAGTTTACTTGTCTTTGTATTTGACTCATTTCCTTATGCTACTAAATAATGTCAGCAGCCATTGCTTCAACAAATCTCCTTAACATATTTTGCTTAAGAAGTTCTATATTTATTGTATATGATTTTAAGCCCTCTCTGTTCTTAATCATAATATTTCATTTAATGCTTCTGAGTTGTGTGCAAATGTTATCTGTTTTCTCTAAAAATTAAATATAAAAAGGTAAGTAAGCACAATAAATCATGATCTATGAAATCACCACAGGAAGCTATCACAAAATTTATTGACATTGGAACTGATGTGCAAAAGCAGTGATGTGTAAAATTGCTGGTCCCTTAGCATGAAGACAGTGATACCAAACTGCACTGATATACTAATATTCATTGTATTCTTCACTGCCACAGTTAAAAAAAAAAAAAAGCTAGTTTCACTTAAGAATGTCCTTGATGAAGCGATTCTTTTTTTTGAGACAAGGTCTCACTCTGTCTCTTAGGCTAGGGTGCAGTAATACAATCAAAGCTCACTGTAACCTCCAACCATGGGGCTCAAGTGATCCTCCCACCTTAGCCTCCCTTGTAACTGGGACTACAGGCATGCTCCACCAGACCTGGCTAATTTTTTTATTTTTTGTAGAGACGAGGTCTTGCCATGGTACCCACGCTGGTCTGGAACTCCTGGGCTCAAGCGACCCTCCCACCTTGGCCTCCCAAAGTGCCAATTCTTTATGAAAGTCCAAGCATTGAGTGCATGTCTTTTTAATATTTTCTGTGACAAAATGGGAAGTAGCACAAAGCACTATTGTTGCATACTAAAGTACAACGGTGATCTTAATAAAAAACACTTGCACAATTGAGGTGTGAGCTTACCTAACAACTTCATTTTTAAAATGCCATTTTTACATGGAAGAACTGACAAACTATAGTTATTCATATGTGAGTATCTCGCATATTTTCACAAAAATGAAGAAAGCGAGGCTGTCACTTTTAGAACAACAATTGACAGTATTTGTTAGCATGGATAAAATTCACACTTCCAAATAAAAATTAGAAATTTGGAAAACTTTTATCCACTATGGTTAGCATGACAACTTTCCAATATTTAAAGGATTTTCTGATGTGATTTTTTTAATGTTGATTATGTAACATCTTATTATTTAAAAGATCTGTATAACTCAGTGAACAACTATTTCGATTAATGTATAATGTTACAAAATTATGCACAGGTAAAAGATCTATTTGAAATGCAAGATTTTAATGTAAAGAGTAGAAAAAGCTTACTGATAGGCTTTCATATTCCACGCTGCAACTAATCTTTAAGAAACTACTACTTGGTGATTTTTAATGTAGTGTCTATAATTATCTGAAAAAGCTATTAAAATACTCCCCTTTTCCAATTTTATATATACATATATAGCTGATTTTTCTTCATATACTTCAATGAAAAGAGCATATTGCATCATAGGAATCCAGCTGTCTTTTATTAAGCCAAAATTTAAAGAAATTTGCAGAAAAATGGCATTTTTCTCATTTTTTGTTTTGAAAAAATAGATACTTTAAACAATAAAAAGTGTTTAATTGACATACTCCTATCACTGGGAATTGCCACAATTGATTCCAGTCCTAGAATCAGCCATTATTCCAAAGAACCTTGGTTCTTTTTATTGGAAAATGGTATCAAAAACCAACATATGGGTGCTAGGTATCCTCAGTGTTACTGGGGTGTCATTGCTTCTAAGCCTCTCAGCTTACAGAGCAAGGAAATACAGTTGTCCCTAGGTATCATAAGGGATTGGTTCCAAGACCCCCATGGATACCAAAATCCACAGATGCTCAAGTTCCTTATATAAAATGGTGTAGTATTTGTACATAACCTATGACATCTTCCCATATATTTAAAATTATCTCTAGAATATTTATAAGACCTAATACATTGTAAATGCTACGTAAATAGTTGTTTTTCTGTATTGTTTAGGGAATAATGACAAGGAAAGAAGTCTGTACATGTTCAGTACAGATGCAATCATTCATTTTTTTTCCTGATCCTTGGTTGGTTCAATCCACAGATGTAGAACCCACGGATATAGAGGGCCAACAATACATACGTGTTTACTAACCCATCTACATAACTATAAATATTTCTATATGTAACAATCTGCATCTATATTAAGCTAAACATGAGTTCATACCTATGTAGTATATCAGCTCTAATTCATTACCAGATGGGGGTGTTCTACCCTCCTTCCCTTACTTACCTGTAAATTCCCATTCCAACAATAAGAAACTTCGTTCCCACCATATACCATACATTTACTTATTTAATTCCTGTATATATGTATAGCAGTATCAGAATTATTAACACACACCCCCATGAGAAACAACTTTCTTAACTAGAGTATAATGCTAATGCACATTTTCTTTTGCTTTTAGTCTTACAGATTAAATTCATTCCCAGATGAGTACTTTTTCCTCCACCTTCTTCAGTGAGGTTGTTTCATACATTGTAATACAGTTAGATTATTTTGTCACACTTTGTGTTCCAACTTGAGATGCTTTTTTAAATTTGCATATATTAAGGTTCACTCTATGTGCTATAAAGTTCTATGAGTATTGACAAATGCATAGGGTCATGTATTCACAATTAAAATATCACATAGAATAGTTTCACTACCCTAAAAAATCTCCCGTGCTTCACGTATTCAACCCTCTCTCCCTCCCCTCAAGACCTTGGCAACCACTGATCTTTTTACCATAATATTGCCTTTTCCAGGATGTCATATAATTACAATAATAGAGTATGTACCCTTTTCAAACTGGCTTCTTTCACTTAACAATATGCTTTTAAGAGTCATTCATGTCTTTTTGTGGCTTGAGAGCTCATTTCTTTTTATTGCTGAATAATATTCCACTGTATCAATATACCACAATTTATTTATTCATTCACCTGTTGAAAGATATCTTGGTTGCTTCCAGTTTCTGGAGTTATGAATAAGACTACTATAAACATGTGTGCAGATTTTTGTGAGGACATATTTTCAAATAGGTTGGATATATACTTAAGAGCATAATTGCTGGATTGTACAGTAAAACTATGTTTAGTTTTGTAAGAAACTAGGCCGGGCGCGGTGGCTCATGTCTGTAATCCTAGCACTCTGGGAGGCCGAGGCGGGCGGATTGTTTGAGCTCAGGAGTTCGAAACCAACCTGAGCAAGAGCGAGACCCTGTCTCTACTAAAAATAGAAAGAAATTAATTGGACAACTAAAAATATACAGAAAAAATTAGCCGGGCATGGTGGCGCATGCCTGTAGTCCCAGCTACTCGGGAGGCTGAGGCAGAAGGATTGCTTGAGCCCAGGAGTGTGAGGTTGCTGTGAGCTAGGCTGACGCCATGACACTCACTCTAGCCCAGGCAAAAGAGTGAGACTCTGCCTCAAAAAAAAAAAGAAAGAAACTGCCAAACTGTCTTCCAAAGTGACCTGTATAATTTTACATTCCCAGAAGCAATGAATAATAGTTCCTGTAGCTCCACATTCCCACTAGCATTTGGTGTTGTCAGTGTTTTTGGTTTTAGCCATTCTAATAAGTGTGCAATACTATCTCACTGTTGTTTCAATTTGAAATTCTCTAATGAAAAATGCTTTGTCTTGAGGATCTTTTTATACGCTTATTTGCCATCTGTATATCTTCTTTGGTGAAGTGTCTGTTCAGCTCTTTTGTTCATTTTGTTCATTGGTTCATTTGTTTTCTTACTAAGTTTTTAGTTTTTTTTTTTTTTTTTTTTTGAGGCTCTATGACCCAGTGAGGCTCACCTGGGTGCTAGACAGCTTCCAGCTTCCAGGACCCAGGCCTTATTGGTAAGTTTTAAGAGACCTTTGTATATTTTGAACAAGTCCTTTATCAGACATGTGTTTTGCAAATATTTTCTTCCAGTCTATGCCCTTGTCTTGTGATTCTCTTAACAGTGTCTTTCACAGAGAAGTTTTAATTTTAATATAGTCCAACATATTGATTTTTTCTTTCACAAATCATGTTTTTGGTGCTGTATCTAAAAACTCATCATCAAACCAAAGATTACTTAGATTTAATCCTATGTCTTCTTCCAAAAGTTTTAGAGTTTTGCATTTTACCTTTAGGTATACTTCATTTTGATTAACTTTTGTGAAGGATATAAGTAAGGTCTGCGTCTAGGTTCATTTTTTTTGTATGTGGATATCCAGGTGTTCTATTACCATTTGTTGAAAAGATTATCCTTTCTTTGTTGAATTGCATTTACTCCTTTGTCAAAGATCAGTTGACATTTATGTTGGTCTACTTCTGGGCTCTCTGTTCTGTTCCACTGATTGATTGCTGTGTCTGTTCTTTCACCAATGCCACTCTGTCTTGATTACTATAGTTGTATAGTAAATCATGAAATCAAGATGTATGAGTCTTCTAATTTTGTTCTTCTTCCTCATTGTTGTGTTGACTACTTTGTACTTTGTGTCTTTTGCCTTCCCATATAAACTTTACAATCCTTGTGTTGATATCTACAAAATAGCTTGTTGGGATTTTGATTGATATTGAGTCTACAAACCAAGCTGGGAAGAACTGACATCTTAAAAAATGTAGTGCCCGGGCCGGGCACGGTGGCTCATGCCTGTAATCCTAGCTCTCTGGGAGGCCGAGGCGGGCGGATTGTTTGAGCTCAGGAGTTTGAAACCAGCCTGAGCAAGAGCGAGACCCCGTCTCTACTAAAAATAGAAAGAAATTAATCGGACAACTAAAAATATATAGAAAAAATTAGCCGGGCATGGTGGCGCATGCCTGTAGTCCCAGCTACTCGGGAGGCTGAGGCAGGAGGATCGCTTGAGCCCAGGAGTTTGAGGTTGCTGTGAGCTAGGCTAACGCCACGGCACTCACTCTAGCCAGGCAACAGAGTGAGACTCTGTCTCAAAAAAAAAAAAAAAAAAAATGTAGCGCCCCATTCTATGAACACAAAATATCTGTTTATTTCTTCTTTGATTTCTTTCATCAGAATTTTGTAGTTTTCTCAAATTTAATTTCCAACAAGGTAATCAATAAGCAAAATGATCTCTTAGAGGTCCTCAATAATTTTGATCCTAAGACCCAAATTTTGAGCACTGCTAGTCTTTATCTTCATCACTTCTTTTGGTTCTTAACTTTCTCACTGCTAATGTCAGATTCTTGCTTTTTGTGTTCCATTGGGACTCACCTGGTAAGCATTCTGCTCCTGCTTTTACCATTGCAACACTGTTGGAATTTCAACCTCCTCATTCACAAGTGATGAAACTAAAACAGATACAATGGCTAAAGTAATAGACATAAATTATAAGGACTGTATATAGACTTCCCTCCAGAGTGAAAAGGCAAAAAAAAAAAAAAAAAAACCCAAACAACAAACAAAAAACCCCAAACCCCAAAACAAAAAACCCACGAAAAGCAAAACAAACAAACAAAAAAAACCCAAACCCCACATTGGCTAAATCTAACCAATAATACTTCAGCCGAGTGATCAAGGTCAACCTCAACAAGTGCTAAGTTCTGTTGATAGCATGTATCATTGATATAATGTGATGAAAATGGCACTTTATTTCCATGGTTTTCTGCTCAAAAACCCATAATCTTAGTTTGATCATGAGGAAAATATCAAACAAATTTCAATAGAGGATCATCCTTCAATATGCCTGACCTCAAAATCGTCATGGTCATCAAAACTAAGGAAAGTCTGAGAAATTGTCACAGCCATGAGAAGCCTAAGAAGACATGATAATTAAACGTAGTAAGATCCTAGAACAGAAAAAGGACATTAGATAGAAAATAAGGAAATATGAATAAACTATGGAATTTAGTTAATAATGTATCATTATTGGTTCATTAATTGTAACAAATATACTTTACTAATGTAAGATGTTAATAATAGGAGAAGTTGTGTAGAAGTTGAGTATGTGAGAAATATCGATAGTATCAGTTCAATTTTTCTGTAAATTTAAAAGTGTTCTAAAAAATGTCTATTGGTTTTTAGAAAGTCTTGTATCTGAATAAACTTCACTTTACAAAAAATAGTTATGTAGCATCATTACATTTGGGTGATTAACGGTGAGGTATTTTTCTTGGGAGGTTCACAATTTCAAACATAAGTTTGAATTCTAGCTCTCACAAGCAATATTTTAAGATAATTTCCTCAGTTTTTCTTTTCATGATAAATATGTCTCAAGTTGGGAAGGCTTATACTTTCAAGGAATTTTAGTATTTAAATAAATGGAAAAGAAAACCAAGCAATGGGCTGGTTTTCTAAATTACATTATGCTAGTTTGTTTTGCAGTGGTGTTTCCATTTTTTCTCAGGTATGCCAGCCATATAATTATTACTAATGGTTTGTTACTTTTTTTTTTTTTTTTGGACATGGGGTCTCAGCTATTGTCCAAGCTAGACTGCAATGGCTATTCACAGATGTGATCATAGTGCAATGCACCCTTGAACTACTAGACTCAAGTGATCCTCTCACCGCAGCCTCCTGAGAAGCTGGGATTACAGGTGTGCATCATGTCATCTGGCTAAATGTTATATTTTTGTTTTCTAAAATTATTTCACTCATTCACCCAACATTTACTGAGTGCTTGTACAAAGGAAAGGAAGGGAAACTGATATTTATTCTTCAGTTCAACAAATATTCATTGAGGATACTTTGCAAAAAGCACTTTGCAAGAAGATTGGGATACAGTTTTAAACAAAATCTACATAGTCTTTGTTCTTGGTGAGTTTACCATTTAGTGGGAGAGCAAATCTTTAAACAATTACACAAATTACTCTAAAGTCTAAGACAAAAAGGAAAGGAATGTTACAAATGTGTCACTCATTATAGAAATAACTTTCAGTACCTTTTTAAACCTAATTATCACAATCACTGATGTGTTTTACATGCAAGGAAAATGAGACTGTAAGAGACTACATATGCTGAGGGTCTCAGACCAAGTCTTGAAATAGAATGTCTAATTTAGATCTATGTAATCCTAAAGATCATCCTTGAAAACACTGTATTATTGCCTGAGATTTATAAAACCAGGAGGGACAGACCTTTTGATTTTACTAATAAGAAAACTGATGCTGAGAGGAACAAGAATGCCAATCTCTTGAATAATTTGCTTATTTTTCTGCTATATTATAATGCTTCCTCAAAACAAGCTCTGTAACTTTGATAACACAAACATGTGAACCATACATGTAGGGAGTAAATAAATTTTTTATACTTTTAAAAATAAATTATAGGATTGTTGTGGAAACAAACTACCATTAATCAAAGTACTGTATTTTAACATAATGTTGGCAAATGTCCTACATCTCTCTTTTTCACTGACTTTGTTTTTCTATGCTAATCAAATATTTCACTGTTTTGGACAGGCCTATTGCTATGGGTGAGATCACAGGAGGAAATAGTTCTTTGAACAATCAGGCTGACTCTTAATCAAATTATTTTATGGAAGAAAGTTTCCAACAACAATTTTAATTTATATCATTCAGAATTTCACTGATTTTTTTCAGCTATTGCAGATTCTTCGGATGACTCCATCAATGTAATAGAATACCTTGAATTTTTCTTTGCAGAGGAAAAATTGACAACATATCCATCTTTATGTGGGGTGCAGATAGGGGAAAGAATTAAAAAAAACCACAAGTAATAGAAAAGGAAAGCAAGATTACTTTCATAAAAAAAACCTATAATAGGCTGGGCACTGTGGCTCACGCCTGTAATCCCCACACTTTGAGAAACGGGAGGATCACTTGACTTGAGCCCAGAGTTCAAGACCAGCCTGGGCGATAAATACAGTGAGACCCCCATCTCTACAAAAAATAAAAAATAAAAATTTTGGCCGGCTTCGTGGTCGGCCTATATTTCCAACAACTGGGGAGGTTGAGGTGGGAGGATGGCTTGAACCCAGGAGATGGAGGTTGCAGTGAGCTATGATCATGCCACTACACTCCAGCCTAGGCGACAGAGAGAGACTCCGTCTCTAAACAAACAAACAAACAAACACAAACAAAAAACCCCAACACCCGCAAAACCTATATAGCTCTGCTTAGAAGTCTTTTTGTTGTCAAATTGCTTGAGGCAAAAAAACAGGGATATGATATAGCAAGTAGAAAAAATATGAAAGAAACACATAAATAGTGTATGAAATATTCTTGGTAATAGATTTAGGACAGAACGAATTGCCCACACTCGAGCTCCAAGTTATCTTTCTGCTGGAGTCCCCGGTGATCACAACTTAAGCATATTTTCATAAAGAAATCATGGAAATGTTTAATAAAGATGACTTCCTTTTGCTTACTGTCATCCCTTTGCTTACGATGGAGCACGCAGTAACTACCTTCGTCGACTTTCTTGGGCTCCTCTCCTGGCTGCTTGGGGGCAGTAGTGCCACGGATGATATCACACCGACATGACGTCAGAGCCCTTGACGTCAGAAGGCGGTTGCCACGGGGACCGTTCGCCACCGACGGCAGAGTCGTGAAACTCCATCACCACTACACCGCTCGACTCCACTTCGGTTCTGTAGGGTCTAAGCTGCTAAAGAAGCTTTAACCTTAAGGGGGCCTCAGGGAGAGAGGAGTTGCGCCTCTGCCGTTGGGAGCTCCACCTCCGTGGTTCTCGGTCCTGGGCCCCGGCCTGTGGCGGCGAGCGGCGGCCACTGGAGGCAGGCGGCGGCGGCGACGGCAGGCGGCCCCGCCCGGGTGTCCCTCGCTTCGTACAGGGCCCGGAGACGGGAATCCGCCATATTGGAGCCGGAGCCGAAGGTGCCTTGGAGCCGCGGCGCGAGGGTGGAGGTGGCGGCCCTGGCCTGGATCGGGGAGGAGTCAGCTCTGCCCGGGCCCGCAAGGCTGGGGAGTGAATGAGCCGCTCGGGCTAGTCTCCTCCCCGCCCACTCCCTCCACTTTCCGCCGCCGGGATCCGACCGGGAGCTGGCTGTGGCGGCGTCAGCGGCAGGATGTTCTCCAAGAAGCCGCACGGGGACGTGAAGAAGTCTACCCAGAAGGTGCTAGACACCAAGAAGGACGCGCTGACCCGCCTCAAGCACCTGCGCATCGTCATCGGTGAGCAGGGAGGGGTGGCGGCGCTGAGGCCTGGGTGGCTCCCTCCCCTTGGGCTTCCCTGGGGACTCTCCCTCAGGACCTGGGGCGGTGCAGGAGTAGAGGGCAAAGCGTCTCCTCTGCAGAGACGCGGGAGGGCGGATAATTTGGGGAAGGGAAAACTTGGCAGTTGGCAAACACTAACTACCATTAACACAGGGATATCTAATTTTGAGTTAATAGTCCGAACTCGTTTTTAAACATTAGTATCATTTAAAAACTTAGATCTTTCGGAGTTTGGGGAGTCTTGGTGTTGTGAATAATGGTGTTTGTAGGACATGTTTGCCAGATGACTGCTGCCATCTCCACCCAAGTGAAAAGAAAAACAAAATCCTCTCAGACAATATAAACCTTACTCTTTCAAGTTTCTTGGCAGATGAGCGCAAGGAGGAAGCAGTTATACCTCTTTGGGAAGTGGGTGGTTCCCAAAAAGCTTGTGTGAAAAAGCCCCTCCCTTCTGTTAACGCACCTTATTCATCATCACTGTCATTTAGAGGGAGAACTATTAATTATAGAAAGCAAATTTATGGCTTCCTTTGCTTCTCGAGAATTGTGTAGAATTCTATTTTTATTGAATTAAAATTTTCTTACCGCCTGCTGCCTTCAAGTTCTGTTTTGCTGGCAGACCAAACAGTGTTCTGAGTTTTAGGTATAATGTTAAATGAATCTTTTAGATACTTGGGTCATTTAGTAGGCTGATAAGGGCTGTAATAATACTTACGGAACATCTGGTCCAGTGCTTGGATTTTTTAGATGAGGAAATTTCAGGTGAAAAGGAAAGTTAGTTTGCCCATGTTAAAACATACAGTTAATGGTAGAACTGGACTTAGAAACCAGGTGCCTGAATCCTTCAGAGTTAATTATCTCAAGCTGTGTTTCTAATTTGTTTTGGAAAGTGACGTTTATTTAGTGATACAAGTTCTTTATTTGAGGTGCTTGTTTCTTTATTATGTTATTTACCACCAGGATATCCAACATTTGTATGGTGCTTTAATGTTTACAAAGTGATTTCAAATAAATTATCGTAATTAATCCTTGCAATGACTTTAGAGGTAGATATTACTACCCTCTATTTTTTACAAATAAATTTGGGAATGTTAAAAGTGGTCAGCCAGCTACTGGAAGGCTGGGTCAGAACTGGAGCCCAGATTTCATGTCTCCAATTTGTTTTCTCAGTCTTCCTACATTTATGAAAGCTAATCTTTATCACAAGTAAATTATATTTATTCCTGTGGAATAGAAAAAAAGGAATTCATCCAGTTTAGCAATAGAAAAATAAGCTCAATTTTCAAGAAAATATAAAATCTTCTAAATATAGTAGAGATTCTGACCTTTTTGTTTTCATTCTACTTGAGAGTTAAGTCATTGAAGAAAAGATTTGGCTGAGAGAGTGGGACATAGAAAGTTAGGTGTGGAATGTAGGAAATGTATCACAGATAATGACAGTTTGAAATTGAACACTTAATGGAACTTGACACCTACTAGGGACAAGCTGTTAGTTGGGTAATGGCAGAGCTATAAAGTTAAGTTCCAATAGAGTATTGAGATTTCCTAAATTAATGCCATAGTTCTTTAGTTATGGAATGGTTAAAGAATGGTTTGTATGTACTTCTTTGGCATAGAGATTTTTTTCCATCTGGGAGACATGGAAAATTAAAAGATAAATTGAAAGGTCACACATGTAAGATATTTTATAGGGCCTAGCCTTCCTCAGTTTGAAACAAAACAATTTTAAAAAAGGAAAAAAAACCCAACCTTTTGCATTTTAGTAATTTACAGACTTTTTTTAAAAATGGAGCATGTACTGGGGGGCACGTGCATGTGTATGCAAACATTTAAAATACCCTTAAGAACCTTCAAATGGTGAACATTCTGCTTTCAGACTCCCTGCACTAGGAGTGGAGGAGGACCATACAGAAAGACTACACTTTAGAATTTTAGAATAGTAGTTCTCAACTAGGGACATTTTGCCCCATAGGAGACAATTGGCAATATCTGGAGATATTTTTTGTAATTGAGGAAAGGTTCTACTGGCATCTAATGGGTATCAGGGATGCTGCTAAACATTTACAATGCACAGGATAATCCCTCACACTGATATTCTAGCCCTAAATATTACTAATGCTGAGGTTTAGGAACCTCATGAAAGCAGAGTAAAAGATGGTCCTCCAAGATCCTATACTTGATTTTATGTATTAATTAAATTGAATGAAGTATTTTGTATCTTTAAATGGTGTAGTTATTTTTTTTGAGATATAGTTAATATAATTTATAAGAAAATGAGTGGGAAAGTAGAATGACAAAAGCTAAATAGTGTCTTAGAGGTCTGCCAGTCAAATATTTGATTTTGCAGATGGAAGAGCCACTTTAAATCCTTTTTGGAAGTAGGTGTGGGTTTTAAATAAGGTAAACAGACAATGAGGAAACTATTTAGTTTGTGTAGTAATTGGGCATTGCAAATTACACAGGATTTTGATTTTTGTTTGGTCCTGTATAGTTCATAGGGGACTAAACGAAACTGCCATTCACTTAGGGTACTTATGGGAGAATTCATTGCATCCAAATATATGAGAACATAATCATAATTTAAACATGTAGTGTAAACTTTTTTCCCGACCTGTCTTCCCCATTGTAGGGTAATTCCAGTTAAACTTATAAAACTCAACTCTGAGGATTTAGATTTAAATCTGTTATGTTTATTAATATTGCTACATATTTGATTTGTAGAAACTGTAAGTCAGGGCTTTTTTTTTTTTTTTTCTTGAGACAGAGGCTTGCTCTGTTGCCTGGGCTAGAGTGCCGTGGCATCAGGCTAGCTCACAGCAACCTCAGACTCCAGGGCTCAAGCAATCCTTCTGCCTCAGCCTCCCGAGTAGCTGGGACTATAGGCATGCGCCACCATGCCCAGCTAATTTTTTCTATATATTTGTAGTTGTCCAGCTAATTTCTTTCTGTTTTTAGTAGAGGCGGGGTCTCACTCTTGCTCAAGCTGGTCTTGAACTCCTGACCTTGAGCCATGCTCCTGCCTCGGCCTCCCAGAATGCTAGGAGGGCTTTCTTAAAATAGAAAATAAAAGCCTTGTCTCTAAAGCTGTTGTCCTTTTTATCTCCCCTACCCCCCATTTTACAACTAACAGCCTTAAGATAATGATAGTAAATTAGCACATGTAAAGTGGCTGACATAATGCATGGCATATAGTGGATATTGACTAAATGTTAGTTTTCTTCTACTTTAAAATAGCAAGCTAACAGTTAAGTCCTCTTGATATAAAAATAAAAAGATAAGTGCTTATTTAGCTAAAAATATGTTGATTATTAGATTGTTCTAACATTTATTGAGATATAATTCGCATATAATTAGCACATATTTAAAGTATATAATAAAATAATTTTTACATACATAAATCTCATGAAACCATCATAACAAGATTAAAAATATCCAATCAAGATAACAAACATAGGCAATCAAGATAATGAATATATCTATAACCTCCTAGAGTTTCCTCTTGCCCCTTTGTTAATCCCTTCTTCCCACCCCTACATGAAACTTCCTACCTTTTCCTGAGCAACTACTAATCTGCTGTCACTCCAGTTTGTATCATCTGTATAAATGAAATTATACAGTATATAAGTGGAATTATGCAGTACAGTTGTTTGTTTCTTTTTTTTTTAAGAGACAAAGAGTTTCTCTGTGGCCCAGGCCAGAGTGCAGTGGCATGATGATAGCTCACTGTAACCTCGAATTCCCAGGCTCAAGTGATCCTCCTGCCTCAGCCTCCCCAGTAGCTGGCACTACAGGAGTTCCCTACTATGCCTGGCTGATTTTTTTTTTTTTTTTTTGGTAGAGACAAGGGGGTCTTGCTATATTGCCCGTGCCAGTTTTGAACTCCTGGCCTCAAGTGATCCTCCCAAAGTGCTGGGATTACAGGTGTGAGCCACCCAGCTACAGTCCAGTTTTTTTGTTTGTTTGTTTAGTTTCTTTTACTCAGTCTCATTATTTTGAAATTTAATATATTGTGTGTGCTTTGTCAGTAGTTCATTGCTTTTCATTGCTCAGTAGAGTTTCCATTATATGCTGTACTGCAATTCGTTTATCCATTTACCTGTTGATGGACATGTGGGTTGTTTTGGGCTGTTACAATTAAAGCTGCTGTGAAAGACATATGCTTTCTTTTCTCTTGGATAACTACCTAGGAGGGAAATGGCTGGATCATGTGCCAGTTACATTTAAGCTGCCAAATTGTATTTCACCATTTTACGATCTCACCATCATTCTCGTTCCTCCACATATGTACCAACACCACTCAGCATAGCCAGATTTCTTAATTTCAGCTACTATAATAAGTGTATGCTGGTTATTAATTACTATTTCCCTGATATTTAATAACATTGAATGTCCTTTCATTGTGCTTATTTGCTTATAACTTCTTTGAAGTTTCTGTTCTAGTCTTTTCTCTATGTTTTGATTGAGTCTTTTGCTTTCTTATTCATTTTTGAAAGTTCTTTATATATTCTGGATACAAATTCTTTATCAGACACATAATTTGCAAAAATTTTTTTTTTTTCTCAGTCCTGGGGCTGTGTTTTCATTCTCTTAATATTTTCTTTGAAGGAATAGAATGCTTGATTTTGATTAAGTCCATAAATCAGTTTTTCTTTTATGCTTTGTGTTTTTTGCTGTTGTATCTAAATTTTTTGTCTAACCCATACTCACAAAGATTTTCTTCTTTGCCTTCTTCTAAAAGTTTTATAGTTTTAAAATCTATTTAGGTCTGTGATCGATCTTGAGTTGTAAACGTGGGATGAGGTGGATTGAAGTTTATGTTTTTGCAATATGGATGTCCAGTTGTTCCAGCACCATTTGTTGTAAGACTGTCCTTTCGCTACTGAATGCCTTTGTAATTTTGCCAAAACTTAGTTATCTAAATATGTGTGGGCCTATTTCTGGACTCTCTGTTTTGTTCCAGTGATCTATTTATTTGTGTTGGTGCCAATACCACAATGTTTTGATTACTGTAACTTTATAATAAATCTTAAAGTCGGGTAATGTTGTCCCTATAACTTTGTTCTTTTCAAAGTTTGTTTGCAGTGCCAGGTCCTTTGTATTTCCATATGAATTTTAAGATTAGCTGATGAATGTCTGAAAAAAAACCCTGAGGTTTCAATTGAGATTGTGTTGAATTTATATATCAATTTAGGAAAAATTGATGATATTGAATACTCTGACTTATGAACAAAGTATGTTTTTCCATTTATTTAGGACTAGATTAATTTCTCTCAGCAGTGTTTTGTAGTTTTCAGTGTGCAGGTTTTGCACATCTTTTGTCAGACTTATCCCTAAATATTTTCTACTTTTAATGCTCTTCTATTAAATAAGTGGTATTTTTATATCTATTTCTGATTGTAGCTAGTATAGGGAAATACCGTTGATTTTTGTATTATATATTGAGCTTGTGTCCTGCAAACTTGTTAAATTCACTTATCCTACAAGTTCTTAAATAGATTCTTTTGGATTTTTTACATAGAGAATCATGTTGTCTGCAAATAAAGACAGTTTTACTTCTTCCTTTCCAATGTGGATGCCTTTTATTGAACTGACTAGCACCTCCAATATAATGTAGAATAGAAACGGTGAGAGTGGACATCCTTGGCTTGTTCTAGATCTTAGTGGTAAAAACTGTTGGTTTTTCATCATGTAGCATGATGTTAACTGTAGGTTTTTCATAGATGCCTTTTATCAGGTTGAGAAAGTTTCATTGTTTTCCTAGTTTACCAAGAGTTTTCATCAGGAATGGATGTTGGATTTGTCAAATGCTTTTTCTGCTTCTTTCGAGATGAATAGGATTTTTTAAAAATTTATTCATGTGATGAATTACATTCATTGATTTTCAAATGTTAAATCAACTCTGCATTCCTGGGATTAAACAAAGTTGGCCATGATGTATTGTCCTTTTAATATATTGTTGAGTTTGAATTGCTAACATTTTGTTAATAATTTTTATATTTGTGTTCATGAGGGTTATTGGTCTGTGGTTTTCTTGTAATGTTTTTTATTTTGATACCAGGTAATGCTGGCCTGATAGTATTGATTGGCAAGTAGTCCTAACCTTTTCAATTTTCTGGAAGGTTCATGTAGAATTGTTAGTAGTTCTTTGTTAAATGTTTGCTAGAATTCGCCAGTGAAGCCATCTGGACCAGGAGTTTTCTTTGAGGGAAGACATTTTGGTTCTATTTTGTTTTGTTTTGTTTTTGAGATAGGGTCTCACTCTGTTACCTGGGCTAGAATGCAGTGGCATCATCACAGCTCACTACAGCCTCAAACTCCAGGGCTCAAGAGATCTTCCTGCCTCAGCTGAAACTACAGGTGCTCCCACAGCCAGCTAAATTTTAAATTTTTTATAGAGATGGTGTACCTCAGGCTGATCTGGAACGCCTGAGCTCAAGCAATCCTCTCACCTCAGCCTCCCAGAGTGCTAGGATGACAGGTGTGAACCACTGCGCCCAACCTTCTTGTTGTTAACTGTAGTCACCCTACTGTGCTGCCAAATGCTAGAATATATTCTTTCTATCTAACTCTATGTTTGTACTCATTAACCAACCTGTCTTTATCCCCCACCTGCCATGATGAATTCTTCATGCTATGGTTTGTCCTGAAAAGTCTTTACTTTGCCTTCTTTTTTGAAAGATATTTCACTCTGTTTAGAACTCTAGGTTGCTGGCTTTTTTTCTTTGTTCAGTAAAAATTTTACTTCACTGTCTTCTTACATTGTTTCTGATAAAAAATCAGCTATTGTCTATATCTTACTCTGTATGTAACATGTCACTTTTTTCTCTAGCTGCTGTTAAGACTTTCTCTTCATTACTGATTTTGAGCAATTTGATTATGATGTGCCTTGGTTAGTATTTTTCATATTTCTTGGTTTGGGGTTCATTGAGCTTCTTGAATTTGTGAGTTTATTTATAGTCTTTATCAAGTTTGGAAAAATTTTAGCTATTATTTTTCACTTTCCTCCCTTCCCTTTGAACTTCATTATTAGCATATGGGGAAATATTAATATTAGATTAGCATATTAGGAGATACTAATATTATAGTGGAAAGTCTCATAGGTCACCAATGTAATTTTCATTTTTTGAATTTTTGTTTGTTTTATTTTGAATAGTTTCTGTGTCTTCAAGTTCACTAGTCTTCTGCTACATGTAATCTGCTATTAATCCCATGTGGTTTATTTTTCATCTCAGAAGTTATAGTGTTTATCGAGATCATTTGGGTCTTTTTAACTTTTTGAACATATGGAATACAGTTAAAATAATATGCTTCTCTGCTAATTCTCTTTCAATTCTGGGTTAGTTTTAATTGATTATGCTCCTCATCCTGGGTTTTCCTGCTTCATTGTGTGCCTGGTAATCTTTGGATATCTGATACTCTGAATTTTATTGTCTTATATTCTGGATATTTTTGTATTCCTATAAATTCTTGAGCTTTTTTCTGGGATGCAGTTAAACTTGAAAACATTTTGAACATTTTGGGTCTTTTATGATTTGTTGGTTGGGTCTACTTAGGGTTAATTATTGTCTACTATCAGGCAGTACCTTCCTAAGTATTCTACCCAATGTCCCAGGAATTATGAGGTTTTATTTGCAGTCCAGCTTTTGGCAACAGGCACGGTTGCCATCCCTGAATAAGCATCTGGTACTTTATCATGGTTGGTTCTTCTGACTTGGATAGTTGCCTTAAAACTATATTATGATCACAGGCCAAGTGTGGTGGCTCACTCCTGTAATCCCAGCACTTTGGGAGGCTGAGGTGGGAGGATTGCTTGAGGAGAGGAGTTCAAGACCAGGCTGGGCAACATAGTAAGACCATATATGTCTACAAAAAAAAAAAGATTAGCCAGGCATGGCGACGCATGCTTGTAGTCCCAACGACTTGGTAGGCTGAAGCAGGAGGATCACTTGAGCCCAGGAGTTTGAGGTTGCAGTGAGCTATGATGATGCCACTGCACTCCAGCTGGGGCAACAGGGCAAGACTCTGTCTCAATAACAAAAAACAATGTTATTGATGAATTTGCTTAGTGGAACAAGCTTTTTCAAATACTGTAAATGATCTTCGCATTAACATTTTGTTTATTAAGGATTTTATTACATGTGAAGGATTTTATGTGTCTTATAGGATTGAATAAAATGTAGACTAGAACAATTAGTGGTAAAAAGAACAACACCTGAATAGCCATCACTTAAATAAGGGAACATTATCAGGTTCCAGCAATGAGCTGATTACACCTGCAAGGCATTGAATTTGGTTCTTAGGTTTCCTGGCAGCTAAGGTGAAAAGAGAAACAGGTTAGGTTACAAGTTTTTGGTGTCTTAGGAAAGAAAGCATCCTTTTTTGTTAGTTTTGGTTGAAACATTCTTTTCCTTGGTTCTAAATTTATTCACAATTTGTGTGTGTTGTGTGTTCATGTATTTTCTAATGTGTCTTCTTACTGAAGGACTCATGCTATAGAAATAGACCTTGGAGAAAATAGCAAAATAGGTGATTAGTATAACATGTCTATTTTGGTGAATGGCCTCACCATCCTCCAGGTAGCTAAGACATGAAACTTTCATCTTTGACAATGTGATAGAAAAAGATAAATTTAGTTTGGGACTCCAGTTTGAAATGTCTGTGGGACAACCCCTCACATCTTCCCAGCCAAGACTTGTTCTTTACTGGCTTTATGATAATATTTGAACCTGTTCCGTTTTTCTCTGTTCTTGTCATTTCCTTAGTTGAAATTTTTGTTGTTTCTTGAACTTCTGCACCAGCTTACTAGTTGGTTTCCCTATGGGGGTCTTTTTTCCTCTTGAGTCTGTCTAACATGGTGCCGTCACAGTCTTTCTAAAGCACGTTAATGAGCATGTCACTCTATCTGCTTTAAACCATTTCATGGTTTTCTATTGCTTATAGGATGAAGTTCAAAATCCTTAGCCTGCATTCAAGACAATCTATTATCTGATCCTAGCCTGCCTTTTCAACTAAGTATTATAGTTGAATTAGGTGAAAAAACAAAGAAATATAGTAGTACTTCATTATAATAAAGCTCTTCAAGATGCTTGTTATAGAAATGATCCTTAGATGACACTGTTGCAAATGCATACTTTTTTAACGTAAATATTTTACGTTTTATGTTAAAGTAAAAGACGTGTTATATATACCCTTGTCTGAATCCTAATTCTACCTTGAAGACACAGATTCCCTTGTATCCCCACTATAATGAGTGACACACATTCTCCCATGTCTGAAGAAATTAGCATTCCTACTATTATAATATTACTACTGTTATGCTTATGTTGCTACTATTATACTCCATGCATCTGAAAATCCATCTTGCTTTGGGGTACATATTGTTTGATCACACTGTCCTTCAGACTTTGTCACTGATCTTATTTCTCAACCTCCTGGTTATTTTATTTATGAAACACTTTATTTATTATTTTTTAAATTTATGAACTTCCTGTCCTAAAATGTCAAAGACTTTAATACCTGGCTTATCATCATAAGACTGCTTCATCCTTTGCTATCATCTTACAGCACTTTAATAGATAATGAAATGGCTCTTTTAACTTCCTATGTTCACTATATTTGATATACTTAACTTTAATGACCTCACTGCTATTCCATTTAAGCAATTACCCACTTTTGTAATCCCCCTCCTCGCCGGGGTAACTAGTGGCTTTTATTTTATTTTTATTATTGATTAATTTAAATTTTTCGCCTTTTAAAACATTTCAATAGATTTAGGAGGCACAAGTGTCTTTTGTTACATGTGTCAACAGAAAAGAAGCCAAACTCTGTGAAATAATTTAAACAGGTTTATTCTGAGCCAAATTTGAGGACCGTGACCCAGAGCCATGCCCAAGAAGCCTTGAGCAAGTGGACTTGCTGTGGTTGGGTTACAGTTTGGTTTTATATATTTCAGGGAGACAGCAATTACACGTAAAATCATAAATCAATACGTGGAAGACATACTTTGGTTTGGCCTGAAAAGGTGGGACATCTCTCAGCAGGAGCTTATAGGTTATAGGTGGATTTAAAGACTCTTTGATTTGTAATTGGTTAAAGAAATGAAGCTTTGTCTAAAGGCTTGGAAAGTTTTAAATTAAGATAAAGAAGTCTATTAAACAGATAACAAGCCATATACACAGATTCAAGTGATTCGTTATGTAAATTGAGGACCTGCAGGTTTGTCGTGCATAGTTTCAGGGCTACTAATGAGTTACAAAGGATATCTACAAGAAGGGAGGGGGGCATGATGAGGCATGTCTGACCTCCCTTCTCTTGGCCAGTAACTCAGTTTTCAGATATCACCTTGGCCAAGAGGGGGGTCTGTTGTTACTGAAAGTTCTGCACATGTCCCCAAGGCTGAATCAGAAGAACGAGGACAAGCAGCTTGAGAAGAAAGAAAGAGAAGTTTATTAATTTGGTGGCAAATGAGGAGAATGGAGAATGACAGACTCGTGGCTTAAAGTACCATTGTCATTGTCCTATCTATAAGCAGAAGTACAGAGGGTTTTTTTTATTTTTATTTTTTTTGAGACAGAATCTTGTTCTGTCACTATGGGTAGAGTGCAGTAGAATCATCCTAGCTCACTGCAATCTCAAACTCCTGGCTCAAGCAGTCCTGTTGTCTCAGCCTCCTGAGCAGCTGGGACTACAGGCATGTGCCATGCCATCTGGCTTATTTTTTTATTTTTAGCAGAGATGGGGTCTCGTTCTTGATCAGGCTGGTCTCGAACTCCTGAGCTCAAGCAATCCTCTCACCTTGGCCTTCCACAGTGCTAGGATTACAGGCGTGAGCCACCGCACCTGACGCAATACAGAGCTTTTAAGGAAGTTTTCATCTTGGGGATATTGCTGTTTACCTATAGTTGGTGATTGACCCCATCTCTGGCAAAGATAATCTTATGACCTCTGCCCGAACAATTCTGTTGAGCCATCTCCTGTGGTACAAAAAAGCAAAGAATATTCCTCTGCCCTTCTGATTATTGGCCTTGGGCAGGGATGCAGGTTTTAATTTCCAAAAAGAGTGAGGGGTAGGGAGAAAGGTTTAAAGAGACAGCTTGTAAAACATTTTACCCTTTTTCAGGCTGTTCCCTGTGTTACATATTCCCCACTGTCAATTTTATCCTTCCATATCTATAGGAGGATGGGCGATGTAGTCATTGAGCTACTTCCTGCTGAATTTGGGGCAATGTTTTAAATGGAAGGTTTATACTTGTTTATGCCATTGCAAAGCTTTGACAGTAGATTTACAGAAATAAAGAATGCAGCAGATTATCAGGTGAAAAAGGGCATAAGCAACAGCTACAACTGTAAGGATTGACAAGGCAAGATGGAGGAAGATACTTGATAAGAAAGATTTTACCCTGCCTTGTATCTAAGACACCAGTAGGACTGGGTCTTATCAACATTTTCATTTTTCCTTCCTCTTAAACAGAAACTTTAGATCGGCTAAAGGCTGGTCCATCCATTAAGAGTTTGGGTCCTCTTCTTCTGTGGGACACCTCTTTACTCTCATATGATGGACCTAAGCTCCTGACAATTTCAATGAGGTGTGAGTTGTTAGAGGCACTTCATAGGATCCCTTCCACTTCTCTTCTTTCAACTGGGGTGGGGACCTGAAAGATGCAAACTCATGCATAGAGGTTAATATCTGACCCACTTGTTTGACATATTGCTTTACTCTGTTTTCTTTACATATGGTTATGTTACCATACTTACCTTGAGATGCTAGGAAGGGTCTCCCATAAACTATTTCGTAGAGGCTTAACTTAAGTCTGCTTCTAGGGGCTACCTAGAAGGGCAAGGGGCAACACCTTAACCCACTTTAGATGGGTTTCCTGCATTTATTCCAGGATATATGCAATTTCCATTCTAGTTGTAGGACTTTGCTTACGTGCTGGGTTATCTCTGATACAAAGAAGGGTCCATTATAACTGTGTATGGAGGAAGGGACCCTATGAACATCTTGATGACCTGCGGGATCACTGAGTCCTCCATGTCTCCTTGGAGAAGAGGTTCACCAGGTTCTCACCGGAGGTCCACTCAAAGAAGCTCATGGGCAACCACAGGACATTGTGCATCAGATCCAGGTGCAGATGGTGGCAGGCAAAGATCTCCCCCTAGTTGGACACCACCATGGAGTGGCCAAACATGGTGACACCTTACAAAATACCCGGGGCTCTAGACGCTCACACAGACTTTAGTGTGCATCTGGGTCCTGTTGACAATGGGGTCATTGGTCCAGAGACTGAGCCAATAGTTAGAAGCCAGGGCAGCAGCATGGTTAGGCAGGGGGCCCTGGGCCCTGTCCTTTGTCATCTGGGTCCTAGACTTGAAAACTATCATTTGCTCTCCTGGGGGTTTCTTGTTACCTGGAGCCCTTTGCAATTTGGTTCTTTTCCAATGTCCTTCCATTTTATAAAAAGCACACCAATTGTACTTCAGTCTGGGGTGACTTTTTCCGCCCTTTCCTTTTGACAGTTGCAAAGGACCCTCTCGGCTGTCCTTGCACATTCAAGCCCCCTATTTGATATTGCCATAATGGAAATTGCCCTGCCCAGGCTATGGGTGCCCTCTGGCCAAATTGACTTCCCTGCTGGGTCTTAGAAGGAGAGACCATTCCCCCTGCCCCAAGTCATAATCTAGTGGGCTTGGGACTGAAGAATTAGTTCCAGTTTCGCCCTCCACAGCCCCTCTCATGGTGCCAAGATGGTGACTCTGGACACAAGCTGGACCCCTCTTGTGGATCAGCCTAGCTGTGGTGGGCATTGTGGCTGTCACCAGGGAGCCTGGTGGGAGCTGGTGCCTCCCTGCAATTTTGCACGCACCTGGAGGGAGGCGGTTGGGTAGTGGGCACTCCCTCCCATCCCTCCTTTCCACCTTGCAGTGCACTGGTCTCCCCTCCAGCTGGGTCCACCCTTGGGGCCACGGTTCTGCACCGTGCCTCACCTTGGCAGACACCCAGCAGCCAACTCAGAACTGGTATGGATCAGGAGTATCTGACTATTTAATTAAAACAAAGCATCACGAAAGCTCATGGCAGACAGGACAGCAGGTAAAGGGCTTATGCGATCCAACCTGGTTACATACGGGATCTCGTCCCATTTACCTGACCTTTGACAAAGTAATTCCCACCTGTAAGATAGTATAATAATTTAAGGTTCCATTCAATGGCCACTTCTCATACTCTAGCATGTACATTGGATTACAATAACACCATTCTCTTTTAGACATATACTTATAGCTGTAAGTCAGCCCTTCGGGCAAGATTCTCCCCAAAAGTTTTATAGATGGAATACAAATGGACCTTCATGCTGAAAGAAAAACTCACAAACAACAAACACAGACAATATAGGGAATCCCCAGCATAAACAATCTCAAATGTCAAGGCCTACCAAACAAATGGGAACTGTACAAATGAGCTCGAAATCCAAAAGTGGACGAATCCCCCAGGTTCTCTAGTTCCACTGAACCTTGTGACTTCCACCTCCAAATGGTGCCTCCAAACAAAATCCAAACAAAATGTCCTGCCACAGAGCAGGAATGTTTGAAAACCTCCCCCAAATGGATGGAATCAAGGGTGTTGGCATGCACACTGGGGAAGTTACTCAAACAAATGGCCAAGGTGTCTGAACACTTACCAGATCCGTTTCCTTTTCCTCAACAAAGTTAAAGATGGTCGGAGCTGCATGTATTTTTGGCGAAGAAAGATGGGAGTTCCCTGGAGCTAATCAGGCTCCAGCAGCTGCTGGGGTGTTTTTCACTCTCTTACCTGAAAAGGCAATGCTCCTACCCATGGCTTGACCCGGGACTGCTCCCTGCCTCTTACAGCATTCGCAAGGTGCTGTTCCACCAAGGTGCTGATGGGCCCACCCAGGTACGCCAAATTCTGTTACCGAAAGTTCAGCACTTGTCCTCGAGGCTGCATCAGAAGAATGAGGACAAGTGATTTGAGAAGAAGGAAAGAGAAGTTTATTAATTTGCTGGCAAATGAGAACAATGACAGAGTTGCATCATAAAGTACCATTGTCCTGTCTATAAGCAGAAAGAGCTTTTAAAGGGAGTTTTCATCTTGGGGTGTTGCTGTTTAAGTATAGTTGATGGTCACGATTGACCCCATCTCTGACGAAGAAAGTCTCATGACATCTGTTGGACAATTCCGTTGAGCCATCTCCTGTGGTGTGAAAAAACAAAGAACACTCCCCTACCCTTCTGATTACTGACCTTGGGCAAGGATGCAAGTTTCAATTCCCGAAAAGAGGAAGAGGGGTGTTAAAGAGACAACTCATAAAACATTTTATCCTTTTTAAAGCTGTTCCCAGGCTGGGCGTGGTGGCTCACGCCTGTAATCCTAGCACTCTGGAAGGCTGAGGACCCCATCTCTACTAAAAAAAATAGAAGGAAATTAGCCAGACAACTAAATATATATATAAAAAAATTAGCCAGACATGGTGGCACTTGCCTATAGTCCCAGCTACTCAGGAGGCTGAGGCAGTAGGATTGCTTGAGCCCAGGAGTTTGAAGCTGTTGTGAGCTAGGCTGACGCCACGGCGCTCTAGCCCGGGCAATAGAGTGAGACTCTGTCTCAAAAAAAAAAAAAAAAAAAAATCTGTTCCCTGTGTTACATTTTCAGTCAGCTGGGGGCAGGGCCTTAAGATTTTATTTTCGTTCACATGTATGAATTGTTTAATATTGAAGTCAGGGATTTTAGTGACTTCTGCACTTTTCTTATGTAACTAAATCCTTCCTTTAATGTTTGTATTTTCCAATTCTCCATCCTGAAGCTCTCTTTTCTTCTAACTCTATATTATCTTTGGTTAAACTGCCTTTGGTTTCACCTGTTTATATGTTTTCTTGGTAATTCCACCCCCCACCCCACCCACCCCCATTGTAGCTCTAACCTGCCTCTTAAATTGTAGACTATCATCTCCACTTGAATGTTCCATTGACACCTCAAACTCTTAAGTGTCCTAACATAAATTTAGCTTTTGTACCTCATTGTTTTCTCTTTAACCCCTTGTTACTCCTTTCTGACATTTTACACTCAGCAATGTTGAACCAGTTGTTTGTTTCTTTGATGCCTATGCCAGCTAATGATATTTACAGTACCAGACTGCCTTCCTGTCACCCTTACTTCTCAAAGCTTCTATTCTTCTTTGAAATCTAAGGGTAGAATCTATAGATAGCTTCCATGAAGCCTTCTCTCTCAGGTAGGTGTGGGAGCTTTTTGTACACCGTGCATATTTATTACCTCTTGTAATTTGTTTCTTTTATTATAACATAATTATTTGTTGACATACCTGTATCTGTCTTCCTGAGGGCAGACATATGTCTTTTCATGTTCATATTCCTAGACTTAGCATAGTGCCTGGCATATAATAGGTGCTCAGTAAATACTGTTCAGTTCATCAATGAATTTACTAGGTATGAGGAGAGCAAAATTGCTGTTTTATAAGCAACTTGTAAGCAACCAATTGACAATGGTAGAAAAAACATTTAAAGTCAGCATTGTTGGATTATCTTAAGTACCTGTGCAAAAAAAAAGTTCAGAAACTAAAGTCTATACTATGTGAAGTAGAAAAACAAAAACAAAAAATAAGACATGAGCTGAAAAATATTTATGGCATTATAGCAGAAATTATATTATGATCTCCCTCATTGTTGAAAAAAATTTTCATCATGCCTTATATAAAATCCAACTTTTAGAAAACTTACATCCTGGTAAGCCCAGCAACAAGTTAGTCCCCCCATTCCGCCTGCCACCATAATTTAATAAAATGAACTGACCTGTAGATAGGAGAAGGTGATGTGAAGACAGAGCAGAAAGAGATTTGAAGATGCTGGCTTTGAAGATTGGAGTTATGTGGCCACTAGACAAGTAATGCCAGTAGCTACCAGAAGTTGGAAGAGATGAGGAATGGGTTCTCCCCTAGAGCTTTCAGAGGAAGCATAGTTCTGCCAACACCTTGATTTTAGCCCAGTGATACTGATTTCAGACTCTGGTCTTCAGATCTGTGAGAGAGTAAGTTTTTGATGTTTTAAGCCACCACGTTTATGACTCTAGTTTGTTGACAGCACCCTTGAGAAACTTATACAAGTCTATTGGTTGTTTTAGCCTTTTGTCCTTCCACATGAATTTGAGAGTCAGCTTAATACATGCCATGAATAATATTGCTAGGATTTTTTGGTGGATTGCATTGAAATCACAGATTTAGTTTAGAGGAGGTGAGGCCAGGCACGGTGGCTCACGGCTGTAATCCTAGCACTCTGGGAGGCTGAGGCGGGAAGATCGCTTGAGGTGAGGAGTTCAAGACCAACCTGAGCAAGAGCGAGACCCCCATCTCTACTAAAAATAGAAAAAAATAGCCAGGCATGGTGGCACAGCCTGTAGTCCCAGCTACTCAGAAGGCTGAGGCAGGAGGATCACTTGAGCCCAGGAGTTTGAGGTTGCTGTGAGCTAGGCTGATGCCAAGGCACCCTAGCCCAGGCAACAGAGCAAGACTCTGTCTCTTTTTTGAGACAGAGTCTCAAAAAAAAAAAAAAAATAGAGGAGGTGATACCTGAAAGATATCTATTAGATAGTAAAATATGAAATGTCTGATTTTGAATCCAAAGTGCAGTTTATTATATACACGTCAAGCAAGAAGCAGTACAACTAATCAACATATGCACCTAAACTGTCAACACAATTTTGCCATCTTACCGATAGCGTGTTTATGCCAGCAGCAAAGAAGCGTGACAATTGAAATCACCAAAACCCTTTTCCGCAGGTTGTTGAGAATCGAATATTTTTTTTTCCTTACAAGAAATGATCCAAAGCCTGGAAGAAGTGGTATTTAGTTGGTGCAAGGTCTGGTGAATATAGTGAATGACAGAGAGTTTCCAAGTATAGCTTTTGTAGTTTGAGCAGTGTTGTTTGTTTGACATGTGGTTGAGTGTTGTCTTGCAAGAGGATTGGCCTGTCCCTATTGACCATTCTCAGCTGCTAATCACAAGCACCCTCATCATTTTATCCAGTTGGTTCAGTAGACATCCACTATAATTGATTGAACAGGTTTCATGACGCTATACTGGATAATACCAGCTCTGGACCACCAAACAGACACCATTACCTTTTTTTGATAAATTTTTGGTTTTGGACTGTGTTTCCATACTTCATCTTTATCCGAACATTGTGTTGAACACTTGAAATTGTCAAAAAGAATCCATTTTTGATCACACGTAACAAAACAATGTAGAAATCATTCACCTTTATGTCATGAAAACAAGGAAAGGCAAGCTTCCAGACAATTTCTCTTCTGATGTTCATTTAATTCATGTGGAACCCATCTATCCAGCTTCTTTATCTTGCCGATTTGTTTCAAATGGTCCAATATTGTTGGAATAGTAAGGTCAAACCTTGCTGTGAATTCATGTGTAGGTTGAGGTGGATTTGCTTCCACTATAGCTTTTAGCTCATCATTTTCCACCGTGGTCTCTGGTCACCCATGTGGCTCATTTTCAAGATTAAAATCACCAGACTGGAACTTCTCAAATCATCCACAAACTGTGCGTTCATTAGCCACATCCTTCCCAAACACTTTGTTGATATTTTGAGCTGTCTGTGATGCATTGGTTTCACAACAGAACTCATGTTCAGAAATAACATGAATTTTTGACTTATCCATGGTTTCACAAAAATTGCTCTAAAAAAAATTTGAAAGATAATCATAAGCTAAAACATGCCTCTGAAAGACTGAGGGTGTACCTTCACAATAAAAATTAAACAAGAAGTGTCAAAGTGAAATGTCAGAGTTATCAACTGTCAAACTTAACACTTAAGGAAATTGGACATTTCATACTTAATAACCTAAACAGTCTTATGCCCAGGAAGTCTCCATTTGTTTATTTAGCCTTTCTTTAATGTTTGTAAATAAAAATGTAATATTTTTCTTTGAGAAAGGTTTTACACTTTTTTATATTAATATAATCAAGATAATATAGTTAATAATAATATAGTTACATTGAAAAAGGATATTAATTGTAAAAAGGATAATTTTCTGTTTGCTATAGGAGCTTGTGTGACCAATGCATGAAGTGCTTATTTAGATAAAGATCAAGAAAAATGAATGCTCATCTTGATAAAAAACATGTAGGCTACTGTTTTATCTTTTAGAATAAATTCTAAGTAGTTGACATTCTTAAGTATAAGATGTTAAACTCAAAAAGTACTGGAATAAAAAATAAGCAAGTTTTAAAAAATGCTAGAGTAGTAAAGACCACCCTTAAAACTTGTACAATAGCTAGAAATCATCAAGGAAATGATAAATTTGTGTGAAATGTTTTATATTTTTAACAGTAAAATCCATCATTAGCAGAGTTAAAAGACAAACAGCAAACTAAAAGACATTTACAACATGTTTAAAAGAGTTAATTTCCTTAATTTATGGACTGTTACAAATTTATAAAATTTGGAAAAGATTTTAAAGTATGTTGTCAAGATATGTGAAAACACTCATACATTGCTGATGGAATGCAAACAGGAGGGCAGTTTGTTAAGCATCAAAATTTAAAATGTACATATGTATATCCTTTGAAATTTATGTTTGCATTTCTTAGCATTCTGAGAAAGTAAATGGATAAGCGTGCAGGATCACTGAGCTATTGTTTAAAATAGTGAAAAATTTGAACCAATCAAAATATTTGGGGATTGGCTTCAGAATTTAGGTATATTTCTACATTTGGATGTTGTGATTATCAGGAATTGTTAGCATTCTAATAATAACTCAGTAAGTAGGCTGACTTTTTCACATGAATACAAAGTACTTTTCAGATATGGTTGCATTTATAAGCTATCTTTGAAAAGTTTTTAGGAGTGAACATTTTTTTTTTTTTTTGAGGCAGAGTCTCACTGTGTTGCCCGGGCTAGAGTGCCGTGGTGTCATCGTAGCTCACAGCAACCTCAAACTCCTGGGCTCAAGCGATCCTCCTGCCTCAGCCTCCTGAGTAGCTGGGACTACAGGCATGTGCCACCATGCCCGGCTAGTTTTTTTTTTTAATATATATTTTTATTTGTCCAATTAATTTCTTTCTATTTTTAGTAGAGACAGGGTCTTGCTCTTGCTCAGGCTGGTTTTGAACTCCTGAACTCAAACAATCCGCCCGCCTCGGCCTCCCAGAGAGCTAGGATTACAGGCATGAGCCACCGCGCCCAGCCAGGAGTGAACATTTTTATAGAAGCAGCTGTAATATATTGGTAATGATAGTTAACTTTTTTTTTTTTTTTTACCATTTATATGTGGTAGACCCTCTACCAAGCATTTTACATGTGTTACCTTACATAGTAGATAGTAATTCCTCCCCAAGGAAACTTAAGTATTAAATATCTAGGAAGTGTACTGGGCTACATGGAGAGAGTCCGAAGATCCTGGTTCTGATCTGAGCTATATTATTAACACTCTGATCTTCAGTTTACCTTCCTATAAAAGTAACATAATAACATCTCAAATATTGCTGCAAGACTACATGAAAAAATGAATTTGAACATCAGAGTTTATGGAAGAATTTAAAACATTAATTGGATTTTAATTAAAACCTTAAAGGTGATAAAATTGAATCAGATATTGTGACCTACTCAAAGTCAGGTAATAGAATTTGTTCTTAAAAAATAAACTAAGTAGGCCGGGCGCGGTGGCTCACGCCTGTAATCCTAGCTCTCTGGGAGGCCAAGGCAGGTGGATTGTTTGAGCTCAGGAGTTCGAAACCAGCCTGAGCAAGAGCGAGACCCCGTCTCTACTAAATTAGAAAGAAATTAATTGGACAACTAAAAATATATAGAAAAAATTAGCCGGGCATGGTGGCGCATGTCTGTAGTCCCAGCTACTCGGGAGGCTGAGGCAGGAGGATCGCTTAAGCCCAGGAGTTTGAGGTTGCTGTGAGCTACGATGACGCCATGGCACTCTAGCCCAGGCAACAGAGTGAGACTCTGTCTCAAAAAAAAAAAAAATAAATTAAGTAGAAACCCCTGAATAATCTTGATGGTGATACTATACTTCGGTGTCAGATTCTATAGTTCAGTCTCAGTCTCTAGTCTGTTAAAAATGGGTAAATTAGACATTATTAAAAAGATATGTTAGAAAACAAGGGAGAATTGAATGAAAGGAAATAAAATTCATTGTTGGTATTTTATTTCAAATAAATCCAAGGAAGTCACTTAGCAACTATTACTCTTTCCCTCTCCACCCAAACCTAAAATAGAATAGCTAGGGTAAGAGCTGTGTTTGTGTTACCAAAAATTTATTGTCATTGTTTGAATTCTTTTAAGTTCATTATAGCTTCAGGATTCCCAGTCATCTTCCTTTTTCCATCAATTGTTTTTAGGGCCTTCTTGAGGCAAGTCGGTTGTTACTATAAGCCACTTCTCTTAGATAACACCATTTCTTATAATGTGTTAAAGAAAGATAATCACCCATCTGTACTTCTGTTTCTTTGGAAATCTGAAAATGATGGATCTGAGCCACCATTTGAAACTAATTATAGTATTTTGCTAGGTTTTAGGTAACTACAAAGGAGTAAAGGAGTTGATGGTCTAGTAAAAGAGAACCATATGTCAAAGGTGAAAAATAAGTATAAAAGAGAAGAATCATATCTAAATGAGTGGCTTAGAGAAAGATTCATAGGGGTGGGGGCATTTGAACTGTGCCTTGAAAGATGATTAGAATTTCAACAAATAGAAGTGAAGGAAGAGCAGTTCAGGTGAGGGTAATGATAAGATCACAGACATGAATATAGGAAAGTAGAAGGCAGTGGTCTTCCCAGCTTTTAAAAAGTAAGAATATCCACCTCAATCTTGAAATTGTGATTTAATAGCAAGGTGAATAGAATGGAATGAGTTTTGTGGGTGGTACTGTGGAGAGATATTAATACTATCTGAGCAGCAGTCCTCAACTTTTTTGGCACCAGGGACTGGTTTCATGGAACACAATTTTACCATGAATGGGTGGTGGTGGTGGTGGTGGGTGGTATGGGGGGCGGGGGAGCCGGGAGGAGGCAGGTAGGGGCGTAAGGCAGAGCTCAGGCAGTGACCCGTGGCCCTGTTTTCCTAGCAGGCCACTGACCAGTAGCAGGCCATGGTCTGGGTGTTGGGGACCACAGCTTTAGAGGATTTGATAACCAAATTTTAATGAGAATTTAGGAAGTGGAGATGATGCTACTTCTTTATCATTCTACTTTTTGAAATCCTGGTTTTATTGGTGAATCGATAGTAGGAACGTATTTCTTTCCTCCAGCACCACTATCAAGGAACACCACTGCTCAGCCTACACACTGCTCTGCTTTATCCCTTTCTATAGTCAACACTACTGCTACTCCAAGTGTAGTTCACAGATTGGTGCTGGTTTACTGATTGTTTATTACAGATCTGCCACGATTTAAGTACAGAAATTGAGTGTGTTGAGAAGCTTATCTCAGTTTGACAATGCTATGACATCCAAGCATGCGATTAGCAGATATGTCTTATGGGATGGAGTACAGTCCAGTCCAGGTGCTTTTCACTTATTTTCTAGAAATACATTTATTGTAAAGAATTATTCTGTGATGAATTGGAATTAAAAAGCAAAAAACTGGTCCTTCACAGTTAGTTTGAGAACATGGTTTACATAGTGCGTTTAGAATTAATTTCCCCCATTTTAACTAACTCTGCTTTTATCCTCTGTTGTTTCAAATTATATTTTCTTTTCCCGGAGTAATAGTATTTCTCTTACTCAGTTTAATGCATTTTCCAGTACATAAAAATCCTGTTGTTCATAATTTAAAATATTTGCATTGTACAAAAACTTAATGATTACAAAATGTCTGCCTACGTTGCTGTTCGTCATTTTAGATTTTAAACTCTCAGATAGCATATGTTTCATTATTTTCATATCCAAAAGAATGTATCTGAGTGTTAGGGAAATGATTTTCTGAATGAGAAATTATCTACTTTTGATGTAAAGAACTGGATACAGTAGTACTGTGTTTTGATTACTCTTCTATTGTCTGGTTACTCAATTAAAAATGACATTTATATTATATAATAGTGATATACAAATAGCTAGCTAGTCTTTGACCATGTAAGGGTAAAAGTAGTATACTTGTTTGAAGTAAACTTCAGTAACTTGATGAATTAGCAGTTTGTAATTTCTAGACTTAGGCTGGGCCCAGTGGTTCATGCCTGTAATCCCAGTGCTTTGGTAGGCCAAAGCAGGTGGATCACTTTAGTCCAGGAGTTCAAGACCAGCCTGGGCAACATAATGAGACCTCAGCTCTACCAAAAAAAAAAAAAAAAAAATGAGCCTGGCATTGTGGCATCCACCTCTAGTCCTAGCTCCTTAGGAAGCTGAGGTGGGAGGATTGCTTGAGCTTAGGAGTTACTTGAGCTTGAGCTTAGCTTTGAGGTTACAGTGAGCTGTGATCATGTTACTCCACTCCAGCCTGGGTGACAGAGTGAGACCTGTCTCCCTACCAAAGAAAAAACAATAATAATTTTTCTGTAAGTGCTACTTTAGCTGAATGCCAGACATTTTAGTGTGTTATGTTTTTATTTACATGCATCTCAAAGTATTTTCCATTTTCTCTTGTGATTTGTTCTTTGACCAATTGGTTATTTAGTTGTGCGTTGCTTAATTTCCACATATTTGTGAATTTTCCCAATTTCCTTCATTGTGGTCAGGTAACATTTTGTCTTCAATCTCTTTAACTATTTTGAAGCTTGTTTTATGGCCTAAAATATGGTCTGTTCTATGCAGTGTAGTTCCTAAGGCACTTGAAAAGAATGTGTATTGTTTTGTCATCGGGTAGGTATACAGTAGATGTCTGTTAGTTCTGGTTGCATTATGGTGTTAAATCTTCTGTTTCCACTTCTAGCTGGTTGTTGTATTCATTATTGAAAGTGGGGTATTAAAGTCTTCAACTATCACTGTTGAATTGTCTATATCTCTCTGCAATTCTGTTAGTTTTTATTAACATTTCATTTTTGGAGGGAGGAGGAGGGACTTTGTTGTTAGGTGCATATATGTTCATAGTTCTTATATCTTTGTTATAGATTAACCCTTTAACCATTATATCATAAAATGTCCTTTTATTTCTCTTGTAACAATTTTTGTCTTAAAGTCAATTTTGTCAGATATTAGTATAGCATTTCTACTTTATGTTTGGTTGGTTATTACTTATACGATATAACCTTTTCCATCCTTTTACTTTCAACCTATTTTAGTGTCTTTGAATATAAAGTGTGGCTCTTGTAGGCAGCAGATAGTTGGGTTACGGTTTTTTTTTTTATAGTGCCAATCTCTGACTTTTGATTGAAGTGCTTAGTTCATATACATTTAATATAATTACTTCTAAGGTAGGATTTACATCTGCCATTTTGCTATTTTCTATATGTCTTATGTGGTTTTTTTACCTTCGGTTTATTCATTATTGCCTTCTTTTGTGTTAGATGTTTTTCAGTGGACCATTTTAATTCCCTATTTTTAAAAATTTTATTTTAACTTTTTGAGTTTTTTTTAAAGGTATCCATAGGGATTATATTTCATATCATATTTCATAACAATCTAGTTTGGATTAGTACCAATTTAATTTTTATCATATATAAACCTTGCTTTTGTATAGCTCCATTTCCTTACTCTCTTTTGTGTTGTTATTGTCATACAAACTGCATCTTTATACATTGTATTTTTGCCAACATAGATTTATAATGAATGCTTCTGCATTTGCCTTTTAAGTCAACATGAAGGAAAAAAAGACTTACAAACAGAAAATACATTTACACTGCTTTTATGTTTGCCTGTGTACTTCCTTTACTGATATTCTTTATTTCTTTGTGTGGATTTATTGCTGTCTAGTGTCCTTTAATTTCAGTGTAATGGACTCCCTTTAGCATTTTTTTTTTTTTTTTTTTTTTTTTAGGGCAGGCCTACAAGCAACAAATTCCTTCAGTTTTTGTATGCCTGGGGATGTCTTAATTTCTCCTTAACTTTTTAAAGGATAGTTTTGCTGGGTATAGACTTCCTAGTTGCCAACCTTCTTTTCTTCCAGCTCTTTGACTATGTTATCTTACTGCCTATGGCTTCATGTTTTCTAATGAGGACTCAGCTGGTTTTTTTTTTTTTCTTCCAAAGGTGTTTTTTTTGTATTGTTTTTTCTATAAACTTATGGGGTGCAAGTGCAATTTTGTTGCGTGCACAGATTGCATTGTGGTCAAGTCAGGGATTTTAGGGTATCTGTCATCCAGATTATGTACATTGTACCCATTATGTAATTTCTCATCATCCACCCCTCTCCCACCCCTTCACCCTTCTGTGTAGCTCTGTTGTCTGTTATTCCACTCCCTATGTCCATGTGTACACATTTTTTACCGCCCACTTGTGAATGAGAACATACGATATTTGTCTTTCTGTTTCTGGCTTTTTTCACTTGAGATAATGACATCCAGTTCAATCCATGTTGGTGCAACTAACAGGATTCCATTCTGTTTTTTAATGGGTGAATAGTATTCCATTTTGTATATATACAGCATTTCTTTATCCAGTCATCTGTTGATGGACACTTAGGTTGATTCTATATCTTTGCTATTGTGAATATTGTGAATAGTGTTTTGATAAACATATGAGTGCAAGTACCTTTTTGATATATAGATTTTTTTTGAGGGGGGTGTAGATACCCTGTATTGGGATTGCTGGATCAAAGGGTAGTTCTATTTTTAATTCTTTGAGAAATCTCCATGCTGTTTTCCATAGAGGTTGTTCTAATTTACATTCCCACCATCAATGTGTAAGGGTTCCCTTTTCTCCATATTCTTGCCAACGTCTGTTGTTTTTTGTCTTTTTAATAGCCATTCTTACAATATCTCATTGTGATTTCGGGTTACATTTCTCTGATTAGTGACGTCAAGCATTTTTTCATGTACCTGTTGGCCATTCGTGTGTTTGTATGTCTTCTTTTGAAAAATGTCTATTCATGTCCTTTGCCCACTTTTTAATGGGATTTGTTTTTCAGTTGTTTGAGTTGTTTGTATATTCTGGATATTAGTGCCCTTGTTTTATTTTAAAATTTTCATCTTCATTTCTTCATTGACTCAATCATCTCTCAGGATCATGCTGTTTAATTTCCGTGTATTTGCATAGTTTCTGAAGTTTTTCTTGGTTTTGATTTCTAGTTTTATTCCACTGTGGTCTGAGAAGATTCTTGACATGATTTTGATTTTTAAAAAATTTAAGAAGACTTGTTTTGTGGCCCAGCATATAGTCTATCTTAGAGAATGTTCTATGTTCTGATGAAAGTATATTCTGCAATTGTTGGTAGAATGTCCTGTGAATGTTAGGTCCATGTGGTCTAATGTCCAATTTAAGTCAATGTTTCTTTGATGATTTTATGTTTAGATGATAATACTGTGAGTGGGATGTTGAAGTTCTTCACTATTATTGTATGCTTCTCTATCTCTCTCTCTTTAAAGCTAGTAATGTTTGTTTTATGAATCTGGGTGCTACAGTGTTGGGTACATGTATATTTAGAATTGTTACATTCTCCTGTTGAATTATTTTATCATTATATAATGACTTTCTTTGTCTTTTTTAACTTTTTTTGAGGGGGGCAGATAGGATCTCACTCTGTTGCCTGGATTAGAGTACAGTGTTACAATCACATAGTTTATTGCAACCATGAACTCTTGGGCTCAAGTGATCTTCCTGCTTCAGCCTTTTAAAGTGCTAGGATTTCAGGTGTGAGCTAGCACACCCAACCTTTTTTTACTATTCTTGACTTAAAGTTTGTTTTATCAGATATAAGAATAGCTATTCCTGCTTGCTTTTGTTTCCATTCATGCCGATTATCTTTTTTCTACCCCTTTACTTTGAGTCTATCTTGGAGAATGTTCTATGTACTGATGAAAGTGTATTCTGTAGTTGTTGGGTAGAATGTCCTGTCAACGTTAGGTCCATGTGGTCTAATGTCCGATTTAAGTCCAATGTTGCTTTGTTGATTTTCTGTTTAGATGATCTGGTAATGCTGTCTTTACATACAAGGTGAGTTTTTTTTGTAAGCAGCATATAGTTAGATCATGTTTTCTTAATCCATTCAGCCAATTTATATCTTTTAAGTGGAGCATTTAATCCATTTTACGTTCAAGGTTCATATTCATATGAGAGGTTTAGTTTTTGTCATATTGTTGTTTTCTATTTGTTTTTTTTTTTTTTTTGACTGTCATTGTGGTTTGCTGTAATTTGGTAATGGTGCCATTTGATTTCTTTCTCTTTATGTGATTGCTTTACCAGTGAGTTTTATAGTTTTGTGTGTTTTTATGATGGTGAGTGTTGTCCTTTTGCTTCCAAGTTTAGGGCTCCTTTGAGCATTTCTGGTAGGGCCAGTCTAGTGGTGACAACTTCCCTCAGCATTTGCTTTTCTGGGAAAGACTTTATTTCTCCTTCATTTGTGAAGATTAATCTTGCTGGACATAGAATTTTTATCTGGCAGTTTTTTTCTTTCAACAGTTTGAATATGTCATTCCTTTTCTTTCTGCCTATAAGATTTCTGCTTAGAAGTCCACTGTTAGTGTGGTGAACAGATGCTTTAAAAGTGAATAGATGCTTTTCTCCTGCTGATTTTAGAATTCATTCTTTCAGTTCGACTTTAGACAGCCTGATTACAATGTGCTGTGGTGAAGTCCTTCTTGCATTGTATATTCCTGTGGTTCAGTGGGCCTCCTATATCTGGATATCTTTTGCTAGACTGGGCAAGTTTTCATCTACTGTGTAGTTAAATAGGTTTTCTAGGCTTTTTGATCTCTTTTCACCCCTGGGAATACCTATAATTCATAAAATCAGTCACTTTATGTAGTCCTAAATGTCTTCAAGGCTTTGTTCATTCTTTTTTCTTTATTTTTGTCTGACTGAGTTATTTCAGAAGACCTGTCTTCAAGTCTGAAATTCTTTCTTCTGCTTGATCTAGTCTGAAAATACAAAATGTATTTTGTATTTTCTTCAATGAATTTTTCAGTTCCAGGATTTCTGTTAGTTTTTTTTTTTTTTTTTTTTAATATCTCCTTGGTAAATTTCTCATTAATATCCTGAATTGATTTTCTGAGTTCATTATATTGGTTTTCAGATTTCCCTTGCATATCATTGAATTTCTTTAAAATCAATATTTTGAATTCTTCATCTGGGATTTCAGTGATTTCTTTTTGGTTAAGATCTATTGCCTAGAAAATTATGTTCCTTTGAGGGTGTCATATTACCTTGGTTTTCATTTTTCCTGTTTTATGTTGATTTCTGCACATCCGGTTTAACAGATGCTTCTTATTTTGAATTTACTTTCATTAAGGGGGGGACTTTTTCTTGAAGATGTAACTATGATGTTGGTTGAGTAAGGGCCTTTTGGCTTTGCTTATGTGTGCATGCAGTAGGGAAGACTCTGATTCCTTTGGCTGTAAACAGTGTTTGTGGTAGCTGTGATTTCCTTGATCTATTAGGGTGCAATTATTGGTGGAGGCTGTGGTGAAGTTGTGCTGGAGCCTACAATGCTAGATGGGCCTATCTTCAGGTTTCAGTGGTGGTAGTGGTAGGCTAAGTGTGCCTGTCCTTGTGCCTGGGTCAGCATAAGCTGGAACTTATGATGGCAGTTGCATACAGGCTGATTCTTGGGCCTCTGGGTGGCTTTCTTGGATGCCAGTTGTAGTAGCAGTGTACTGGGCAGGTGAGAGGGCTCTTCTCTTCCTGGGTAGCCAGTATGGCATGGGTGATGGCTGTATCAGTGTTGGTGAAATGCTCTTCTGGGTACCAAGCACTGTACACTTGTGTTGCCAGTGGTTGTAATGGCCTGCACAGTCTGGCCTCTGGATAAGTAGGTGACATTTGCATGTAGGAGCCAGCTGAGGTGGTAGTGGTAGGGTGTTTATGCGTGACCTCTGTCCCCTGGGAGAAGGGCTTGGGTGTCCCAGATAGTAGATTGGGTTGTGGAACCCCCAGGACCCTGAATCCTTCACTTTCATCTCTGGAAGGGGTGAAGCTGGGTGGAGCTGTACCAGGCAAGCTTACACTCAGGCCTCCCAATGGCAACTGCTTGTACCATCTGTGATTGAGGCTAGGGGCTAGAGAGTGGGGGTGATCCTCCTACCCCTAGTGAGATGCTTGGGTGAGAGATGACTGCTGTTGCGTTAAGGTCCTGCTACAGGGAGGATGTGGCCAGTCCCAGCAGCCATAGCCCTGGTCAGCAGTGGAGGACTTGAGTCCCTCTCATGCCCCAGTCCCAATGGGGCTCCCTTTCCCATCTTGGGTGTTGGATTCAACCCAGCTGTTCAGTCAGACCTGTCAATTCACACCTAGCCTGCAAGTTAGTCCTGGACTGTGGGAGCCTCCACTCTCAGCTCAAGACCATATCTCTTTGGCAACTTGTCCTACTAGGGTCCCAGGGAAAGGTGCCTGCTTTGAGCACCAGTCAGCTGCAGCCCATACCATGCTTGCTTCTCAGTCCTGGTTGCAGGAGCCCACTTAGTACTCATGCCTTGTTTCCATAAGCAGCAGTCCGAGACTCCCTATGGTGTAGGACTGGCAGCACTGGTTCCTAGGATTGTGCATAGTCTGTTAAGAGCTAGGATCGAGAACTGCATCTTACTGTAGCTACTTAGGTCTCAGGAAGGGCGTGGGACCAAGGGCATGTTCCTTCCCTGTGGCAGTTCCTTCTCATAGTCTCCCAGCTGCTTCCTAATTTAGATTCAGGGTTTGGGAGGGTCAAAGTTCTCTCCCTTGGCCTAGATTGTATGGCCAAGGGGAAAGTGGATTGTGGAGGACACTTGCTCACCCTTTCCTGTATTCAGGAGTCACTCCTGGTTCCTGGCTGGTACCAGCAACGCAGGCTGCCTATTTTCCTCCTTCCTAGATTTCGGTGTCTCCTTTCTCTTTTCTGTTGAACTCCTGTGTCCCCTCTTGGATAATGTATTTACAATGTGATCATCTACACTAGTTTGGTTCTAAGTGGATGAAGTGTGCTTGAAATGTTTATAGTTAGTCATCTTGAAACAAAAAGTCAGTTCTTTTTCTTACTGAGACTTTTCTTGTTAAGTGATGTGTTACTTCTCTATTGCTGCTTTTAAGATGGTCTTTCGATAGTTTTATTATAATGTGTCTAGCTGTGGGTCTTTTTGAGTTTTTTCTACTTGGAATTCATTGAGTTTCTTGAATGTGTAGATAAAATGTTTTCTATCTAATTTGGGAAGTTTTCAGCCATTATTTTTTGAAATATCCTTTCTTCCTCTTTCTCTCCTTTCTCTCCAGCTGGGTCAGTGTGTGTATTGTTATGCTTGATGGTATGCGCGATGGTGACCCTAAGGTTTTTGAGGCTGTGATCATTTTTCTTCATTCTTTTTCATTCTGTTCCTCAGACTGAATACAGTAGTCCCCGTTATCCATGGTTTTGCTTTCTGCATTTTTAGTGACCCACAGTCAACTGTGGTCTGATGCTATTATGGTACTTTGAGAGCAACAGAGACAACATTCATATAACTATTACAGTATAATTGTAATTGTTCTATTTTATGATTAGTTGCTGTAATGTTTTACTATGCCTAATTTATAAATTAAATAGGCATGTTTGTATAGGAAAAGACATATACATTTGATACTATCTGCAGTTTCAGGCATCCACTGGGGATCTTGGAATGTAGCCTTGTAGATAAGGGGGGCACTATTGTAATCCCCTTTTTTTTTCTTTTTTTTCTGAAACAGGCTCTCTGTTGCCTGGGGTTGAGCACAGTGGTGTCATGAAAGCTCACTGCAACCTCAAACTCCTGGGCTCAAGTGATTCTGCTGCCTTAGCTTCCTGAGTGACTATGACTACAGGCGCGCACCACTATGCCCAGCTAATTTTTCTGTTTTTTGTAGAGATGGGGTCTCACTCTTGCTCAGGCTAGTCTTAAATTCCTGACCTCAAGCAATCCTCACACATTGGCTTCCTAAAGTGCTAGCGAGGATTGCAGCACCTATCCTGTAATCTTGATGAAAGTATCTTCAAGTTTGCTGATTTTTTTCCTTTTGCCAGTTCAAGTGTGATATTGAGCTTTTTTAGTGAGTTTTTCACTTTATTTATTGTAACTTTGAAGTCCATCCTTTTTTTTTTTCTTTCATCCTTAAAAAAACCCAATTTCTAGGCCGGGCGCGGTGGCTCACGCCTGTAATCCTAGCTCTCTGGGAGGCCGAGGCGGGCGGATTGTTTGAGCTCAGGAGTTCGAAACCAGCCTGAGCAAGAGCGAGACCCCGTCTCTACTAAAAATAGAAGGAAATTAATTGGACAACTAAAAATATATAGAAAAAATTAGCCGGGCATGGTGGTGCATGCCTGTCGTCCCAGCTACTCGGGAGGCTGAGGCAGAAGGATCACTTGAGCCCAGGAGTTTGAGGTTGCTGTGAGCTAGGCTGATGCCACGGCACTCTAGCCGAGGCAACACAGTGAGACTCTGTCTCAAAAAAAAAAAAAAAAAAAAAAAAACCCAATTTCTATATCATTATTGATATTCTGTACTTCGTGAGACACCGTCTCACACTATCATTTAGTTCTTTGTACATGGTTTCCTTTAGTGAGTTATTACTAAAGGAAAACCTTTTAGTAAATTTTGAGATATTTACAATAGATGATTTATAAAAATGAATTAATACCTTTTGTAATAATCTGGATGGGATTGGAGACCATTCTCCTTTGTGAAGTATTGCAAGAATGGAAAAACAAACATCACATGTATTCACTATTAAATTGGAACTAACCGAACAGCACTCATGTGCATAGATGGAAATAAAACTTAACGGAAATCAAGCAAGTGGGAGTGGGGAGTAGGGGTTGGGTAAAATGGAACCTTATGGGTACAGTGTACACTATCTGGGTGATGGGCACACTTATAACTTTGTCTCAAGCAGTGCAAAAGCAATCCATGTAACCAAAACGTGTACCCCTGTAATATTCTGAAATAAAAAACAAAATAGATGATTTATAGTATTTATCTAGCAAGTCCAGTGTCTGTGCCTCCTAAGGGACAGTTTTTTTTTTTGATTGCTCTTCATACTACATATGGGGCTTACTTTCTTGTTTTTTTGCATGTCTTAGAATTTTTTGTTGAAAACTTGACATATGCTACCTGTTATTTTAGAAAAATGCCCTCAGGAAAAAAGTTTGTTATAATGGGCACCAAGTTCTGAGTTAAGTCAAGACAAGCTTTGCAAGGGGAGGTTTTCCTGGGAACCACTAGGCAAGTCAGATAATGACAGTTCTCTGAGAATGAGGCCTTGCAAGAGCTCAAGTCCTATTATTACTTCACGAGTAGCTGCTAGGCTGCTAGTTTTCACTGTGATCATTGGCTGTTGGTTTTCAATACTGCCAAAGAGCTGGGGAGAGGGAGATGGATATAGGATAAGTGAAAGAGTACAGAGCTCACTGTTCTTGTTGACATTTACCCATTTTTCTTGAATAAATGTCCCTGATTGTTACAAGCCTTTGGTTAATTTCCAGATTTCTGGAAAAGTTGATTTTGACTGCTTTTGCCTTTGTTCATATGCTTTCATGGAGGAGGAGATTTTTGGAAGTGTCTACTAAATCAAGTCACTGACATTGTCTACTTCTAATCTACTTTTTAAACTACGAACACTTATCAACATTTTTCAGTTTCATTAAGGTGTTCTTTTGTGAATATTTTTGGTGGCTGCATATTCCATTTTATGGACGTAAAGATTATTTAGTGCCTTACTATGTAGTAGGGAGTGAACAAGGTAGTAGGAAATTAGAGGAGAAATATGTGGCTTCTGTGTCACATGAAGCAGTTCAGTCTTTATCCTACATATAATGGGAAACCTTGAAGTATTTTAAGCAGGACAGTGATGCAGGTAATTGCACTTAGTTTGGTTAAATCATTCTGGTAACTGTGTGGAGGATGGCTAAAAGGGGGCTAGAATGGTGTGAGAGGGATTAGGTAGACTAGAATATAAATCAGGCAAGAGACCATGAGGTACCAAACCAAGTATCAGTGGAAATGGAGAGAAAGAAATATATTGGAGAGCTAATGAGGAAGGTAAACTTGAGCAAAAATTATTAGTGATTTGTTGAAGGGTGTGGGATGGGGTGGGGTGGAGGAAAATGAAAGGTGAGGGGGATGAGTCTGAAATGAATCCTTAGCTTAAGAGATAGGTGGTACCACCAATCTCATTAGGAAATGTAGAAACTAGAGAGGATAAGTGTGTGGGGGGGGAGCAGGGAGGAGATGGTGGATTCATTCTGAGGATAAGTTGAGTTTGAGATACCTGTGGAAAATGTAATTGGATAGGTAGTATAAGCCAGAATCTCAGGGAAGGGCATGAAATGGTGGCTATAGATTTGAGAGGTATTAGTATGTAGATAGAATCAAAGTTGTAGTATTGGATAAAGAAGGAGGAGGATGTATTCCTGATAGCAACATGTAAAGGTTTGACACAGAGGAAGAGACGCTCATAAGGGAGATGGAAAAAGGTAGGAGTAAAAAGGGAAGGGAGCTCTAACACCCTTTTCTAAGCACACCAAAATTTTAATAGGTCATTGTTCCTAACATTTTCGCAGTATTTTTTTTTTTCTTTGTATCCTTTGCCTTCAATCTTTAATGTCCTTGTTCAGCTCTAAACTCCAGTATCAAAACCATATATGCCTGTCTTGGGAAGTAGCATAGTGTAAGACATAGAGTATTTATTTACCTTATACTTAGACCAGCTTGGTTGTGTTAATTGCTGATTGAACTGGTGTCTTGGTTTCTTTGAATGTTTTTTTTTTTTTTTTAACTAAGAGGTAAAATGAAGATAATAGGACTTATCAAGTTTTCTGTGAGAATTAATGAAAGAAAAATGTCTAACATAGCCCTTAGAAAACAGTTGATCCTCAGTAAATGACATTACCTTCTTTCCTCTCCATCTTCGCACCATTATCAGGATTCCTCTTCTTTGCTATATATTATAAGGAAAGCAGTCTGTACCAATTTATACTAATATATGAATGGTGCTTAACTACTTATACTATGTGTTGGAATGGTTTGCTATCACAAATGAATATAAATAGTAAAATTTTAGGCACTGTGATAAAATGAAGAAGATGTAATCAGCCAACGTAAGGAGAGATACTGTAGGATAGTATGCATACTACTGGACTAAATCTTTTGAATTCTTCATATATTTCACTGTCTACCTGTGACAAAACCTCACATTATCCACCCCAGCCTCAGCAGTATTGTGTAGCTTTCAAATAATTCTTAAAAGTACCAGTTCTCTCAGAATGACCTTGAGAAAAATGGAGGTTTCACAGGGTTTTTTTATGCTCTTGGCCTACTGCTTAAAGTGTGGCTGTTCTGGTGGCATTGATTGAGAGCTCAGAAGAGCTGATGTGGAGCTGTTTAATAGTTTTGTGTGACCTGGACAAGTCACCTAACTACTCCTAGGCTTAGTTTCCATATAAAATGGAGAAATATATCCATTTCAAAAACATTTTTGTAAAGAATAAGTTTGATCATGTATGTGTAACTATAAGAGTGCTGTCTACACAAATGTAAAATGTTATGTAAGCATGATTATAACTGTTTGCCTTTGGCTTATCCTTGTATCTTCATGATTTGTTTGTAGTGTAGAATTTGATAAAACACAGAGTTGACTTTGGTCTTAAACATTGTATCATTGCATATAATTAGGTTCTTTTTCATTGTTTCACTCATTTCTATGCCTGTTGTAAGATCCTTACAGACAGGAGAATACTTTTATTATATTTTGTGTTTATAAATTTCAGTGAGGTTCAGTTGCTTTGAGATCATGATCACTTCTTTCTTTCCTTTTTTTTTTTTTTTTTTTTGAGACAGAGTCTCACTCTGTTGCCCTAGCTAGAGTGAGTGCTGTGGCGTCAGCCTAGCTCACAGCAACCTCACACTCCTGGGCTCAAGCGATCCTTCTGCCTCAGCCTCCCGAGTAGCTGGGACTACAGGCATGCACCACCATGCCCGGCTAATTTTTTGTATATATATATATTTTTAGTTGTCCAGATAATTTCTTTCTATTTTTTGGTAGAGACGGGATCTCACTCTTGCTCAGGCTGGTCTAGAACTCCTGACCTTGAGCGATCCACCCACCTCGGCCTCCCAGAGTGGTAGGATTACAGGCGTGAGCCACCCGCGCCCGGCCATGATCACTTCTTAATGCCTCCTTTAGTGCTTTTTCTTTTGGCTTTTTAGTTCCAGGAAATATTATTTCGCTATCAGTTGTAACTGTAATCATATCTCAGGAGCTTTTCTGTAATTACTTTGAAACATTAGTTTGATGGAAAGATAAGCCACATATCTTAAACTCTTTTGCTTGCTTTGAAACTTCAGTAGGTTTTTAGTGTAGTTTCCACCAGGACTTCTGTTATTTGTATCTTTATCTTGTTCTAATGAAAAATATATATTTGAAAATAAAAACAGATGTCTTAAGTATTTGTACATAAGGGTCCCTCGCTTTTATTTTCATGAATTAAAACATAAAGGACAAATATCAATTGGGAAATTGACTTGTCTGCTTGCTTCATTATTAAGTGCAAGTGTGAGTTAACAATTTACATTAGTAGCAGCTTATTATATAAAAATAAAATTTAATGATTATTTTCTGAGTTAATTTTTCTGGTTGAAATTATTTTTTTTATCATTAGTGGTGGGACACTAGACTATTAATTAATTAATTAATTAATGAGAGAGACAAGGTTTCGCTCTGTCGCCCAGGCTAGAGTGCAGTGGCACCATCATAGCTCACTGCAGACTCAAACTCTTGAGCTCCTGGGATCTACCTGCCTCAGCCTCCCGAGTACCTGGGACTACAGGCGTGTGGCACTGTGCCTAGGTAATTTTTTTTGTATTTTTTGTAGAGACGGGGGTCTCGCTTTTGCTCAGGCTGGTCTCGAACTTCTGGCCTCAAGCAGTCCTCCCACTTTGTCCTCCCAAGTGCTAGGATTATAGGTGTGATAGACTTTATATTTGTGAAAGCATTAAGAGAAAAGTGATCGTTATTTGGTTTTGTTTGCTTTGCATTAAGTTCCTTCATAAAATGTGATATGAATGTTTTAAATCAGAGGTTCTCCAGTGCTTTTCTTGTGAAGAAGACATTCATATGTGCAACAAACTTCTGTGGGCATAGGTAGGCGTAAGTTTATTAAAAAAAATATTCTGTGGATCAATGAAGTTCCTAGAATGAATGATACCAGTAACTCCACTTTTGGAATAACGTGGTTCCATTTCTCACCCCTCACTTCAGAAAACATAATGAAATGAAAATGAAAGTTAATAGTCTTGAATCTATAGTAAGTAGTTAGATTTTTTTTTTTTTTTTTACAGCTTTATTGACGCATTGCTGACATATAGTAAAGTGCGTATATTTTAAGTGTATAATTTGTATTGTGGGCAACACTGTTAGGGGTTTACTTTTTCAATCTATTCTGACAATCTCTGCCATTTTATTGGGAACCATTTATATTTAATATGATTATAGATATGGCAAGAGTCTATCATGTTTTCTGTTTATCCTGTTTGTTTTTCTGCCTTCATTTGGATTAATCAAGTATTTTTTGTGATTCTCTATTACTTTTTCAGTTTATTACCAATATCTTTTTTGTTGTGTTATTTTAGTAGTTGCTTTAGTATTTATAGTTTACATCTTTAATATATCACAGTCTACCTTAATCTGTGGTTATACCACTCATCATATATTAATAATATAAGAACCTTATAATAGTGTACTTCCATTTCTCCCCTTCTGACATGTACACTTTTGCTTTCATGCTTTTTACTTTTATGTATGTTGTAAACCCCAAAATAAATTATTATTTTTGTTTTAACAGTCAGTTATCTTTGCAAAAGTTTCAGATAAGGGAAAAACTTACACATCTACGCTGTTTGTTCCTTTTCAGTGCTCTTCATTCTTTTGTTTAGATTTATATTTCTGTCTGATATCATTTCCTTTTACATAAAGGACTTTATCGTTTCTGGTAGTATGTGGATCTACCAGATCATACTACCAGCTGATGAATTCTTTCAGCTTTTGTGTGTTTGAAAATGTCCTTTATTTTGCCTTTGGTTTTGAAAAATATTTTTACTGGATATAGGATTCTAGCTTGACAGTTTTTTTCTTTTAGTACTTTAAAAATATTGTTACCCTTTCTTTTGATTTGCATTGTTTCTGATGAGAAATGTGATATCATCTTTATCTTAGGTACTCTATTTGTAACATGGATTTTTCCCCCCTCTGGCTGCTTTTAAGATTTTCTCTTTCTCATTGGTTTTGAGCAATTTGATTATAATGTTCCGTGGTGAATTTTTCTTTATGTTTCTTGTTCTTAGAGTTTGTTGAGCTTTGTGCTTCTGTGAGTTTGTAATTTTCATCAGGTTTGAAAAATTTTGGCCATATTTCTCCCAATTTTTTGCCCCTCCCCCTCCTCAAGAGTTTTGGTTTATTCTTATATGAGGCCAGTTAAAATTGTCTCACAGTTCATTTATGTGCTTTTCAATTTGGGGAATTCTTTTTTCCCTCTGTGTGAGTTGTTTTTTTGTTTGTTTGTTTTATGTTTGGTAAGGGGGATAGTTTCTATTGGTATGTCTTTAAGTTCCTTTATATCCTCCACATCATCAGTCTGCTTTTATTCTATCAGCATACTTTTTGCCTCAGACACTGTAGTTTTTAAGCTGTAGAAGTTTTATTTTGGTTTTCCATTTTTTTTTTATGCTTTTATCTTCCTTAACTTTTCGGACATATAGGGGACAATTATAATAACTATTTTAGTGCCTTTTGCTACTCATTCTAACTTCTGTGTCAGTTCTTATTTGAATTTGATTCATTGATTATTCTCTTCATTATAGGTTATGTTTCCTTGCTTCTTTGCATGTCTAATAATCTTTAATTATATACCACACATTGTGAATTTTACCTTGTTGGGTGCTGGATATTTTGTATATCTATAAATTTTCTTGACTTTGTTCTGGGATGTAGTTAGTTAGAAAGTGTGATGTTCCTTTTGCATCTTGCTTTTATGATATGTTAGGTAGCACTGAAGTAGTGTTCAGTCTAGGGCTAATAACTTATACTGCTGAGGTAATGTAATACCTTCCTTAGTACTTTACCCAATGCTCCATGAATTGTGAGTATTTCTAGTTTGCCTAGTGGGAATAGGCACTCTTCTTGGCCTGTGTGAATGCCGAGGACTGTTACCTCTGTTCCTTTCTGGCATTTTGGACGTTAGCTTTAATTATTATTTCTTAATTTTATTTCATTTTGGACAGAGTATGGTATGTGCTATGTTATTCTTGTTACTTTATCTAGTTTGTGTATCTGTTCATATTTTATAAATATCTCAGTTTTACATGAAAAGAATATTCTTTGTTGGATTTATAGTTTTATGTGTAAAGTACTATTTGTGTTCAAATCTTCCGTATGCTTACTAGTCTTACCTCTGATAAATCTCAGATTATTAAAGTCTTACGTCTGTTAGATATGAGACAGATATGTTAAAATCTACCGTGCTACTTAGCTTATTTTTTTCTTTTTAGAATTCTTTTGGTTTTTGCTTTTTATGTTTTGAAATTGTGCATGCAAATTTGGAATGAAAGCTTTTTGGTAAACAGAGCCTTTTGTCAAAATATATTAACCTTCTTTAATTGTAGTAATTCTTGCCTTAGTGCTTACTTTGTTTCTTATTGATTAATCAACATTGGTATTTTTCGTTAGGCCTAAATGATACATTTTTATTCATCCCTTTAATCATTTGAGGTTTTAAATTTATAAGTGTTTTAGTCAGTACTTTATAGCTTGATTTGTGTGTGTGTGTTTTAAATCCAATATAACAGCCATCTTAATTGGAGAGTTAGTCCATTAACTTTTTTATAATTACTAGTATTTTTATATTTCTGTCATTGTATACACTTCGTGCTTCTCTTAACTCATCTCTGTGAAATTGAGAAGCTTTTATATATTCTTTTCCCTTCTAATGGCTAGAAGTTATACGTTCTGTTATTCTTTTAGTGGTTACTCATAAAATTTCAGTAGCATACTAATTGTAAAGTCTAGAGTTCATCAGTACTCTTACCATCCTCTTAACAACATAATATACTAAAATACTCTTTGCAACACTTCTGTTTTATCTTTAATATCATTGTTTATTATTTTACTTCCTCCTTGTTAGTAACGCTTTGCATTAGTTTTTTTTTTAACAATGCTTATTTAGATTTTCTCATATTTTTTCCACTTTCTTTGCTCATCTTTGCTCCTTGCTTCCTATTTTCCCATGTGCATTTATTTCTTTTCTTTTAGAAATATCTTTTGTAGTTGAGAGTTTTTGGGTGGTAAACTTTTAAGTGTTAGAAAATGCCTTTTCTTCATGTTTGCTCTTGAACAATAGATTAGCTGAGTATAGAATTTTAGATTGACGGTGATTTCCCCTCAGTTTTTTCGGAATAAAATTGCATTTTTTTTTGTTGTTCTTGTTGTTTCTTTTTTCTTTCTTTTTTTTTTTTTTTTGTGCTGATGAGAAACCTCTTGTTAGTTTTGATACCCTTATGTAGGTAACCAAGATTTTATCTTTTGCTGGTTTTGATATTTCCACTCTGTTACGATGTGTCCATGTGTGGATTTGTGTTCATCCTGATTAGGACTCAATATACTTTTTCAGTCCAAAGATTTATATATTCTGCCTATTTTAGATAATTCTCAGATGTTATTTCCTTGTATATTGCTTATATTTTCTCTTTGTTCCTGGAACTATTCAGGTAGTTTGATATTCTTTTTGTATTTTCCATCCTGTTATTTCTCTTTTACATTCTGAATAATAGCTTTAGTTCTGTCTTTCACCTTACTATTTCTCAATTCCCTCTCTTGGTCCTTTCTTGCCTCCCTCCCCATTTCTAACTTCTCCCTTCCTCATGTGTATACCATCTTCTTTTTAGAGCCGGATTATACATTATTTATATTTTATTCAGCATATTTGTATAGTTTTTATAGTCCCCGTGCTTCTTCCTCTTCCCTTCCTCCCTCCCATCTTTTTTCTCTTTCCCTTCTAATTTTTCTGTCCCCTTTCTACTTATTTGTGCTTGACTTTGTATTATATTTTATGCTGCATTTCTGTGTTTATTTCTCTTTACCCGCGCCTCTTCCCATCCTTACTGCCTCATCCCTCTTCCATATTTACCCTTCAACCCCATTGCTTCCTTTTCTCTATCCCACTTTCTCACCATACTCCTTTCACCCTACATCCCCTCTTCCTCCATCCCACTGCCTCCTTCCTATTTTCCTTTCTTTTCTTGATTTCCTCTCTTTTTCTTTTTTTGAGCTTGGTATTAAATTACTTGTATTATTTATTTTTATCCAGCATTTCTTTGTATTTGCAGTGAGAAGGTAGCTTGTGTTATGACAGTCCACCATGTTGTTTGATCCATCCTCATTATTCTTGATTATTTTAAGGCAATAAGACAGTAACTTGCTATGTCTGGTACTTTATTGTTAGAAACAGATAAGTTGTGATATACCTCACAGATCAGTGTATTATGATGAGAAACAGTACTAAATGGTGGGGTTTTATTTTTTAATGGATGAGAAAGAAGAATAATGATAGTATAAAATTGGTTAAATTTTCAGCTTTCCAGCTTCAGTTATGTGATAACTTTTATAGGGAAATATTAAATATCTGAACTTTAGGCCGGGTGCGGTGGCTCACGCCTGTAATCCTAGCACTCTGGGAGGCCGAGGCGGGCGGATCGTTTGAGCTCAGGAGTTCGAGACCAGCCTGAGCAAGAGCGAGACCCTGTCTCTACTAAAAATAAAAAGAAATTAGCTGGACAACTAAAAATATATATATAAAAAATTAGCCGGGCATGGTGGCGCATGCCTGTAGTCCCAGCTTCTCGGGAGGCTGAGGCAGTAGAATTGCTTGAGCCCAGGAGTTTGGAGTTGCTGTGAGCTAGGCTGATGCCGGGGCACTCTAGCCTGGACAACAGAGTGAGACTCTGTCTCAGAAAATAAATAAATAAATAAAATAAATATCTGAACTTTAAAGTTAAGAAAACTGACTTTTAACTTTTGAAAATTTTAATTACCTATGTTGTAGTGCTTAAATGTCTCACAAATATGCAGTAGATAATAAATGTATTATGATCAGATTTTTAAAGCTTATCATAAAAAGAGCCTAAAGAGACATTTGAGAAATTTTGTTTGTGGAAACAAATTGAAATCTAGAATTACTTTGCTACTTAAATTTAGTATTCCCAAAGGTCTGCAAAGCATTCCAAGGCTAAGTTGGGTTTTTGTTTGTTTTTTTGTTTTTGAGACAGAGCCTCACTTTGTTGCCCTGGCTCGAGTGCAGTGGCGTCATCATTACTTACTGCAAGGTCAAACTCCTGGGCACAAGCCCTCCTTCTGCCTTAGCCTTCCAAGTAGCTGGGACTACAGGCGCGCTCCACGACGCCCAGCTAATTTTTCTATTTTTAATAGAAACGGTGTCTCACTCTTGCTCAGGCTGGTCTTGAGCTCCTGGACTCAAGCAGTCCTCCCACCTCAGCCTCTCAGAGTGCTAGGATGACAGGTGTTAGCCACTGCGCCCAGCCTGAGTTGTTTTTTTAAAATCTCAGAGACCTCAATCTGAATTTATGGTAAAATTCTTGGTTTCTTTAAGAACATACTAATTTACAAACACTTCAGGTCAAACAGAACTATTTCCAAAAATAGGGAAAAATTTTGAAGCCTTAAACATTTTTTAAAAAGCATTGATCATCAGCTCAGCACTATGCAAAGCACTTCCCCTAGATTAAAATTTTCAAAGGTTATGAAAGAAGTTAAGGCACGCTTGCCGCTACTAAAGAGCATCCAGTATCTGTAGAATACTACTAGCTCATATGACACAATTAGGACTCACTGAGTAAAAGTAATGGAGACCTTCATAGAAAGAGAAACAGAATGGGTTAAGGGGGACCTTTTTGGAAAGAATGGGACTTGGTATTGAGGTTTAAATTTGGTTGAATTTTTTCCATAATCTCTTTATTTGTGGATTTCCTTCCTTTTTCCTTTTCCTTTCTTCTGTGTTATTGTTTTGACAAGAGAGTTGTTTTCAAGTAAGTGAAACCCTGTTATTATATTTTATTTATCTTTTCTGTGTTTCTTCCTCTACTGTGTATATTTTGTGAATTGGGGATTTATTGATGATTTATAAAAAGTATTTTATAAAAGAATTTCTATTTGCTAAAGAGTTTATTACAAATAGATATAGAGTAAAAAATAGCCTAATTTTGATCAAACATTTTCAGCATTTTTTATTAGCATTAGCAAGTATGTATTCCCAGACTTTGTTAGCATGCCACGTGGGAAGGAAATTAAAAGAGAATATTTTGGCTTCTACTATGTTGCAAATCTTGAGTTGATTCATGTTTGCTTTTGTTTTGTTTTGAGTTTTTGTTTTGCTTTGTTATTGTTCTCATTTTCTCCTTTCTCCTGGGACGTTGGGTTTGAAACATTAATTTCAGGAAATTTAGAGGTAATTATAGTAGCCTCTGTTTCATTCTAATTTATAGTTCTTTATATTACTCTGTGGGAAAAACATAACACTTTTTCTGTTTATCTCAGTGGTATGTGTTTTTATTTTTATATTCTATAGAATATATTTAACTAGATTTGATGACTGTTATTATTATAGACAGATAATAGATAATTATCTAGAGTTCTTTTCTTATAGATTTATTACATTGAAAGCTGAATGGCATAGAAGTTAAGAGCATGTACACCAGGTCTAGGGTGCCTGATATTTAAATCTTGCCTTTGCTTCTTACTGGCTAAGTTATTTAGACTCTTTGTGCCTAAGTTTCTTCATCTAAAATAGGGGTAATAATGGTACTTATTTCATAGTGTTGCTATGAGGATTATAGAAATTAATTTCTGTAAAGTACTTAGAAGAGTGAAGAGTGTCTAGTATATAGGAAGCATTTAATTTGTGTTAGCCATTATAATTTTTTCCAATTTCATGGAAAGTCACACAGGTAGTAAGTTAAGTGCTAGGTGTAGAATCTGGACTATGGAGTGGCATATGGGTGTTTTAATTCCAATTAAGATTAAAGCAGTGTTGTTAGTTAGGCCTATCGATAGGTTATGCAGTCTTTTCCCAGGTAAAAATTTCCAAGCTATGAAATGAATATAAAAAGTAAAAATAATTTATTTTATTAATAATAAAACACATCTGAGTACATATTGCTTGCTCAGCACTGTGCTAGGTTTGGGGAATCCTGACGTAGACACAGCTTCTATTCTAAAGAAGGTAGACTAGTCCTGGAAGAAAGGCAAGAAGACACTTGCAACATTGTTATTTCCATAAGAGAGAAATGTGCAGTATCCAAGGGAATAGAAGGGAAACGCATCTATCCATTTCCTTTTGGGGGGGCAGAGCAAAAGAGGAGCAAGCAGTCTTGGAAAATTCCAGAGATTAGATGTTACTAAAAAATTACTATGAATATTCGTAGGATAAGATAATTCACAAGAGTTTAAAGTGCTGTCTCTATGTTGTTACTATTTTACTTTAAATTCCTGGGTTCAAGCAATTCTCCTGCCTCAGCCTCCCAAATCCCTGGGCCTACAGGCACATACCACCACGTCTGGCTAATTTTTCTGTTTCTTGTATAGGTGGGATTTCGATTTTGCTCAGGCGGGTCTTGAACTTCTGACCTCAGGCAATCCTCCTGCCTAGGCCTCCCAAAATGCAAGGATTACAGGCGTGAGCCACTACACCTGGCTCAGTTTGTAAAATTAAAACTAAAATCTGTAAAGACTAAAGTTTTGAGAACAAGGATACAGCTGTATAAATACATATGTGAAAGATTTTAACAGGATAGAATTTTAGGAGCAGTTCTTTGGCTTTGAATGAAACTTGACACTATGAATATTTGTTAAATATGATTTAACATATATGTAAATAGTAATCACTAAAAACTGTTTTTATTTTTCAGAGAATGCAGAATCTATTGATCTTAAACAGTTTTTTGACCAACATTTTTCACATATATACTATGTGTTCTTTGAAAATTTTGTGACTATTGAAGCTAGTCTTAAACAGAAAGGTAAGATGTTAATATCTATGCTGGCTTAGGTTAATGTTTCCAATAATTGTCATAAACATTACATTAAAAAGAGGCTCTTAGACATTGGAATTTTTGGTATCGTTTCATTTCTGTTTCTCAGTTTTTTGATACTCCTCTGATGCTGTTATCATAGGTCTAATGACATGTATTTGAAAGACAACTAATGAGTTAACATTACTACCTTTATTATTAATACTTTGTGAAGGCTTTGAAGATTTGCTTTTTCCCTGTTCAAGTTTATCTGTTTCCTCATCCTTCTTTGTTCTTCCCTAGGGGCATGTGTCAAATTTTAGCAGTCATTTTCATGTTTTCGTTTTCAGAGCTCACTTAAAAATGGTTCTTTACAATATGTCATGATTTGATTTTAGACATAAATATGTAGAACCTAAATTTAATTACAGTACTCGTAACAGAGAGATGCTATAATATTGTCTATACAATGAATCGAATCCACATTAAACATTTTACTAAAGAATCACTGAAAAAAAACTTTAGTGCTTGAAATATATTTTAAGCTCATTAAATGATTGTTAACAATGAGGAAAAAATGATATGCTTAAAATATTTTCCTGTAAAAATGTTTTAGGTCACAAGTCTCAAAGGGAGGAATTGGATGCTATACTTTTTATTTTTGAGGTAAGTTCCTCTGAATCTAACTTTTTTCTTTCTTTCAAAAATTATTGAAATTACAAAACATACAATGAAACACTGAATCTACAAGCCTTTCTGAAAACTAAATCTAATTTTTTAACCTAAAAATATGCCACACTGAATTCTGTATTTTTTGAAGTACACTGTATTGTTTTTAGGTACAGATAGAATTATGTTTTTATGCATTTGACACCACAAAATTGGCATGACAGTCAATGTGTTTGCAAACAAAGAAAATTTTAATTTGGGAGATTTACACAAATGGAGAATTTCTTTGTTTTTGTTTTGACTCCAGAACATTCTTATCTGAGAGGGTATATTCATATATAACTGTTATATACCTAGGGGATTTATCATTTCTGGCTTAACTGGTTTTCATTGCAAACTTATATAAAATAGTCTTAAGTGTTTTAAAAATTATTTTACATTAGTTTGGATTGGGTGGGGTAAGTCTTTATAAATAAAAGTTGGAAGAAATGTAGCTGAAAGCTGGATGAGCAAAATTTGATGCTCTACTAAAATTTGGGGTTTTTTTCCCATTTTTTTATACTTTTTTAAAATTTCAGAATATTACTGGGGTACAAACACTTTGGTTACATATATTGCCTTTGCACTGCCCAAGTCAGACCTACAAGCGTGCCCAGTCCCCAGACATTGCTCACCGTGCCCATTAGGTGTGAATTTACCCATCCCCTTCTCCCCCATCACCGGCCTGACATCCTATGATAAAATTTGTTTTTTATTTTTAGCATTCTCATAAAAATTAAGATCCTTTCACACTCCCCCCCTTTTAAAATTAATGCTTTGTTCTTTATTCTTTCAGAGTAAACAATCACAGGAGTATTCTGATCTTTACTGAGAATTTAGAGACCTGTAGAAAGTCAAGAGTAGAACTTGTGACTTGAAAGACATAGGAAAGAATTTGGAATCAGTTTCTAAAGATTGAGCTATTCTGTCAGGTGTTAATTAAAGATAATTCACTCTTTTATATTTTGAATATTTTGATATAGTTTAGAAGAATATGAACAACCCGACTGATATTTCCCTTAGCCGTTGATATAGTCATAAGTAAAAAAAGAAATTTTCTTTTTGTAGAGACAGGGTCTTGCTCTGTTGCCTCGGTTGGGGTACAGGGGTGTCATTGTAACTCCTTGCAACCTCAAACTCCTGGGCTAAAGCAGTCCTCCTGTCTCAGCCTCCCAAGTAGCTGGAACAAGAGGTGCATGCCACCGCACCTGGCTAATTTTTAAATTTTTTGTAGGAATGGGATCTTGCTGTTGCCCAGGCTGGTGTCAAACTCCCAGCCTCAAGCAGTCCTCTCACTTCAACCTCCCAAAGTGCTAGGATTACAGGCGTGAGCCACTGCAGCTAGCCAGAAATTTTTTTTTTTCTTTGAGTTCCAGACAGCAGTAACTGATGTTGGTATCTATTCTGCATTTAATTTTCCATAGTCATGACCCCTGTGGAATTTGTTTATATTTACCTCCCCAAGTGTTTGCATGAACTGTTTACAAGGGGAATATTGAAACATAGATGTTTTGAGAAAGAATGAAAATATCCACAGTAAGGTAATGATTCCTGGAAACTGTTCTTTCAAATGTTCATGCTTGCCTTATATTCAGGAAACTAAGATGATTGATTGATTAGTTAATAGAAGCCCTTTCAGGATATTCCTTCTATTAAAAAATGATATCTATTTTCCTATATGTAATATATACTGATCATTTTTTACTCTTTAAATAGAAATGTGTTTGTCTTTAATGGATCACTAAATTTTATTAGAGAAAAGATGTTAGATACAGGGTTTTCATCTTTTGAAAAAACTACTTAACCTTTGTGCTGATGTTTTTCTACTTATAAAGGGATAATATATGACCTCTACCTTTAGAGACCAATGATGAAAAAAAAAATCAAGAGATAATAAAGTGATTTCCTCTTTCTGGAATAAAAAGCATTATTATATAATGTTAATAACATGGAACAGGATTTATCTTCTCTTTTTTTCTGTGTATTTAAGGGCACATATAATTTCTTTCATCTTTTATTAACCACATTAAAAAGATATAAGGGCTAAATCTAAAGTTTAATTTAATGGTCATAATTTAGCAATGCCTTTGAATAGTTTTCAACCTTGTCTTTTCAACTTTTCTATAATTTTATCTCTTTCCATATCAAAATGAATATAATTATATAATTGTTGACTAATTGTGGGAGACGTATAGGGAGGGCAAAGTTAAAAAAGTTTATATTTCTCATGTGGAACCTTCATTTGTCTTTCTAGAACTTTATAATTTCTTCATCATTCTATTATGTGGGGTGGACTAGAGATAATCATATCCAAGGGAAGACAGAGAAGTATAAAACATGCATATCATCCTTTAATCAGAATAATATTAAGGCAGAGATTTTGCAAATAGATGTATCGAGGTTGCAGTCTCTGTTCTTCCACTTTATGGCTTTCTAACCTAAGCATGCTACTTACCCCATTTCCTCATTTGTCGAGTGAGGTTAATAAATCCTCCTTTTGGTATGATTGTAAGGATTAATGAGATACCATTATATATATGTGTAAGTGTCTAGTTTAGACAGTGTCTAGTTTCAGCCCTTATGAGCATTCAATTAATGATGTCGCTAAATAATAATAGTAATAAGAACAGTACTAACAACAAATAAACACAAATGTCATTCACCAAGTAGATGAGTATTGAGAGCATAGTTCATCAGTAAGGTAGCAGTTGATTTACGTAATCCACACAGATGCAATAGAAAAGAAAATAAAAGGCAGAATTTCGAATATATTATATGTAATAAGTGTTTATTCCCAATTAATGGAAATCTATATATGTTAGCTTAATTATAGGACTCCAAATTTTTAAATTTTGTTTCATATCTGTATCCATCATAGCATCTAAGTACCTCTGGATTCACATGAATTAACTCAGTATAAATAATTGATATGATTTTCATGAAATCAAAATATTTTCTCTAGATTTATCAAAACAGAAAGAACCACTGAAAGAAAGAGAAAATGGCACAAATATCAATATGTGAAGGAATTGAAACTCATCATTGATATCCACAATACAGAACTTCTAGGAATTGCCAGTCATGGTGGCTTGCGCCTGTAGTCCCATCTGCTCAGGAGGCTGAGGCAGGAGAATTGCTTGAGCCCAGGAATTCCAGGCTACGGTGTGCTATGATCATGCCTGTGAATAGCCACTGCACTCCAACCTGGGCAACATAGCAAGACCCTGTCTCTAAAGAGAGAGAGAAAAAAGAAATTCTAGGAATAGTAAATAAACATATATTAGAATGGTAATTTAATCATTAAGAAGAAATATGCTTACACTTTCTATATTATTGTAAAAGATAAATTTTGTTATTTTCCTGTTCCAAGTCTTTGTTAGTATTGCATTGCTTGTTGTCTTTGGGGGTTTTCAAATATTGATCAACATGCCAGTGCTGAAATAATGTCAGTACTGTCATAAAACCTCAAAGACTATTTTGTATTTACAATACTATCTTTTACATAGAAACTCTTAAGGACTTGGTAAGCCCTTTAATTTTTCACATTTCATAGGATGTGAGCTCATTACTTGATTTTTCAGTCTTGTCTTTGTTTATATTGATTTTTAGAAAATTTTACAACTTCTTCCAGAAAGAATTCATCAGCGATGGCAGTTTCATAGTATTGGTAAGTAATTTAAATATATTTTGCGTTTGAAACAAATGATAATGTATGAAAATGTTGTTTAATTAGTTGGTTGTTTGAAGTGAATTCATAGTATATGCTTTAGTGAAAACTAAAGAATACAGAGACAGATGACTGGAAAAGTAAGAAAAAATGTAGATGAAGGATTTCTAGTCAAAATTGCATAGTAAGTTTTTTTGATCTCTGAATACATTAGCAGTGATGATAAAACTATAAAACAAAAAAATAATAAAGCAGGCTCAGTATCAAGATAAGTATCTCTGTGAATCAGAAATGGAAGAGAAATACAAAGTGCCAAATAGAACGGGAAACTATGGGCTCCAGATTTTGGAATTAAGCAGTGTGAACTGGCAGTTTGCTCCATGCACAGAAAAGGCAAGGGATGGGGCTAGAATTAAGCTTACTGCATCAAGGGCCAAAATAGGGCTTCCAGTCTCATAAAATGAAGCCGAAGAAAACAAAACAATAAACAAAACCTTACTGCAGTTTACTGTCAGAGACCAAGTAGGCAGGAGGTCACAGATCTGTTACAGGAAGTAAGCCCAAATGCTTGCTGGCTTGGAATCTGATTTTTCAGCAATCACAGTATCACCCACAAGACTCTTAGTCTCTCATTATAAAGCTTACTTTTTCCCCCTCAGATTAAAAAAGAGTCTGCAGGGAGGCAGTTGTTGGCTTTGGTTCAGTGTTTCAATGATGATAGGGTTAATTGGTAGCTATTCTCATGTGCCTTCTCTCCTGGGAAATATACAGCCACCAGGTCTACATTGTTGAGTGTTATATACACCTTACATTCATTTGTAAAATTGTATTTGTTTCTCTTAAAAAAGAATAATAAATTTATTTAGGCTCTACATTGCTTAATCAGTTCTAGCAAATAAAATCGTCTCTGAGGCTTTGAAACCATAGACTATTCCAGTTAGCAGTTCCAGTAACAGAAGGAGTTCTGGACAGGTAGGAGAGACATTGATGCAACAGCTAAAAAAAGACAAAATCCTAAATAGCAAAGCCTTTTAAATATTTTGGGTGAGTTTGAGACTAAAAATGATGTATCCTTATATATAAAGAACTCTTAAAATACAACATAGCTGGAAGACAAGTCAATTTTTAAAATAGGCAAAAAGATTTGAATAAACATTATATCAGAGAAGACATATGAATTGATAATAAGCACATGATAGTGGTGTTCAGTAGAATAGTGAAATCCTATTTTGTATTTCTTAATCATAAAAATGTCCTTGAAGGTTGTCTTTGAAGAAACTTTTTTTTGAGACATCTGAACTTCAAAAATGTATTCTATCTCCTGAGAAATATAGCCATTAACCTCCAAAGGACCTTTAGGCTGCCTACTTTTTGTGATTAATAATATTCTAAAAAATATCTGTAACTTGAGAAAATACATAAATGCATAAGTAGTCACTTTCCATTTGTCACTTAGAAGAATCCTACAACTCTTTCATATTGTGTATAAAAGAAAATAAATCAATGACTCTAGTTGATTTTTTAAAAATATCTTTATTGAGGTATAATTTACATAGATAAAATTTATCCATTTAAGTAAACAATGATTTTTAGTGCAAGGTGAGTATCCCATATCTTAAACAGATGGTACCAAAACTATTTCAGATTTTGAATTTTTTCAGGTTTTGGAATATTGGCATAATACATAATGAGATATCTTAGGGATGGGACCCCAGTGTAAACACAATTCATTTATGTTTCATATACACCTTATACAATAGCCTAAAGGTAATTTTATACATTTTTAATAATCTTGTACATGAAACAAAGTTTGTATACATTGAACCATCGGAAAGATGTCACTATCTCAGCCATCCATATGGACAGTCTCTGGTTATTTGGCATTACAAAACAGCATCACTTGCGTCACATACAAAACAATGAGTAATGCATGTAGGTCTTGGCCCCATGGAGGGCATTGTGGAGAACCTGCTATTGGCATGTCTGGCCTGCATATGAGCCATTTTATTACCCTTTGCGGGCTTGCTTGTGCAGGGGAATCTGGGCGTGCACAGAAAATATGTATTGTAGTTAAAGGGGGCTGGGAGAGTCTTTTTTCCCTTGGGGGTGCTGAATAAACTGTGTTGTGTGCCTGTGTTTTACTGTGACACAGTACGTAAGGTCAGGTATGGAATTTTCTACCTGTGGTGACATATTGGCTCAAAAAGTTTTGGGTTTTAGATTTTCAGATTGGGGGTGCTCCACCTATAAATATATAAAAGTCACTACTATCTGGTTTTAGAACAGTCTCATCACTTGTCCAAAATGTTCTTGATGAATTTCAGGACCTAAATGTGAAAAGCAACACTTTAAAACTTTTCGAAGAGAATATTTGGTTTATCTTTATAACTTAAATGTAGGGGAGGATTTCTTTAGACACAAAAAATACACAGAAGAAAGAAAAACATTGGCAAATTGACTACATTAAAATTTAAAACTTGCATATATCAGAAAATACTACCCCACCCTATTCAACAAAAACATGACTGAGTTGTTTGGGAGAATATATTCCAATTCATAGAACTGACATAGAGTTAGTAGCCAGTACACAGAAGGAACTCCTCATATTTTAAAAAAAAAACCCAATTGAAAAATGTACAAAGGACATGACATGCAAATTGTAAACACTTGAATTGGGCATGAAAAGATGTTCAGTGTCACTAGAAAACACCAGATGAAAACATTAATATATTTAACACTCATCAGATTATCAAATATTAGAGTATCTGTCAGTGTTTCATGCTGCTAACAATGTGGTACCAGAGCACTCCCACACACTGTGCTAGTATTACTATTAATTATCACAACTACTTTGGAGAGAATTTTCCAAGAATTGGTAAAGTTGAAAATGAGTAATTTTATTCCTATTTATATACCTCAGGGAAGTTCACATGTGTACAGAGAGTCATGAAAAACAACTTTTTTTTTTTTTTTTGGAGATAGGGTCTCTCTCTGTCATCCAGACTGGAGTACAGTGGTATAATCATAGCTCATTATAACCTCCAACTCCTGGGCTCAAGTGATTTTCCTGCCTCAGCCTCCTTAGTAGCTGGTGCTACAGGCACAAGCCGCCATGCACTGCTAATTTTTTTATATTTTGTAGAGGTGAGATCTCACTGTGTTGCCCAGACTGGTCTTGAATTCCTGGCCTCAAGCAATCCTCCTGCCTCAGCCTCCCAATGTGCTGGGATTACAGGTGTGAGCCACCACACCTGGCCATAAACAAGAACATTTATAATGGTATTCTTGGTAATAGCAAGAATTTGAAAACAAACCAAATGTCCTAATATAAAAAAGATAAATTGTGGTAGATTCATACTATGGAATAGTATGCAGCAGTTAAAATGAATTAACTAGAGCTATATAAATCAGTATAGATAAATTTCTGAAACTAAAGTTAGATGTGAAAACTTATAAATGACTTGCTCTGTATGATAATATTTATATTTATGGATTTATAAATGAATAGTAATAATATAAAACTATTTTTGGAAATGATTAATACTAAAATCTGGATACTGATTTCCTCTGGGGAAGAAAGGAATAATATAATTTGGGCATCAATGATACCTGTATGGTTAAGTAAAACATTAGAGTAAACATTAGAGTAATGTAAATAAATGAAATTTAAACTTTGTAACGTGGAACTGTGTGTAGATTTCTTCAAACCAAATTTTGGTTGTGTAGATATTTGTTAATGTTATTTTCATTATTTTACTATTGGTTCGAAATATTTCATAATTTAAAAGAAAAAAGTAATATTAAAGACTTTGAAATTTTAAAAAGAAAATTGGTATAATGGAAATATTTTTTAGGAAATAGAGTTATGGATGTTCATGTGACTTAATGAAATTTTCTTCAGTGGATTTCTTAGTGATAAAGTATTATATTCTTAGTCTAAATAAGAGATATATAATAAGTTGTGTATTAAACTTCAGGCCTATGTTTTGTCAGCAAATCATGTTTGATTATAATGAACCATGTGTTGAAAAGGTGATTTTTTTTTTTTTTTTTTTTTTAATATATACCCCTCTGGTCCCAAGTATGTCCAGAAGGATATCAAGGTCACCAAGAATAATTTGGAGGTTGCCAAGGACTTGCTTAAAAGTGTTTTTAAGTCCGACCCAGAACTCTGACATTTAGAAATAGTTAAGATGTGAATATTTAAAGTCATGTTTTCTTTTCAGGATTGATTTTAAAGAAACTACTCCACACAGGAAACTCTTTAAAGGTATAATATAATTATATTTATTTTCTATGACTTTTAAAAAACTGAGTAAAACATACATGCCACCTGTCCTCCTTTTCCTACCTTACCTTTTCCTAAAGATTGTTGAATTGTCTTTAGTTTACTTAGTTGAAGTGAATTCACTTAAAATATAGCAACAATTTCTTTGAAAATACATGTCCTGGGTTGACTAGGCCATTGAAAAACTGTTGGATTTTGCCACTGCATTGACTCGTTCACCAGAAATCTTTCCTCTTTTTGTTCCCCAGAAGAAAAACATTAGTCATTCAACAAATTATCTTTCATTTTACCATAACCATTTTTAGACATAGAGGAAAGTAGGGATATGTATAAAAATATTGTTTTTGTTTCTTTTTCATTATCTGATTGTGCTGTGGTAAGAGAAGCTGCCCAGTCCAAAAACATCTTGCTGTAGGTTAGGTAAAATCACATACTATAGGTACTTTTGACATCGAAGCTTTCCTATATTTTTTTCCTGTTAATCCGGCTAAAAACCATGAGTGTGGCAGCAATTAAATAGCTTTGACAGCGACTATTATCAAAGCTCTAATGTAATTTTCATTTTGAAGCTTAGAAGCAAATAAAAAGCAAATGAGATCATTTCAGAGAGCTTTAAAATTCTTCGGTAAATATTTTAAGGCCAGGACATGGTATCTCACACCTGTAATCCTAGCACTCTGGGAGGCTGAGGGGGAGGATTGCTTGAGCTCAGCAATACTAACCAAGAGCAAGACCCCATCTCTACTAAAAACAGAAAAATTAGCCAGGCATCATGGAGTGTGCCTACAGTCCTAGCTAGTCGGGAGGCTGAGGCAGGAGGATTGCCTGAGCCCAGGAGTTTGAGGTTGTAGTGAGCTATGATGACACCATTGCACTCTAGCCTGGGCAACAGAGCAAGACTCCGTCTCAAAAATAAATAATAATAATGTTAATTACTTTTAATAATTTAATAATTTTCACTTAATATTTTCAGAACATTTTAGGTACAGGAACATTGAGTTAGTGGTGTGCCAGGATCCCCATAACCATTCTTCCTTTTACCAAACTTGTCACTACCACTAATAGTCATTGTCCTCTCTCTTTTTGCTTCTTGGATTAGACTGGTGGTATGGAGGGAGGGAGGTAGACAAGAAGATGGTTTTCTAATTTTTCACAAATAATTTCCAATAAATGGAAATTTCCATAGAATAAAAATTACCTGATCTCTTTAAATAGAGACAGAGTTCATTCTTGTTAAAAATCCATGAATTCATATTTCCAAATAATGAGAGTTCAATAGATGCCATGGGTATTATAATATCTATTTTTCTCCTCCTTCCCCTCCTCTCCCCCCTCCTTTTCTTCCCTCTCTCTCGAAAGTGTCATTCTGTAATCATTGGAGAACGTTGTTTTTAAAAGAAAGAAAGTATTTCCATTATGAATATAAATACTGTTTTTCATTTTATTTTAGATTAGACGGGAAGGTGTTCGTCTTTTCTTATTATGGTTGCAAGCTCTTCAGAATAATTGTAGCAAAGAACAACTCTGGATGTTTTCATGCTTAATCCCTGGATTTTCAGCACCACAATCTGAGCACGGACCTCGGACTCTAGATAATCTCATTAATCCACCACTCAACCTTCAAGAAAGTAAGATTCATGGGATTTTATCGATCAGTATTTTTAAGTTTTCTGTGTAATCTGTTAATGTGTTTTTAAAAATATCTATACGTTTATTAACTGGATTATCCAAGGCAATGTTTTCAAATGTAAGTTTTATTATTATTCAGGTAAGGTGGGGCCAGTAGATAAAGAGAGCTGTTGAAAAGATAAGTCTGTTACTCACGGTTCCCAAGAGGAAGGGGCTATATGGGCAAGCACCAGACTTGATTAGAGGCAGAGGGAGCAGGGAGAAACATAGGCAAGAGCGTTTATTATCGTTTGTGTGGAAACAGGCAAGCCAGGGTAAGTAAGTTTAGGATCAGCTAGTTTTAAATAATTTCAGTTCGAATAATTTCACTAGTCTCTGGGGCATAAAAGTTGTCCCTAGTTGTCTAGTACCTGGCTCTGGGGTAATTAGGACAGAGGAGTAGTGGCCCTGAGTGTGAATGAAAGGGAGTTGGTAGGGGTTTGGGCTCTGGACTGGTTGATTTGAATATGAAAGGCATGCTGACTGGCTAGTCATTTACTATCTCTAGGAATTGGCTAGCCCTGGGAAGGACATTATCTCCAGAGCCAGCAAGTCCCCAGATAAGCATGAGGATGGTTAATACAGATCACTTAACATTTGTCTTTAATTTATATTCCTTATGTATCACCTTGTATCCTGGAGTTAATGTAAATACAGATTGAAGTACAAATGTTTTATTTTGTGCAATAAATGACTAAAGATGTTACATGAAAGTTGAATTTTTATGAACCACCAATAGTATTATTAAATTTCAATTATAATTTCAGAAATGTTAAATTTCTGCTTTCATTAGTCAGTGAATCTTTATGCTTTTTACCCTAAATTTTTCTAATATTGTAATTTTTTTTTTTTTTTTTTTTTTTTTTTTTGAGACAGAGTCTCACTCTTTTTGCCCGGGCTAGAGTGAGTGCCGTGGCGGCAGCCTAGCTCACAGCAACCTCACACTCCTGGGCTCAAGCGATCCTCCTGCCTCAGCCTCCCGAGTAGCTGGGACTACAGGCATGCACCACCATGCCCGGCTAATTTTTTTCTATATATTTTTAGTTGTCCAATTAATTTCTTTCTATTTTTTGGTAGAGACAGGGTCTCGCTCTTGCTCAGGCTGGTCTCGAACTCCTGAGCTCAAACAATCCGCCCGCCTCGGCCTCCCAGAGAGCTAGGATTACAGGCGTGAGCCACCGCGCCCGGCCTAATATTGTAATTTTTTTTACTACTTCAATTCTTTTCTTCCTGTATTAGTACTGCTATTTAAATGACTGTAAGTGATTTTGCAACCAGGTGCAGTGGCTCACACCTGTAATCCTAGCACTCTGGGAGGCCAAGGTGGGAGGATTGCTTGAGTGAAAAGTTTTCAAACAGTTTTCATTATATACATGTTTTGCAGTTAAAATTTATTTGGCCATATTATCGTATTATTAAATTTGTTTTGTAATTGTTCTTCTATCTTTGGATAGCTCAAGTCACTATAGAGGAAATCACTCCTCTTGTCCCCCCACAATCAGGAGATAAAGGACAAGAAGATCTCACAAGCTATTTTCTTGAAGCACTTTTAAAGTACATAGTAATTCAGGTACTTGTTATCTTCTTTGATATCATCCCCCATACTATTCTATGTGGGTAATTCCTTGCCTCTCTTACCATTGTTCTGTTATAGTAGATATTTGCCAATTTTCTTTGCTTGGGGCAGGGGTGGGGCCAAAGAGTCAATGGCTTGATTTTAATTAGTTTTAACCTTTAGCTTTTACAAGTGTAATAAACCAGGTGATGGTGGTAGGGGATATTTCCCAACACTTAATGTAAACTGAAATTTTAGGTTCTTTGGAGTAAAATAGGCTCTTCATTGTTTACAAGGTTATTCCTTAGTTGTGAAAATTCTCTCTCCATGTTTTTCCCCTCTCCCCCTCTATTCACTCTTGGCTGCCACCAATCAGACAGACAGAAAGCTCTAGAACACATTTTTCTTACATCTGTAGTAGAAACCTTAGTAGCAGACAGTAAGTGTTCCAGGTATGTAAAATAAATGCATATATTTGCTTATTTCTTTGAAGGAGTGACAAATATATTACTATTGAAAATATGTTAGTATCCCCTTTCTGAAATAATCATTGGAGGCATGTATTCATTATGAAACTCTTAACAAAGCTGGAGAGAGAAATTTTTGTAAAGTATATTTTTGTAGAATGTGTATACCTTCTTATATGTGCCAATTGGGCTTATTTTCTAATCTTTTCATTTGTAATCAACAGCTGCGGTACTTTAAATGAAAAGCTAATAAGTGTTTGATATAGGGATCAATCTGCCAAGATGTAGTAACTAAGAAGGTGGGCTGCAGGATCGGGATTGGGAAGAAATGTAATTTACACTTAAGTCTGTTTGTACCTTTTGAATTTCTAGGTGTGTATATTTTGTAAGGTAACCTATTCACTTCTATATTTGAAATGTATATTCCCTGATTGACTGGTGAGGACACTCTTAGCACATATGTATTTCTTGTTAACTGTTCCAAATGTAAAAATTCCCTATCCTCAGAAACAAACATTGTAAAGTTAATTTGGGCCCTGAACCAGATTGCCAAGATTTGAACCCTGATTCCTCATTTTACTAATAGTGCGCCTTTTGAAAAATTACTTAACTATTCTGTACTTCAGTTTCCTTGTTCGTGAAATAGAGATAAAAGTAATACCTATCCCATTTTGGTCTTTGAAGCTTAATTAGTTAGGGCAAAGTGCTTAGAATAAAAAAGTGCACAGCACACAGTTAAGCTTTCTGTAGTGGGTAAGTAGTTACTATTATTATTACTACTAGTTTTTCTTTTTTTAAAAAAAACTTTTGTACTTCATATGGATTTTAAAAATTGCTTTACTGGTGTATTGAGCTATAATTGATATACAGTAAACTGCAACATTTGAAGTTTACAATTTGATGAATTCTGTTGCCTGTGTACATCCAAGAAACCATCACCATGATTAAGATAATGAACGTATCTATCACTCCTGAGAGTTTTCTCAGATCTCTTTGTAATCCATCCCCTTGCACTCCCCCACTCCCACTCGATCCCCACGCAATCATTGATCTGGTTTTTGTCACTGTTAGTTTGCATTTTCCATATTTTCATGTAAGTGTAATCATATGGTAATACCTTTTTTTGATCTTTTTCTCAGTGTAATTATTTTACCTTATTGTATGTATCAATGGAGTGTCCTTTTATTGCTTATTCATTGTATGTATATACCAGTTTATCCAGTTATCTGTTGATGATCATTTGGGTTGTTTCTAATTTTTGGCTGAGAGTGAAACTGCTGTGAACATGGGTAAACAAATCTCTGTGTGGACATAGGCTTTCTTCTCCCTTGGGTAGAAACCTGCAAGTGGAATGGCTGAGTCATATAGTAGGTATATGTTGACTATTTATGAAGCTGCCAACCTATTTTCCAAGTGGTTGTACCTTTGTACTTTCTGCCAGCAGTGTATGAGACTTACACAGTTACTTCACATCTTCATCAACAGCTGGTATGGTCAGTTTGTAATTTTAGCTGTACTAGTGAGTGGGTAGTGATATCTCATTGTAGTTGTAATTTACATTTCCGTAATCACTAATAATGTGTTGAGCCTCTTTTTATGTGCTTATTTGTCATCCATGTATCTTGGGTAAGATGTGTGTTCACTTCTTTTGCCCATTTTTTAATTGGGTTATTTGTCTTACGAAGTTGTAACTTTTTTATATATTCTAGATACAAGTCTTTAGATAAATGTTTTGCAAATATTTTCTCCCAGTAGCTTGCCTTTTCGTTTTCATAGTAGTCTTTTGATGACTGCTTTTTTCTTTTGAAGAGTAAAAGTTTTTTATTTGATGAAGTCCAGTATATCACTGTTTTGCCTTTATGGTTCTGATTTTTGGTATTGTTTCTAAGAAGTCTTTGCCTAATCACATTTTACAAGATATTCTCTTATGTTTTCTTTTTGAAGCTTTCTAGTTTTATGTTTGACATTAATGTCTAGAGTCCATTTTGAGCTAATCATGATATATGAATAATTTTGACCTTGATCCCTTGATTAAGGTACAGTCCGCCAGGCTTTTCCAGTCTATTGCTCTTTTTCCTTTTATAATCAGTAAGTATTTTGTGGGAAAGTACTTTGTAACTGTGTAAATATCCCCTTCCTTATAGAAATTTCACACGTTTTAGCATCCATTGAAGACTTTTGGCTGAATTATAACTATGATGGTTGCCAGTTGGTAATATTTTAAAAACAGCTTTATTGAGATTATACATTCCATACAGTTCACTCACTTAAAAGTGCAGTCCTCCTAATAAGAAACCCCATATGCATTAGGAATCAGTCCTCTTTTTTTTTTTTTTTTGAGACAGAGTCTCACTGTGTTGCTGGGCTAGAGTGCCATGGCATCATCCTAGCTCACAGCAACCTCAAACTCCTGGGCTCAAGCGATCCTCCTGCCTCAGCCTCCCAGGTAGCTGGGACTACAGGCATGTGCCACCATGCCTGGCTAATTTTTTCTATAGTTGTCCAATTAATTTCTTTCTATTTTTAGTAGAGACAGGGTCTCGCTCTTGCTCAGGCTGGTTTTGAACTCCTGAGCTCAAACAATCTGCCCACCTCGGCCTCCCAGAGAGCTAGGATTAACAGGCATGAGCCACCGCACCCGGCCAGGAGTCAGTCCTCTTATCCCCCAGTCCCTCCATCCCCATCCTTAGGCACATGCTAATCTATTTTCTGTTTCTATATATTTGCCTATTCTGGACATTTCATATAAATGGGATCATACAATATGTAGTCTTTATTGACTGGCTTCTTTTACTTAGCATATGATTCCAAGGTTCATCCCTGTTGTAGCATGTATTAATACTTAATTCATTTTTATTGGTGAATAATAATCCATAGTATAGGTATTCCATTTTGTTTATCTCTTCATCAACTGGTGAATATTTGAGTAGTTTCCACTTTTGGCCAAGTGGTGATATTTTAATTCAGTCATCCAACAGTTGGCAAAATACTGTAGGAAAAAGCTTTCTCTCTTCTTCATTTATTTATTTATCTCAACATGGGCTTATGGATTCCTATGAATCCATGTGTTAGTATTTATTACTGTTCTTTACTTTGATGCTCAGACTGTCCTAGATATGGCTAATGGGAGCTCTTTCAAGCTGACTCCTGATTTGTCTCCATCATTCTTTGATTACTTCCTTACTTCTTGGCACAGCAAGATGTTCCAGTCTCATTTTGTACCTTCCTTGCCCACTGTGGAATCTACTGTTGCTCTAAGGAGTGAACTATCATTCATTTTAATGGAGAATTATATTTAGAATCTGAGAATCAGGCACTCAGGATGCTCCTTGCTGTTGGGGTGTTGCTACTTCTGGACCTTCTCAGTGGCCAGAGCTAGGGGATGTACACACACACACACACACACACACATTCCTATCTATCACTCTGTGAATTCATAACAGTACCCCAGGGTTCATTTTGGTTTTTCCTTTCCATATTTATAACTCTGTTGTCTGTCAGTGAGAAATACGGCTCACATTATTCTTGGTATATTTACTTACTTAATCAATTCCTCTTATAGATAATCAATCTCTCATTACCACCATTGCCCTCCTCTGCAGACATTCTCCTTACCTTGATCAGGCTCCAGTGCTCCACTGTGGACCTTTGCCAACCGCCTGCTTAGATACCTTCCTCACCTTTCTAGAGTTCCCACACGCTATATTATACTGCCCTGTCTTCTGTCTCGCCTTCCCTTACTTCATGGACACCCTTCTCACCTCTCTCAGGCTGTGAGTCCCCTCTGGGCTACTGCCTCTCCTTCACCCTCTTCATGGATATCCTGGTTCCTGTGCCCAGGCTCTGATTATCTGCATTTTACTGGTGCCACTGCTTACACACACACACACGTATGTGCATGCATACACAGACACTGTGGCCACATATGCCTATGTATTTTGTATTACTTTTAGGCTGAGTTATTTAGGAAGGGGAAAAAGGGAAAGAGCATTAGTATCTTTGTCTAGAACCAAATTTTGAGTCAGTTTTCACAGTTTTTCAGAGCATACTTTAACTTATTTAACATTAAGATTTTTGAAATATATATAATGTATTTGTATGACAATAGACCAATTTTAAAGTTTTCTCCTTATTCTGTATATTATGATCTTCACAGTGTAACAGTTTTCTCCTTACACTGTATATTATGATCTTCACAGTGTAACAGGTCAGTGTATTGCAACCTCTTATAAGCTTGTTTATAACAGCTAATATTTGTATTTAAGAAATTCTGTCTCCTGGAATAATTTTAGTTATATTGTTTATTTTTAGGTAAAAAGTTTAGAATGGAAGAACAAAGAAAACCAAGAAAGGGGATTTTCATTTTTGTTTTCACATTTTAAGAAATATTACTTGCCTTACATTTTTCCAAACATCTGCAAGGAGAACAGTTTATATCATCCTATACTTGGTAAGTGGTGTTTGGAATTTTCTATAAGATGATACATAAAAATAAAATATCTCTCAATGTAAAGTTGCCATTTGTTACCTACAGAAAACTGATCATATTTAATATTCATGTTGGTTGGTAGAGATACCATACCTAGATTCATACTGATAGTGAATTTATATCAGTAGGAAATTTTCATTGAGAATGAAGATATTTTTTAAAAAGTTATTCTCTGGATCTCATCTATTGGAAAAGTTAGCTCACCAGTAATATTTGTGATTGTAAATTAAACTAAATTCTGATGTTTGATATGATCCTTAGACGATATAATGAATTTTCTTTTTAAGGTCCCCCAAGGGTTACTCAACTATTAGTCTTATTCAAATTCTATAGAATAATTACACTGTCATATATTTTGATCAAGTTTTGTCCAGTATTTATATATATAGTGGCTGTGCCAAAATATCTGTTGGCTCCCAGGTTAGAAGCAGACCTCTGCCATGTATAGAAGGCATTGGTAGTCTGTATGTGGAAATGTCTGTTTTGTAGAAAGTTGTTCCTAATGCTAAGTTTAGGTAACTAACAGGCTCAGGTAAAACCTGATACTTTATATGGCTTCAAAACATGTTTCAGTCTTAGGTTAACTGAAGTGAGCTCGCATTTTAAATGGTTCTGAAAACTTTAATACAAACTTAGGCAGACTCATTGAACCTTTTGATGTTATTTTGCAGAAAGATGTTTCCACATATCAACTGGTATATATGGTTTATATATACCATGTATAACTCTTCTCGGTTCCATGCTAACATCTAGCAAATTTTACAATGTCATTTTGGTGCTAAAGCTACTTCTAAAACCAGAGTAGCATCACAATATTTTCTCAAATGTTTAAAAATGTAGGTTTTTCTATGCATAATTCCTTTCTTATTTTGGTGTTTGTTTTTCTTTTGTTTTGCACAGATATCCCACAGATGAGACCAAAGCCACATTATGTCATGATAAAGAAAGATGCTGAAACCAATGAAGCAATCTATTGTATAAAGGAGCCTTTCATTAACGCTCGTGTTATTGTCATTCGTTGGCTAGTTTCTTTCTGGCTGGAACCAAAACCACATACAGGACCTCATATTCCTGGGATGGAAGGTGAAGTCTTGCCAAAGAATATTCAGGTAATACACAAATGAGACAAGCTTATTAAAATTAGAAATGGCTTTTGAGATTTAGTCCACTGATTTCAATTGTCTTAGGTGTAGAGGACATTTAAAACAAGTAATGGTGATATTTTATTTATATAAATGTATTTTATAAATCCAAAGTTTAACAATTACAGAATTAATAATTATCTTAATAAAAAACTTAGACAGTATAGAAGATAATTTCAGTAGTTTCTCTATCTCAGCTTCTAATTAATTTATATGTTTTGATTTTATAGTACTAAAAATATTCTGAATTATACAGATAAATTCTTACAGGTGGAAAGAACTGCAATCAAATGGTAGGACCTTGATAGCCCTTTCTAATTTCTGGGCAGATTTAAAGTCCTGTTCCTTCCTTCTCCCTTTTTTCAACAAAGACACCAAATATAGAAATATAATATAAAATTACACAGCAATACAATGGAAGAACTAACATTTAAAATTGGTTTTTTGATTAAACAGTTTTCATATTTTTCTTTCATTGTACGTTTTTCTGAATATGTCTATATTACAGTATTTTTACTATTTTCATTATTCTTTTCTCAGATTTTCTTGTTTAGTTTTAAAAATCTCAAACTCTGTTTTTTGTATAACTTCCTAAACTTTTAAAAATAGGATGGAGGTATAAAGTATTTTAGTTCGACTTCAGAAAATTTAACTTTTACTCCCCTTAGTCTTTTATTTATCTGTAGCAGACTAGATGGTGCGTTTTCCCCAAAACTTTGTTCCAAGTCCTCTATTAAGAATTA
>NW_012135636.1:990758-1024071 GCF_000956105.1 Propithecus coquereli | reverse complement strand
GGGAGGCTGAGGCAGAAGGATTGCTTGAGCCCAGGAGCTGGAGGTTGCTGTGGGCTAGGCTGATGCCATGGCACTCTACTCAGGGAAGTAGAGTGAGACTCTGTCTGAAAAAAAAAAAAAAAAGAATTAAAAAAAAATTATTAAATGCAAAAATTCTCAAGCAGAACTATTTTTCTGATCCTAGAACTTAATGGACTTAAGAGCATAGATGTTTTTCTTTGGGAAGGCATATTTGAGATCATTTATTTAAACTCTCTTATTTTCTGGGATGACAAAAATGTTACCAAAAATTGAATAACTTAATAGAAAGTAATTTATCATACCAGAGAATAGTGCTATTCCTACTCTATTATGGTAGTAATTTACCTTAAGACTTTTTCCCTAGAGTTAGGCTTAATCTTCAGTCTTTGTGAAAATTCTCTTGTCAGAATAGAGTTTTCTAATATTTTCTTTTAGTTTCATTTTTATTTCTTTTGTTATAAATTTTGTTCCTTTTCTTTGGTTTTTGTTGTTTGTTTAAGAAGTTTTTACCTGTGTAAATTTTTGTCTGAGGTAAAATAGAGATGATTTTAAACATTAAGCCTTAATTAAGTAAAAGTCCAGTGTAAATTATGTACTTATTCTTGAAGATCTGAGCTGCCTCTGTGTATGTTATTCTTTCACTCAGCTTTAACTAGTAACTTGTTTGAACTGCAAACTTACTAAGAAACAAGTCTAATTATAGGTTGGTCGGTGATTAGTTACCACACATTTTAGAATATCTCTGCATCACTTAGATATTGAGTTATTTGTATTGTCACTTTATTATTTTTAGAATGGATTCTAAATGAAACTCTATGCCTGGATTTTAAACAGTGCTGTAAGTTACTTGTGGAATGCTTTGGATTCTGCCAATATTTGCTGTTAAGAGACAAAATACCAAGTTAAATGATTATGATATTCTTCCCCTTTTTTTATTTTAGAGGGCAGCTGCTAGTTTGGTATCCAGAGAAGAAAACAAAAATGATAATGCTGATAAAGCAGACAGAACTACAGAACCAGAACAGTCTCATTCCAATACAAGCACTCTCACAGAGCGAGAACCTAGCTCATCTAGTCTCTGTAGTATTGATGAAGAACATCTCACAGACATTGAAATAGTTCGCAGAGTTTTTTCTTCTAAAAGAAGTAATGTAAATTTTGTCACAGAGATATTTCGTCAGGTAAAATACCTCTCAGTATTTTTAATTTATAATGAAGACTTTTGTCTTTAATATTAAATATACTGATTTTTAGGTGGTTGCAGTGTTACACACCTGTAGTCCCAGCTACTTAGGAGACTGAGGTGGGAGGATTGCTTGAGGCTCGGAGTTCAAGTCCAGCCTGGGAAATGTAGTGAGACCCTGGCTCTAAAAATATAATAATAATAAACTCCAATAATGTATTAATAGATTACAAAAATATGACTTATGAAAAGTTATGTTTATATTGAACTTTGTAAGAGCACAATTACTTCATGAAATAAAGAATAGTACCATTCTGAGATATATAATTGAAACAAATCTTTGTTATTTCCACTTCAAGTCATTGTCTTACTACCTCAAACATTTCTATCTTAGTGTACAGATTATTTAGAGACAAGAGACTTTTTCCAACAATGAATTGGTTAACTTTTAAAATTGTTTATATTTCACATTTTATAATAAGATAGGAATGTATGTATAGCAGGCCTTTGAATGATACTGTTTCGTTATCTTGTTGGTGGGGGCAAAATAGATTCCTGACCTCTGGGGCCACTGTCTGTGGAGTTTGCACATTCTCCCCATGTCAGCATTGGTTTTATCTGGGTACTTTATTTTCCTCCCACATTCCAAAGATATGCATGTTAGGTGAACTGGTGTGTTTAAATTGTCCCATTCTGAGTGCGTGTGGGGGTGTGTGTGTGAATATGCCCTGAGATAGAATGGCCTCCTGTCCTGGGTTGGTTCCTGCCTTGTGTCCTGTGGTGCCAGGGTAGGCTCTGGCCATCCACAACCCTGAACTGGAATATTTGCGTAAATAATTATCTTACTTGTTTCTATTAATCTTTTAAAAATATATATATAGTTCACATTTATTTCAGTGTTTAATGTTAGAAGTGTTTTGATCTTTATTTAGAAATTTGGTGATGTTTTTGTGACCGGAAATATCGGGTAGGAACTTCACTCTTGTTTATATCAATTAGCCTATGGTAAAACTGGTTTCATTATAAGTCATTTTGCATAAAGTTACACTTTCCAAGAACCTATCAATAACATTAAGTGAAGAATTACTGTATTAGTGTTTTGTAGCAAAGGAAAAGGTATCATTTTCTCTGTTTTTTTTCACTAGGCATTTTTATTACCAATTTGTGAAGCAGCAGCTATGAGAAAAGTGGTAAAAGTATATCAAGAATGGATCCAGCAAGAGGAAAAGCCTTTGTTCATGCAAGAGCCTGAAGAAATTGTAATCACTTCTTCAAACCTCCCTTGTATTGAAAATGTCACAGACCATGATATTTCAATGGAAGAAGGAGAAAAAAGAGAAGAGGTAAAGTTATAAGATTGATATATTTTTGTTTAACAGATTAGAGTTTCACAAAAGTATAATAATGTTAACACAAATATACTTAATAAATGGGAAGGTAAAAATATCTTTCAGTATACTTTGCAATTTAGTTAATATGACAGTCGTTGTCTCAGTACCCTATTACAAAGCCCTGTGATATCATAATTTTTAAAAATTAACATTGAGGTTATATACTTATTCTTTAAGGCATTGTCTAGATCAAAATTAGATCCTATTATAAAGGTATAACATTTAAAACCGTGGTACTATGTTAAAATGGGTGTTACAGTATATACTTCATGGAGTGATTACCAAACTATAACTCCCCCTTCCCTGGAAGTAGTGTCTGTTTTATTCTAGGACTGGCTACCCAGCACAAAGCACAATATTCTGAATTCTTCCTTGGAATCTTTTGCACTAGAGCTGATTACAGAATGTGAAACTTCCTGACCTGGTAAAATAAGCTGTTCTGTAATAAAAAAGGCTGGAGTTTACTCACAGATAGAAAAAGATGAGAGAAGAGAGAGTAGAGGTGGCATTTGAGTCCCTGGTTCCATTTATTCCTTAAGCCTATATGAATTTTCATCCTTTGGTTGTTCAACCCTTGTCACGGGTCAAGTTCTTCAAGAAGCAGGTGCTGAGATGGAGTTAGGAATGCAAGTGTTTATTGAAAGTGATTTTTCTGTTTTGTCTAACTTGCCTTTTCACCAGAAAGTTGTCTGAGATTGATATATATCTTGCTAAATCCAGATAGGAATAACTGGGTAATGTTGTATAAGTACCGCGTGCTAACCGATTGTGCCACTGGAGCTCCAAAATTGGGTAATGTTTATTCACTTTGGTGGTTAATCTAACCTCACCCATGGAATTTAATCAGGATAGTAATGTATGAATGAATAGGCCAGTTCTACAGGGATTTAATGAATGTATGTGTTTGTGTGTGTGTATGTAGACAATCTTACCCCTCTTCCGAGAAGGGGAAAAGTAAGCAGTCTAAGTAATTTGTTTTTCCCAACATTTTTAGTCATGCTATGCCTATGTATATTGAGCCTATCCTGCATCATTTACTATTCTTAAATAAGAATGATAGATAATATAAACTATCTACATAACATAATTAAAAACAGTGGAAGGAAGGAATAAAGGGGGGAAGGGTGGATAGGTTGATGATGTATGTGTGTTGTATAGGTTTGTTCCATTGGTTATTCAAATACTACAACCAGCGTTGCCATTCAAGATGTGATTTTTCAAAGTGTCAGAAATCTTGCTAATGGTATAAACCAAAACCAAAAGGTATAATCATTCATTGATTTACATTTCCAATAAATTCAATATATATTGAAATCATTTAAAAATTTTGGTGTTATAAAATGGAATTAGGTTATAGGTTCAAATAATTATAAATGGGTTTTTAAATTCTTCTAGTATCTGTGAGACATTTAAAGAACGTGCAGAATACAAGACAGTTTTGTGTATGTGTATGTTCATGTGCCTTACAGAATGTTTAGCATTCCCTGTCCTATCCCATTAAATGGGATGTGTTATCTTTCAATTCTTGTGACAACAAATCTCTCTCACAAATTTCAAAATGCCCTCTAAAGCATGGTGTTGCCCACATTGAAACCAGTATTGGAGGTATAAACATCGAAGATACTATTTCTGCTTTCACAGAACTTAAGGTTTAGCCAGAAGACAAACATACAAAGTAAGTATTATAAAACAATGTTACTGCTATGAAAGGGGAATACCTGCCTCTGCTTGTGGAAATCAGGGAATGCTTCATGAAAGTAGTAGTAGGATATAAAGATCAGGTAGATAAATGGGAAAGGTGCCACACAGTGTGAATAGCATCTACAAAGGTGTGAGGAACCTTGAAAATATTCTTACTTGGCTGTAGCTAAGAGTAGATGAGAAAGAATGGTAGGGAATATGAGACTGACAAGGGGTAGATTCTGTGCAGTAACTTGTATGCCATGTTAATGAACTTTATTTACATTCTAGACACTGGAAAGCCTTTCAAGGATTATGAATAGGAGAACAGCATGAATAGTTACATATTTCATACCAGGCCCAGGGGATCATACCAGGCCCAAAGTGGAAGATAGATTAGAGGTCAGTCTGGAGGCACAAAGACCAGCTAGGAAGAATTAGTAAAGTTCAGAAGTGCGATGATAAGTACCTGTTACAGTACAGTGGCAGTTGCAATGGGAATATAAGGGAGAGGACAGGTGTATTAGCTTGTTTGGTGGTAAAACCAATATGCCTTGATGATTAATTGGCTGAGAGAGATAAGGAATGGGGAGGTGTCCCAAGTTTTTGCAATCAGAGTAGTTGCCATTCACACGTGGATAGGAATTTTAAGCAGTGCAAGTTTGGTCCTGGTGGCTAAGGCGGTTGGAGGGGTTAGGTGGATAGGAATGGGGAGGGTGTGGTTAGTAAACTTATTTTTAAATATCTTGAATTTAGGAGCTTTTGGGTCATTCAGGAAGAACTCTTCAGAAGATACTTGATTATAAAGGTATGGAGCTCAGAGAAAGGCTAGGTTAGACCATGGTGCGTTGTACTGGCTACTCAGAGCTGAGTTCCGATATTGCTTCTGGTAAGGGCAGAGATGTTTGTATCAGACTAAATCTCCTGCATATTACAATTATGAACTCTGTATGTATATAAAAAAACAACTCTTTGAAGATACTGGTGAGTGACCAAAAGCAGGAAGAAACTAGAGTGAAATTTTAAAAAGAGAACTACACTGAGTGAAATATGTCTGTCTGATTTTCACTGAGGGAATGCCCTTGTCTGTAAGACTTATAACAGCTAGAACTCAAGCAGAAAGCTGCAATCTTAGTGGTTTGAACTATCAGAATGATGCGAACTTTACTACTCTTTTTGTTTCTTGAAGACTTCACTCTACAGCCAAGAATTTTACTACTCTTAAGTAGGATAAATAATAAGCTATTTTCTATTTCATGTAAGTTATTTGGATTCTGGCATTTAATTTAGAACAGAATTCATCTTTTCCAAAGCTGTAAATAGTATAATCCCATTCTTGAATGTGTAACAGTATGGGAAGGAAATTTTATACATTAGATCTAGAGAAAAATGTGTATCTGAAATGATATAATCTCTGGCATCTCATTATGGATGATGTTTTTCTTTATCTTTTTGTCACAGTGAACATATATTGCTTTTGTAATCAGATACTTATTTTGAGAGAAAGAAACCTGTTTAGTGGTGGGACCTAATGATTTCATTTGTATTTTCAACTTACTGATTTGCTGCAGCATTCTTATTAATGAAATATTAAAAACTTGATATTTTGCTTCAGGAAAATGGGACTAATATTGCTGATCATGTTCGAAATTCCAGTTGGGCAAAAAATGGCTCCTACCAAGATGCTCTGCATAATGCCTCTGAAGAAGCCACAGAACAAAACATACGAGCTGGTACCCAGGCAGTTTTGCAGGTGGATCACTTTATGGCTATTAAAAAAAAAAAAAATCATTACGTTTCAAATATTTAATTTCAGATATGTAAGTTTAGTATTTTTAATAATTCAAATATTTAAGGTCAGTATTTCACTTACAGTATAATTTTCAAATATAATAAATTTACCACCCACATTTATCAATTATTATGCCATATTTTTTCCTTAACTTTCACTTTATAATATGTATATTAATAAACATTACGTATTCTTATTCTAGACAGTTTTAAAATTTATAACTCATATCATGGTGTACTGCCATCTGCAGCTGAGTTTTTGCATTAAACATTTTTTTTTGAGATTCGTTGTTAATATACAGCCATAGTTAATTTACATTTTGTGGTATTGTACTTTATTTCACATTTTGATGGGGAGTCTTTTAAGTTCTTTCCAGTTTCTCACTATTCCAAACAGTGCTATGGTGAACATTCTTACACGTGTGTTTTTGTGCACATCTGTGAGAATTTCCCTAGGTTATATGCCCAAAGTGGAATTGCTGAGTTTTGTAAGATTTGTACATTATTAGCTTTACTTTTTTTGCCAAATTATTCTCCAACATGTTGCAATAATTTATATTCTCTCTAGTTAAGTCTGGGAATTCTCATTTCTTCGTATCCTCCCTATTACTTGTATTGTCAGATTTAAATTTTTTGTTACTCCTAAATATATAAAACTTTATCTCATTTTTTTTTTTAAAAATTGTTTTCCTGTTTTGTTTTCCTTCATCAGTGCAGAATTTGAACATCTTTTCTACTATATGAATTGACTAGTCATGTTTTTTTCTGTTATTCTATTGTGTGTTTGTCTTTTTCTTACTGATTTGTAGGAGTTCATTCAGGGTTTTAGGGGTTTTTTTGTTTATTTTTCTGAGACAGGGACTTGCTCTGTTGCCTTGGCTAGAGTGCAGTGGCATTGTCATAGCTCACTGAAACCTCAGAGTCCTGGGCTCAAGCAATCCTCCTTCCCTAGCCTCCCAAGTAGCTGGGACCACAGACACACGTCATCACACCCGGCTAATTTTTTCTATTTTTCTGTATACCAAAATGTATACAGAATCTGTATATAGAATCTGACTACTACTCAATACTTAAACTACCTCTTGTGTCGAAGCCTCCATAATGTTTTATCTCTATTATTGCTGTAAAGTTCTAATTAGTCTCTCTGCTTCAGCTCTTAACCACCTATCACCCTGCTCTGTTCCTTACATAGTAGACAGAGGGAGCCCATAGAATGTAAGTCAGATTATATTATTTCTCTGCTCATAATCCCCCAGTGGCTTTCCATTATCATTAAGCATCAAAGTAAAAGTCTTCATAATGTTCTGTAAGGCTTTATATCATTGCTTCTCATTGCTTCTCTGTATGGTCCACAGACTAGTGCTGGCCCACAGGATATTTGCAAAATTGAGAGTAAAAGTTTAGAAATGAAATCATTTACTATTTCTTGATTCTGGTAAAAAGTTTAGTTTTGTATTTTTTATGTCTTTTTGTTTTCTCATTTCCTTTTTCCTATTAATTCATTTTGTATTTATTTAATAATAGGATTAGTCAGCAAAAGACTAGTGCAGGAGGACCTCTTCTGTCACTACTGGTAGTGTGAGAAGCTCTGCTTCATATTCTCTGTTTCTGTTTTTCAACATCATCTCCCACTGCTCTCCCCCTGCTCATTTCACTCTACACTCCTAGCTGTTCCTCAGACATGCTAGGCAGGCTTTCACCTTAGGTCCTTTGAACTTGATTTTCCTTTTGTCTGGAATGTTCTTCTTCCAGATTGCAACATAGCTCAGTTTTGTCTTTTTCTTTTCATTTATATTTATATTGACTCTCTAACCCCCTCCCTCCCTTTTGTGCTTACTGGCCCCCACACAGGACAATGAAGTGATAGTGAGCACCTTGTCATCATCATATTAGTTTTTGGCAATACATCTCAAGTTCTGTTGCTGTGTATACATTTGTTATACTTTTTGGTAAATGCTCTTTTTCAGATTGATGAATTTTTGCTTTTTTCTTAGTTTGCTAAAACTTTTTTTTTTTAGTAGGTAATGAGTAAGTGCTGAATGCCTTTTCTGCATGCTTTGTGATAATCATAGTTTTTTTCCATTTTAATCTTTTGATAGGGTATATTACTAGATTTTTCTGATGTTAAAGCATCCTTACATTTCTGGAGTAAACACTACGTGGTTATAAAATAATTACATTTGCTCAATTTGAACTTTAGCATTTTTTCAAGATTTTAATTTCTATGAGAATCATATCATAAATGATATTGGCCTCTTATTTACTTTTCTTATATAGTCCTTGTTTGCTTTTGATAACGAGATTATGTTTTTATAAAATAAATCCGGTGGGTTTTTTTTTTCTTTCTCTCTGAGAGAGCATATGTTAGATAGGAATCATCTTCCATGAAGGTATGGCAAAACTTTGCAGAGCTGTCTAGGCCTGTTGTTCAGGGATGGGTTACGGAGGCCTTGATTACCAGTTCAATTTCTTTCACAGTATTCATATATGCATCTTTTCTATTTCTTCTTGAGTCAGTGTTGGCAATTTATGTTTTTTCTATAATCCATGTCATTAAAATTTCAATTTTATTGGCATAAAGTTACTCACTGAGTTAATTAAAAATCTGCTGAACCGATAGTGATGTCTTTATTTTATTTCTAATGCTTATGCCTCTCTCTTGCTTTTCTTGGTCAGTGTTGCTAGATTTACAGAATCAGCTTTTTTCACTATTTTCAAAGTTTGCTTAATGTTCTTTTCTCTGGCCGGGTGTGGTGGCTCATGCCTGTAATCCTAGCACTTTGGGAAGCCGAGGCAGGAGGATCACTTGAGGTCAGGAGTTTGAGACCAGTCTGAGCAAGAGCTAGACCCCATCTCTAGAAAAAATAGAAAAGTTGGTCGGGCTTGGTGGCACATACCTGTAGTCCCAGCTACTTGGGAGGCTGAGGCAGGAGGATTGCTTGAGCCCAGGAGTGTGAGGTTGTAGTGAGCTATGTCATGCCACTGTGCTCTATCCCGGCCAACAGAGCGAGGCCCTGTCTCAAAAAAAAAAAAAAAAAAAATTCTTATATAATTTTACAACTATAATTTGTTGTATAGTTTTTCAAGGGGCTTTAAATCAGAATTGAGGGTTCACAATAAACAAGTTCTGTTCTCCCAAAGTGTACTTGATACCCTGTGTAGCTGTTGCCATTATGTTAACTTTGTCCTCTATAATGACATACAGTTAATGAGTTGGTTATAATGAATTTACTTAAAGATACATATTGATGGCTTCTCAGTAGTATTATTTATAATGACATCTGTTTATGCAGTCTGTTGTCACCACAACAGATATATACACATAAAAATAAGAAAAAGAGGGTAAAATGTTTTCAACAACTCAGAGTATTCTTCTGGATTTAGGTGTCATCATTTATCCTAAACTATTTGTATTTATTCATTGTTCTTTTCATTTTATGTTAAAGCTGCTCAGTTTAGAAATTCTGTTTTTGCACTTTATTTATTTTCTTTGGATCCCTTCTAGTAATTTTATATTTGTTCTAGATAAATATAAAAATAGGTGTAATGAGTTTAAGTTTCTTATATTAAGCTGGTGGTAGAAGCAGGGTTAGAATTAACCCATAGTGCTTTTAAGTTGATTATAGGCAATCTAGTGATCAACATCTAAGTTCATTTCTCTTTGAATAAGAAATTTGCCATTGAAATTACTGATAATTTCTTTTGTCTTAGGTGTTTATTATAAACTCATCAAACATTTTTCTTCTTGAACCTGCAAATGAAATAAAAAATCTTCTGGATGAGCACACAGATATGTGTAAACGCATTCTTAACATCTATCGGTACATGGTTGTGCAAGTATCAATGGACAAAAAGACTTGGTAAATAATTTTTATTCTTTGTAGATAGAGTGTTTTTGTTATTGTATACACAAGTATAGTAATTTTTAGAGGAATAGTGTCCGTGAATAGGGCTTGTTACAATATTATATGGGCTCTTATTATTGAATAAATGAATAATATTTTATGTAATAATCACGGTGACAATTGTCCTTTTCACTTTATCTCAAACATCTTTGTTCAGACTTCCACACAACCCCTTAGACTGTCCTTCTGAAGTGAGTATATGATAGCTTTATATCCCTTTCCCCCAAAGAATAAATGCATGCATACATGCATGTATGAATAAATGAATTTATGCATGTGTAAATGAATAAGTAGATGATTGAATGTGTGAATGCCCCATTCCTTAGTCTGGCATTCAGAGCCATGTACAGTCAGGCTCCTGGCTACTTTTCCTGTCTTAAGTCTAACTTACACCTTGAAGGGTAGGATCCTGCTTTTCAGGTTTATTAAATTGCTCTTTGGTGAGCACATTCTGAACTTTTCTTTAGAAATATCTAGTTCCTACCATTTTATCCTATTGTCATCACAACTATCTTTTAGATTTTACCTCCTTCTTTCTACATAGCCTTATATAAAATTTTTTCTTCACTTTTTTCATTTTATATTTTTACATCTATATAGTTCTTGTAAAAATTGTCTTGTCCCTAAGATACTTGTATAAATGTCAGTTTACCTCACTGAATTAAGAGACCCTATACTGGTTGTCTTATTTTTGTATTTCCTACATTTCTTAGCACAGTACATTATATTATTGTTGATACTCTGTAAATATTTGTTAATCGAATGAAAAATGGACTTGGGAGAGATGAGAAAGTAGTTCTACAATTTTTGTAAAAATGATACGTGTTTATCATAAAATTCTAACAAAGAAAAGTTTAAAAAAGAAAAACTTTGCTCAGAAACTTACTCTCTCAAGGTAATCATTGTTTGCCCTTTGATGAACATCTGGCTCACCAAATCATACATGTAGTTACATAGTATTATATCATATGTATGTACCGTAATTTTCTTAACCTGTCATTTATTGATGGACATGTCGTTATTTTGTTTTGGGGGGAAGAGAGAACAATGAATATTCTTGTATATATATAATTTTCCTCTTTTGACTCATTCTTTAAAAATAGGAATACTTGGTGAAAGGATATGCCTAATTTATGTTTTGTTACATATGGAAAAATGGCTTTATGTTGAAAAAGTTCTTTACTAACAATATTAATAGAATTACATGTAGAGGTAGTTATTATTAACATGTTTGGAACTCTTTTTTGTGCCAGGTATCTTTCTGAGCACTTTACGTGCCTTTTCTTAATCCTTGTAGCACCCTATGATGTATAATATCCTTATTTTATATGGGTTAATTCTTAGGCACAAATAAGTAACTTGCCCTTGTTCACATAGCTGGTGAGTGGTGAGCAGAGATTTGAACTCTAGTTTTTCTGATTTCAGAGCCAAGTTATTGTTAGCCAGAAATTATACTGCATTGCACCATTCTTTTGCTAGTCCTTTTTTTTCCTTTTTATATTCTTTGAATTATTGAGGAGCCAAGTTATAGTGAGAGACTTGCTATGTGGAACACAGTTTTAGAGTTTTTTCTTAATTTTTTAAGTTCCCTTGAAGAAACAGCGTTTTGGGAGCTTACCCACATATTTATGTTGAATTTATAAATCTTTTCTTTATAAATTAAAATCGTAATTATTGTATTACAAATACAATATACAAAAGTGAAAATGTTGTCTTATATATGAGTTATGGTTTGACCACAGTCAGATAAGATTTTTTTGGAAAATGTATTTGAAATCTATGTAGTTGATTTCACTTAACATTTCGTTTTCATATAGCTAAGGTAGAAGCATAAAGTTACAAATGTGACACCTTTGGTTTTTATTCTGTGAATGACTGCATACATTTGTTTGCTAATAAATTCAGGATATTTTTAAATTGAGTGATAGTTTTCTATTTGTTTCTGCTCTCACTTCCTAGAAAAACCATGATATCTAGATTTAGGATCTTTTGCTGCCTCTTTCACATTTCTCAGAGTGACTGTACCATGTATTGCTGTACCTGGAAGGGGGCTGCAAAATAGCCAAAGAGGAGAAGGCTGTGATAGGGACTTGGCTGCTAGCCTGGCTATACCCCCAACTGAAATTCCCGTTAGCCTAATTTTTATATATAAACGGTTGAATCAGTTTTTGAAATATCAGATGCAAAAAAGTAGCTTTGTAGTTTTAATAATAAGCATCTTGGATAAAGAGGCAAGGTAAAGATAATATTAGAATTGGCTTGACATGCAGTATACGAAGAGAACAAAAGATTAAAAAATGGCCAAAATAAAAAAGATGAAAAGAAGCAATAGAGTAATGGTCTTTGATTAGTTATCAGTCTCTTTGTGATCTTTTAATGTTAAGATATCATGTAGTTTTTGTAATTGAGCCTGGTATTATATGTGGTTCTCCGTATCATAAACATGGATCAGATGGACAAGCATCAAGGTAGAACTATATTGTAATAGGTGAGTGTTCTTCAGACAACTCTCTAAGATTGCTACTAGATTTGTGGTTGAGATGGGTGCAATCTGCACATTATCACCCCCAATTCATTAGCTTTTGGATAGATTTTTATTTAATGAGAGGGCATTGTGGCTGATAAATGGTTTAAAATGGTGATACTGATGTATAAAATGGAATTTTAAATTGTAATATTTAAAGAACTCTAACAATTTGAAATTGTCTTTCAGAGATGTTTGATATTTTAGTAATTCCAAACATACTACTGTTTATAAGAAATATTAATTTCAAAGTTAACCATTAACCAAAAGCAAACATATACAATAAGAAAACATTAATTAATCTTTTTACTTTAAGGGAACAGATGCTGCTTGTGTTGCTCAGAGTCACCGAGTCTGTACTGAAGATGCCATCACAAGCTTTTCTACAGTTCCAGGGGAAAAAAAATATGACTTTGGCAGGTCGACTTGCAGGACCACTTTTCCAGGCAATAAAAATTTAAAAAATAGATAAATAGTTGGATAGATATGTATTTTTTTTTTAAGATTCACTGAATCCTGAACTTGTTACCTGGGAAAAAAGCTTTAAATCTGAGATCATTTTACATTAAAAGATCTTTTGTATAGCTAAATTAAAAGTTGCTCATCTAGATAGGCTATTTGCCGTACGTACTAACTCACAACCCAGTATAAGAGAGGAAATATCAGGTCTGTGAAAAAAGTGTTTTAACAGAGCGATGATATTAATTTTATGTCTTGTGTGGCACACAGTTGCAAAAAGCTGGCAGAGGACTTCAGGGGTAATGGCCTGATTGTTTGCTTTGTGAGTTTCCAAATATTCAGGATTGTTAGGAAAAACTGTCTTTTATGTGGTTCTGTAGTAATGAAAAAGTAGTGAGTAATCAAGATTCTTTCTTATCATGCTGTTCCATAAGACTTTATTAACCTCTCTTAATTTGAAGTATCAGTGGTAGTTTGATTATACAGGAATTACATACTACGTTTTCCAACCTGAGGACACAAAGTGTTGACTTCAAGTGTGTTATGGATTCTTTGAAAACAGAAAAACAGTTTTCTGAAGATGACACATTAAATGCAAATACATACGTAAAATACTTCTTAATGTCAAAGATAAAAGCTGTCTGAGATCTAATTCTTGGCTGTGTGACTATCTGAAATGTTATTTACAATTTCTAGATATTAGCCATTTACCTAAAATTCTATGATGGTGCATAATCCTTTAAAACTAGCTACATGTATTATCTAAACTCCTCTTAACTTCATTGGCCTTTTTTTTTTCTTTTCACATTTCCTCATTGTTAGAACTAACCCAATGGTGGGAGCTACAGAAAGATAAATTTTTATCTTGCTATATGAAATAACTTTTATAGTCTGAATAAACAATATACCTTTTTTTTATAATAGTAAAAGGAATTTTCAAATTATATAGTGATTTCCATCTTTAATTTGAGAATGTAGGTTTTGGTTCTTTGGTTCAGTAATTCATCTCTTTTAAAACAGCATTTATTTTATTTAACGTTACTGTAGTGTAGCATGAAGAATAGGTATAACTTTAGGGAAATTTCTTTTTGGTTTGGATCACTGGAGTGTTGAGGGTTGCCCCTTGTTGAAGTGAAATTTATAATGGATACTAATGATTGCATGAATAACTTTTACAAGTATTATCTATGAAGAAAGCTATTATGTGATTTACAATTCTGCTTGTTTTTAGGTGATTTTTTAAATTGAATATCTGATTTTGAAGTTATACACTAAATGCATTTTATTGTTATTTCTCATCATTTGTCTTTATAGACACTTATAGTTGCCTGGATCAAAGCAAATCTAAATGTGTACATCTCCCGAGAACTTTGGGATGACTTATTATCAGTATTGTCATCGTTGACCTATTGGGAAGAGTTGGCCACTGAGTGGTCACTGACAATGGAGACATTAACTAAAGTTTTAGCTAGGAATTTATATAGTTTGGATCTCAGTGATTTACCATTGGATAAACTGAGTGAACAGAAGCAAAAAAAGCACAAAGGGAAAGGTAAGAGTTATTCACAGATATATTTATATTCATATAAATATTTTCATATTCTATATATATTATATATATTCTATATATAATATATATTATATTCATATTCTCTGTATGTATATAGAAAAAATTTTACTCAAATAATTGAATCAGGGAAGAACAAGCCAAGGGGAAAGGGGTGAGGATGAAGATCATCTTTGTTCTTATTTATTCTCTCCTTTATTTACCCTGGAGGTTTAAAATTTCCAAGAATAAAACATGCAGGTACCCTGTAATTTTTCTTAACCTAAAATCAGTAGTATTTTTGATAAGAGATAAATTTTTCTGTACATCTCTGAGTAAAGTTAAATTAATTCAGAATCTTAAATGTTTTTTAATAATTAACTAAAATGGAAATTTGTAAAATGTCATTCCTTTTTATCATAAGCAATTTTTGTTAGAACTGAGATTATTTCATGTTACTTTATTTAAAAAGTATACAATAAAGAAATACTTGAAAAATTCTTTTGAACACATTTACTTAGTTTTAACTAAAAGTAGACATTCCCTAGATGTGAAATATGTATCTGTCTAATGTTAAAAGGGAGCGGGACAGTAGTATATCATTAACATATATTTTTATAATACTTGGTTTATTAGCATTTTACGTTCTTGAAAATTAGTTACTAGCTAGAGATTACATCTGTGTCACATTTTATATGTGTAATCCCTGTACTATTCATCCCTGTAATGTATACAGGCTATTAAATATGTGCTCCAACTACTTTTTCCTGGACTATTTATTTCCCAAGTGGCTATAGTAGCAGGTAGAGATTTAGTACCCATCACCACAGGATGCCTTTTGGTTAGCTCATTTCCTGTCTTTTTTTGCTATCCAAATATTTCATTTCTATTACAAAGCAAGTGGGTGGCAGAGAATTTATAGTAGATTATTGTTGATGGTGTAATTTTAAAATTCTGCATCAGTTTTGGAATATGATTTTTACCTAAAATGAAGCTCAAAAAAGCTTTACAATACACAATTTATCTTGTTACTTTATAATTTATTATGAGCAAGTATAAGAATCTGAGGCAGATAGCACACATAATTGGAAGATTTTATTGATCAGGTAACAGTATACTGAGATTGAAAATCTGCATTTCTAGGAGTCGGACATGAATTTCAGAAAGTTTCAGTTGACAAGTCTTTTTCTAGAGGATGGAGTCGTGATCAGCCTGGCCAAGCCCCAATGAGACAGAGAAGTGCAACAACCACTGGTTCCCCAGGAACCGAAAAGGCAAGGAGTATAGTACGGCAAAAAACTGTTGGTATGTACTCTTTAAAATCATGAGAGTTGTACAGTGCAATACATTTGTAGTCCTTAGTAACAATGTATACAAATATACAGTTTTCTTATCAGTTGATTTTTATTGTGAAATGAAAAACGTCTGTAGCAAAACTTCCTTTTTTCCAGTAGTGTTCAGAGTCCAGTAACATGCTATGTTATCCCTTTATGCCATTAAGATTTATCTCATGTTACTGTTTTTATGTGGTTTATTTTACTGCAGATAGTCCTAATTTTAAAATGTTATTTTACAGAATTGAAGAAATAGAACTCTGATCCACAGAACTCAAGCATTAACTGGTATAGTTTCTATTAAAGGAATATACTCACAAACATGGAAAATTAGAGTAGCTAATTTTCAGTGCTACAATTACATTGTAGATTGGCTTCACAGACTTCCAACAAGGAATTTATGCTCTCTACTGGCGGACAGCTGAGGCCAAGGTGGGGTCTATTACTAGGTTCCTTGCTGCTTTTAACAAATACAGAGGAAATTTCTATAATCTATATAATAGTAACAAAGGAGCAATGATGAAAAGAATTTCTGGGTATAGGGTCACACAGCAGGCTGTGGACCCAGCTATCATCTTATTCTTTTTCTCTCAGAAATTTATAAACTTGGTGTGAATTGTAGTAGAAACAGTACTGCAGTGAAAAACAAGGAGGGCTTCTCCCTAATCTCTTTTCTTACTCTCTTTCATTATTAAATAGCTAGATAACCTTGAACAATTTACCAAATCTCTCTAGGCCTTAAGTATTTCATCTGTATAGTGGGAATGATGATACTTCTTATGCCTGAAACAAAATTGCTTGAAGTTACTTCAGGGTTTACAACCTATGATTTTATGAAAGGGGAATTTTCCATGGGAATATATCCACATTAATTGGTAATCAATGAAAAGCATTAATTTTAAAGAAATTTAAAACCATTATTGTAAGGATATATCTTCTATAAAAATATGGGTTCTAAAGTGTTAAGAATTATAGCTTGAGAGGAAGAAACAGAACTAGAAAGAAAATGAGAAATTAAACATTTTAAAAGAATTAAAAATCATGGTTAATTTAAAATCCTTTAAAAGGATCACATTTTCTGAATTGTCTATGCTTAAGCATAGAATTGTATTGATTGTATATGCCAACCTGGAAGAATAAGAAAAGATAATAAGGAAAAGAATATTGAAGAGAAAATTAATATGATACTGAGAAATTTTGTTGTAGAATTATTTTTTGGAATTCTAAGGAAAATGTTATGTTGACTATGAAATGCCTTTCTTCATTTTCTATTATAATATCACATTTATGGAAAATATATATTAGGAAGGAATTGTTATTTTAAGTTTAAATTTTTACTTTATTTAAACCTTGAATTTTTTAAAGTGCCTTATTTTTTTTCTGATTATAGAAGTAATTTATGATTAGTGTGAAAAGTAAAGTCTAAGATAGCTTAACGACCCATTAGCTGTCTAATGAGAAGTCATCATTGTTAACATGTTGATGTATATCTTTCTAGTCATTTAAATAGTATGTAATGAGTAAAATATTCACCTTCACTTCATAGCTGATTGTGATTACTTTCTGGTTGTACTTTTGTCAAAACAACCAAAACAACCTTGTCTGATTTGTTTAGTAAACAAGCCTATCAAACAAAAAGTTAAAGTATTAAAAATTTTGTTAAGGGTACCTGCATTAAGTTGGAAAATATAAAAAGGGGCGACAGATTAAATTAAGGTGTTCTTTGGACATACATTTTCTTAAATTTTTAGAATTAATTTTTTATGTTATTAGTGAATATACATGGTTAAAAATTCAGATGGTGATAAAGTATATACATTGTAGTAAGTCTCCCTCATCACTACTCCTCACCCTCCCATTTCACCTCACTAGGGACAAACATTGTCACCAGTTTCTTGAATATCCTTCTAAAGATACCTTATGAATATATAGGCATATAGCATAATGTATACACTGTTGTGAGCCATGGCTTTTATATATGTGAATGAAAAAAATATCTTTAAGTACTCACTATGGAAGTGCTGTTCTAAGCATTGATGATATAGTTGTGAACAAAGCAAATAAAATCCATTGGAGCTGACAATTCTAGTGTTGCAGGAGATTTATAATAAATAGATAAACGAGTAAACATGTTAGGAGGTAATAGGTTATGAAGAAAAGTAAAGCAGGATAAAGGACTAGAGAGGGTTAGGGCTGGGGAAATAGGACTTGATAGGGAGGTCAGGGAAGGCCTGTCTTATCATCATATAAGAACAAAAACCTGAATACAGTGAGAGAATGAGCCAAGTGAATATCTGTCATTTCAGGCAGTGGGAAAATTATAGAAGCCCTGGAGCTAGGAGTGTGCTTGGGTGTCTGATGAAGAGTAACAAGGTCAGTGTGGCTGAAGTGGAGTAAGGAAAGACTAGAGTATTAGGAAATTAAGTCAAGCCATAATGATATATCTTAAAGTTATTACATATCAAAAAATGTTAAACTGCATCATACTTTATTACATGAAAGTACCCTAATTTAACCTATGTCCTGAAGATGGATGTACATCTTACAATTTTGTGCTATTAAAAATAGTACTGCCCATTCCAGCAGCTGTAGCTTAAAAAAAAAGGTACAGAATATACTTATGTATACTTCTATACTTTGTGCATATATGCAGGAATATCTAAAGGTTAAATCTGTAGGATTTGAAATTAACTTGTCCTCTAAAGAGACTACTAGTTTATATTTCCTTTCATAATAAAGAGCTCCTATTTCTTTCACATGCTTGCCAGTGAAGTATATTATCAAAAGTTTTGCTCCATGGTAGTAAGGTTTGAAAAATTATCTGATTTTAGTTTTAATGTTCTTTTTTCTTAATATGAACAAAGAGGAGCATCTTTGAATAAGTTTAAAAGCCACTTGGGCCTCCCTCACAACTGGTTAAAGCATCAAAAATTAATTAGTCTGGAATGACACTCAGGAAAAAAGTGTGTGTGTTGAGGAGGTGGAGTTAAAGCTCTTCACCAAAAAATTTAAGTGAATAACTATAGCAGGAATGAAGGAATTTTAAAAATCTCCATTTTGAAACCTTAATAGATTTAAACAAAGATCGTCAGTTGATACTAAAACCATTAGGTGAAAGATTGCTTTGGAACAGGATATTCACTTGTTGCCAAGGATCATGTCACAGATTATTTACAATTGCAAAGGGCAAATATACCTTTACAGTGGAGGAAACTGGAGGTCATCACCTAATCAAGCCTATATACCTAACTTCTAATTTATAGTACATATAGGAGATAGAAGAACAAATTGAATGACTCCATGAGGAAATAATTACACAAACCAGAATGTAATATATCTTATGAGACAACTAGCGTAGACTCTTCAAAAAGACACTATCATCTTAAAAAAGATTGAGATAGAGGAGTCTGTTTTAGATTAAAGAAACAGTAACCAAATGCAGTACATGGATCCTGTTGGAATCTTGGTTTGAAAAAGGGTTATAAAAATCATTTTGGGGATAATTTGGTACCTTTGAATACAGACTGGATATTAGATGATATTATGGAATTTTTGTTAATTTTCTTAGGTGTGATAATGGAATTGGTTATATAGGAGGATGAACCTTAGCTTGAAATGAAGCCTCAAATATTTAGGGATGAAGAGTCATGGTATCAGCAGCTTACTTTCAGATACTTCAGCAAAAACACACACACACAAAAAGCAAATATGGAAAAATATTAACAGTTGTCAAATCTAGACAGAGGTATGCATGTGTACATTGTAATGGTCTTTCAGCTTTTTCTGAGTGTTTGAAATTTTTCTTAATGAAAAATTATGCAGAAAGAGGTTTAAAAAAAAAGATGCCTTATACTGCCAGCAGTATAGTGAACCTGATATTCTGGAGCTATTAGATATTCTTGCTACTTTTTTCTTGTACTTTGCAAAGTCTCTGAGGGAAAGAGACTCTACCCTACTTCCTTGGCTAAAACAAAGAAACAAAACTATGAGCTGAAAATGGAGCGATGAGCAGTAAGCACATTGGAAAAGTGGAATGACTCTGAAGGAAATTGCTGATAATTATTAATACCTCTGGGATACAGACTAAGACCTGGGCAAGCTTCAAGGTTGGAGGACCGAATTAATCCAGAAATTCCTCAGATTAAAATCAACCAAATATGAGCTCACAAAGATTATTCAATAAACAAGAGAACAAACTATGTAAGTGAGTTAACAAAAAGAAGAGATTTAGATTCCTAACAGGGTTTAATTCCCAATATTGAGATATAATTTTTCAGACTATAAAATAAGTATATTTGAAAATGTTTGAAGAGAAAAATGATAAGCTCATAAAAATGATCGATAAAAAGAACCAAATAGAACTTTTAGAAATAAAATATAATTGCTAAAAGAGGCTGGGCGTCGTGGTCCGTGCCTGTAATCCTAGCACTCTGGGAGACTGAGACAGAAGGATGACTTGAGCTCAGGAGTTCAAGACAAGCCTGAGCAAGAGTGAGACCCTGTCTCTTTTTTAAACATTAAAAAAATAAAAAATATATGTATAATTGCTAAAAGAAAAAAAAACCTCAACGCATAGATTAAGCAACACATGAGATATAACTAAAGAGAGAATCAGTGACTTCGAAGAGAGATTTGAAGAAATTGCCCAGGATAAGGAGATGGAAAATATGAAGGAGAGGTTAAGCTGTATGTAGAATAGGACAAGAGGGTCTTACATGTCTAATTGGAATTTCAGAAGGAGAGAATGAAGGGTAGGCAATATTTCGAGAGTAACAGATAATTGATGGAAAATATGAGTCTATAGAGAAAGAAGCACATAGTATACCAAATAGAATATATAAGTAGAAACCCATACCTAAACACATTACAGTGATACTGCAGAATGGAAAGACAAAAGAGCTTAAAAGCTGCAAAGAGAAAAAATAGATCAACTGCAAGAAAATGACAGTTATGCTGAAAGCAGTGTTCTCAATACCAACAACAGAAAACAGGATAATGGAATAATATCTTCAAAGTGCTAAGGGAAAACAACTGTCATCATAGAATTATGTACTGACCAAACTTTCAAGATTGAGGGTAACACAAAGACAAAAACTTGAAAGAATTTGCTACTAATTGACCTTCATGAAGGAACTTCTAAAGAATAAGTCAGGAAAAAAAACAGTTGTCCCAGGATTAAAGTCTGAGATACAAGGAGGAATAAATGATTGAAGAAATTGGTAAATGTGTAGGTAAATCTGAATAAATATTATCTGAATAAATCTATCATTCTGGAATTAAAGGGCAGAATTAAAATACAAATCATTCATAATATGTAATTCAGGAGCAGTTTAGTAAGAGTGTTAGAGTTCTAAAGTCCTTGTTCAGGGTAGAGTAGGAAGCCGGTGGTATTATGATATTATATTAACATTAGACTTGAAAAATATAAAGGAGAAAGACAATCCAATTAAAAAACAGGCAAAGGATTTGAATGGACATTTTTCTAAAGAAGATACACAAATGGCCAATAAGCACATGCTCAACAACCCCAGCCATCAGGAAAATGCAAATAAAAATCGCAATGAGATACCACTTCACACTCACCCACTAGGATGGCTATTGTCCATCAAAAAGATGAACAAGTGTTGATGAGTGTGTGGAGAAATTGGAATCCTCATACACTGCTAGTGGTAATGTAAAATGGTACAGCCATTTTGGAAAATAGTTTGTCAGATCTTCCAAATGTTAAACGTGAAGTTATAATATGACCTAGCAATTCCACTCCTAGGTATATATTCAAGAGAATTAAAGAGTAGCTGCTCTCATCAATTTTATGCACTGTTGTCAGAATAATTTTTAGTCTAAAGTACAGTTTATTCCCTATCCCCTCAAAAAGTTTTGTGACCTTCCCAGACTGACTAATTCGTATCTGTATGTCTTAATCTAACATTGGGACCAATTCTGATTTATTTTAATAAATTTTTCTGGTATTATATTTCACTATTCCCTTTTGCTTATTGTTTGTACAAGCCAAAAAAGAACTATTAGAAACAAAGAATTTTAGATTTGGCTTTGTCATTGAGCAGAGAAATAACCTGATAAAAACTGTTTTTAGAGATTAATTTGGAAATATTGTATACTATGAATTTAAGAGAAAGCAAATGGAAGCTTCATTAATTTAAAGTCAGGACCAAGGATGAAGGACTAATAGTGAGGATAGAGAGTAACCAAGTTGCCCAAGCTAGAAATCTGGGAGTCAGTTTCAACTCTTTTCTCTCTTCTGTACCCCAGAACTCTGATTGAATCATCAGATCCTGTTGATTATATCTCAAGCTAAGCATCTCTCACATCTCTTCATTTCTCTACATTTCCACTGCTGCTACCTTGGTCCAGTACACCATCATGCCTATACTGCTGCAAGAGTTTCCTAACTTGTTTCCCTGCATCATTCTTTCACCACCTCCAGATTCATTTTCTACCCTCCTGTCATAGTGATATTAAGAAAAATTTCAGATTGATGTAACTTCTTTTCTTACATCATTCATTGCAAGAGCCTGTTATTGCTCTTGGGATAAAATTGAACATCTTAACTTGGTTTATAAGTCCCTTTGGTCCCTGCCCACTTTTCCAGTCTCATTTTATTCCATTCTCCTTTGTTCTCTACTTTCCAGCCTTACTAGACTTCATTAGTTAAAATGGTGAGAAAAAAAATCCACCAATGCAGAATTCTCTATCCAGCAAAATTATCCTTTAAAAATGAAAGAGAAATAAAGACTTTGTCAGATAAACAAAGATTGAGGGAATTTGTCAACAGTATACTTGCCTTCTAATAAATGTTAAAAGAAGTTATTTGGAAAGAAGGAAAGAGATAGAGGTCAGAAACTCTAAACAAAGGAAGCGTGTTAGAGAATGAATGAATGAAGGTAAAATAAAATCTTTTTAAAAATATTTAATTAATCTAACAGCTGATGATTTGTTCACTAAACCAAAATTACTGTGTATTAGGTGTTTATAGCTTATGGTTGGTGAAATGATTGACAGCAGTATTTTAAGGGATGGAAGGGAGGAATTGGTAATACTCAGTTATAAGTACCTCTTCCCAGGAAGTGGTACAGTGCTATTTGAAAAAGAGAACGTGGATGAGTTGTAAATGTGTATTCCAAACTCCAGAGCAACAACTAGAAAAATTTTTTCCTTTTGTTAAAAATAGTATAATTTATATATGAAGAGAAAAAATAGAATCATATAAAATGCTCAGTGAGGCTTGGCACAGTGGCCCATGTCTGTAATCCAGCACTTGAGGAGGCTGGGCAGCAGGATCACTTGAGGCCAAGATTTTGAGACCAGCCTGGGCAACATAGCAAGACCCTGTCTCTACAAAACATAAAAGTAAAATTAGCCAGGCATGGTGGCATACACCTGTTAGTCCTAGCTACTCAGGAACCTGAGGTGAGGAGGATCGCTTGAGCCCAGGTGTTCAAGGTAGCGGTGAGCTATGATTATGCCACTGCACTCCAGCCCGGGCAACAGAGTAAGACCCTGTCCCACAAAAAATAAATAAATAAAATAAAATGCTCTATTAAAACCAGAGAGGTCAAGAAAGAGTGGGGTACAAGAAAGAACAACAGTGATAAATAGAAAACGGTAACAAATGTGTAGTATTAATTCAACTATATCAGTAATAATTTTAAACATTAGTGGTCTAAATATACCAGTTAAAAGAGACTACCTCAGTGTATAAAAGAACAATACTGAACTGTATGTTGTCTAAAAGAAATCCACTTAAAATATAAAGACACATAGATCAGACAGATTAAAAATAAACGGATGGAGAAAGTAGACTATGCTAACATTAATCAAAAAAAAAGGGGATTAGCTATACATGCATTGTTTAATGACAGGGATACATTCTGAGAAATACATCATTAGGTGATTTTGTCATTGTGGAAACACAGAGTGTATTTACACAAACTAGATGGTATAACCTGCACACCTAGGCTATATGGTGTAGCCTGTTGCTCCTAGGCTGTAAATCTGTACTGCATGTTACTGTACTGAATACTGTAGGCAGTTGTAACACAATGGTAAGTGTTGTGTATCTAAACATAGAAAAGGTACAGTAAAAATACAGCATTATAATCTTTTGGGACCAACGTTGTATATGTGGTCCATTGTTGACTAAATCATCATTTGCAGCATATAACTGTATTAATTTCCAGACACAGCAGACTTCAAGGAAAATTATCAAGGATAAAGAAGGGCGTTACATAAAGATAAACGTGTTTAATTCTCCAATTAACCACATTAGACGTTAATGTGTATGTCCCTAACAAAAGAGCATCAAAATATGTGAGATAAAAACCGATAAAACTGCCAGGAGAAATAGATGAATTTGCTATTATAGTTGGAGACCTAGCACCTTTCTATCAGTAATTGACAGATCCAGCAGGCTGAAAATCAGCAAGGACATAGTTGAACTGAAAAGCATCATCAATCTGATTGTGCCATCTGTAGATTGCTTCTTCCAAGAGCAGCAGATTTCACCTTCTCTCAAGCACACACAAAACATTCACCAAGATAGACCATGTTCTGGGTCATCAAACATGCCTTAACAAATTTAAAGGAATAGAAATCATACAAAGTATGTCCCCTGACGACAGTGGATTTAACTAGAAATCAATAACAGAGAGAGTTGGGAAACTCCAAAATATTTAAGAGATAAAACAATACACTTATCTAAATAACACATGGGTCCAAAAGAGAAATCTAATGAGAAATTTTAGAATATTTTGAATGAAATGAAATTACAACTTATCAAAATTTGTGGGATGCTGTGAAAACAGTGCTTAGGGAAATTTATAGCGTTGAAAGCGTGTATTATTAAATACAAAAGAAGAAAGATCAAAAATCGATAATCCGAGCGTCCATTTTAGGAAACTAGAAAAACAAAAGGAGCAAATTAAAGCAAGCAGAAGAAAGGAAATAATAAAAATTAAAGCAGAAATCTGTAAAGTTGAAAATAGGAAATCACTAAAGAAAAAGCAACAAAACCAAAAGCTGGTTCTTTGAAAATATCAGTAAAACTGATAAACCTCCAGCTAGGTTAAATAAGAAAGAGAGAAAAGACATTACTAATTTCGGAAATGAAAGATAAGCCATTACTACTGATCCTTTTATTTACTGATTAAAAGGATAAAGGAACGTAATTTGATAACCTGGATGAAATGGACCAATTACTTGAAAGGTATAATCTACCAAGACTCACACAACAAGAAATAAATAATCTGAAAAGACGTATCTGTTAATTAAATTGAATCAATAACTAGGAACCTTACAAATTAGAAAGCACCAGGCCTAGATGTGCTCATTGTGATTTCTTCCAAACATTTAAGGAAGAAATTAGCGTCCCAGAAAATGGATGCGAAGGAAATATGTCCTAATCTATGAGGTCAGTGTTACCCTAATGCAATTCATCCCCATCAACAGGCTAAAGAAGAAAAACCATATGATCACATCAATAAGTACAGAAAAACCATTTGTCACAGCACCCATTTAGCATAAAAATTGTCAGCAAACTAAGAAAAGGGGGGATCTTCCTCAATTTGATAAATCTATTTAAACAAAAAAAAAAAACCCTACCTCTGGCATCAGACTTAATGGTGAGAAACTAGATTTTTTTTTTTGCTAAGACCTGCAACAAGGCAAGGATGTCTTACTATTTCTATGAGACAAAAAACTGGAAGGTATACAGACTGGGAAGGAATAAATAAAGCTATATTTACAGATGACATTATTTATGTAGATAATCTGAAAGAAACAACCTTCTGGAACTAATAAGCAGCTATAGCAAGGTTGCAGGATTCCAAATTAATATGCAAAAGTCAGTTGCTTCCTATATACCAGCAGTGAACAATTGGAATTTGAAATTAAAACGCAGTATCATTTACACTAGCAACAAAAATCCCAAAACAATTAGTTATAAATCTAACAAAATATTTACAAGATCTATATGAGGAAAACTATAAAACTTTGATGAAAGAAATCAAAAGAAGTTCTAAATAAATGGAGAGATAGTTCGTGTACATGGATAGACAAACTCAATATTGGCAAGATGTCAGTTCTTACCAACTTAATCTATAGATTCAACACATTCCCAATTGATTGTGTTCTTAACAAGTTATTTTGTGAATATTGACAAACATATCCTAAAGTTTATGAGGAAAGGCAAAAGACCAAGAATAGTCAACAAAATACTGAAGGAAAACAAGGAATTCAGAGGAGTGATAGAACCCACTTCAGAACTTACTCTAATAGTACAGTAATCAAGAAAATGTGGTATAGGTAGATGTGGTATAGATGTTAAAAACTAGAGATTCCAGAAATACACTCACACAACTAGAGTCCACTGATCTCTGACAAAGAAGCAAAGGCAATTCAATGGAGAAAGAAGGTTGGTCTTTTCGACAAATGATACTGCAACAACTGAACACACACACATACATATGAAAAAGCATGGCCTATACCTTTCACAAAAATTAACTCAAAATGGATCATAGACCTTAACTTAAAATACAAAAGTATAAAACACCTTGAAGACAACAAAGGAGAAAGTCTAGGACACCTTGGGTTTGGCAATGAGTTTTAAAATACAACACCAAAAATACAATCCATGAAAGAAAAAATTGCAAGGTTGGACTTTATTAAAATTAAAAAATTTGAAAGACATTTTTCAGAGAATGAAATGACAAGCCACAGACTCGGAGAAAATTTTTGCAAAACACATATCTGTTAAAAGACTGGTTCTAAAATATGCAAAGAATTCTTAAAATTCAACAGGAAGAAAACAGCGATTAAAAAATGGGCAAAAGATGTGAACAAACACCTCACCAAAGAAGTATACAAATAAGCACATGAAAAAATGCTCAGCATCATATGTCATTAGGGAATTGCAAATTAAAATGAGATTCGGCTACATACCTACAGGAATGGCTAAAATCCAAAACACTGACAACACCAAATGCTAGTGAGGATGTATAGCAACAGGAACTCTCATTGGTAGTAGAAATGCAAAATAGTACTGTCACTTTGAGAGACAGGAAGTTTCTTTCAAAACTAAACATACTCTTACCGTAAGATCCAACCATAGCACTCCTTGGTATTTACCTATTTGAGTTGAAAGCATGTCCACACAAACATCTGGTCATAATTATTTATAGCTGCTTTATTCATAATTGCCCAAGATGTCCTTCAATAGGTGAATGTACAAACTGGTACACCCACACAATGGAATGTTATTCAGTGATAAAAATAAATGTGCTGTCAGGCCATGAAAAAACATGAATTCTGAATGCAAATTGCTGAGTAAAAGAAGCTAATCTCTTCGAAAAGATTACATACTTTGTGATTCAACTCTATGACATTATGGAAAAGATAAAACTGTGTTGTCAATAAATAGATTACTGGTTGCCAGGGGTTAGGGATGGGGGATTGAGGCAAGGAGGAGGGAAGAATAGGTGGAGCACAGAGCATATTTAGAGACATGAAACCATTCTGTATTATACTGTAATGGTGTATATGTGTTATTGTACATTTGTCAAAACTCCATAGAATGTTCTACATATTGATCCCTGATCCTAGTTAATAATACTTTATCAATATTGATGCATTAATTGTAGCAAATGTAGCCCTCTAACAAATGTTAATAATAAGGGAAATTGGTGGGAGGGGTAAGAGGATACATGGATACCCTTTGTACTTACCACTTAATTTATTTTCTGTAAACCTAAAACTAGTTTTTAAAAATGTGTATTCTTGGCCGGGTGTGGTGGCTCACACCTATATTCCTAGCACTCTGGGAGGCCAAGGCAGGAGGATCGTTTGAGGTCAGGAGTTCAAGACCAGCCTGAGCAAGAATGAGACCCCCATCTCTACTAAAAATAGAAAAATTAGCCAGGCATCGTGGCATGGGCCTGCAGTCCCAGCTACTTGGGAGGCTGAGGCAGGAGGATTGCTTGAGCCCAGGAGTTTGAGGTTGCTGTGAGCTAGGCTGATGCCATGGCACTCTACCCAGGGCTACAGAGCAAGACTCTAAAAACAACAACAAAAAATTAAAGATGATGTAATCCTTTCATCCCAGAATATTTGGGATGGCCTTATTAAGAGAAATTTTGTTACTAATATTTAACTTAAGTTTAAAATTTTTAAAAATTTGGAGAGCATAACTAAGATTTTGCTTATGCCAACAAATATTTAGAGAGGTGCAATGAATTTAGAAATTATTTTAGAATATATTCATGAGAAGCAGTGTAACTTTTTGATGATTTAGCACCTGGTATTCAATTTTTGAAGCAAATATATCACTGTTTTTGTTTTCAGATTTTGCTCTTAGTTTATGTTTATTATAATCATGTGCCTAAATTTGGAAACTTTAAAAGGTATTTTTGGGGGGAGGGCAAGAGCAACATACGTAACCTAAACTAATCTGTACCCCCATAATATGCTGAAATAAAAAAAAATTAAATTAAAAAAAAAAGTTGGGAGGAAAAAAAAGGGTATTTTTGCCAGTGGAGAGAAATATATACATAATGTGAATGTTACTTAATAAATAGGGGGGAATGTGTATTTTTTTGGGGGGGGAATAATAAAATGCCAGAGCTGACTTCGTCATGTTTATTTTGTATATTTGTGTGCTTTTAGTAATCCATCACATTTCCTGTCTACAGTTTCTTTTTTTTTTTCCAGAGAAAAGGTACCTTGCTCTGTCGCCCAGGCTGGAGTGCAGTGGTGCCATCACAGTTGACTGCAGCCTCAAAAACTCCTGGGCTCAAGCAGTCTTTCTGCCTCAGCCTACTAGGTGTACATCTGGCTCATTTTTTAGTTTTTTTATGGAGATGAGGTCTTGTTATGTTGCCCAGGTTGGTCTGGGCTCATGTGGTCCTCCTGCCTCAGCCTTTCAAAGTGCTGGGATTACAGACGTGAGCCACTGCACCTGACCCATTGAATTTCTTATGCTGTATGGGAACTCTGGAGTGGAGGTTATACTTTTTGATATAATCTGTATGGTCCAAGGTAAATTTATGTGGAAGTGCATTTTTCCTTTTTCTTTTTTTGAAGGGAGGGGAAAAATAGGAAGCCTTCAGAAATTGCCACACTCATAGTTCGATGTTATATTTTTTCATTGCTGATAAAGCGTATTACAGATTTAAGATTATTGATGCATGTGGTTTAGCAATGTCTGCAGTAATAAGAATGTCCGTAGTTTTACAAAGATTCTCTGACGTAAGCATTTAGATTAGTAAATCCTAAAAGATTTCAATAGCTAATTCATTGTGAATACTCTTCTATAGGGAAGGTTGCACAGCTGTGAGGCACTTAATGGACTTCCAGGAATGCATAAAGAACCCACAGTTTAGTAACAAAAGGAGGAGTACATTTTTGAAGAATTCATTCAGGATCATTACACAAATTTATATCAGTACAAATACGGAAAAAGTTCCAAGGGAAATGCCCAAGCTTTTCCTTCAACTTGGTGCTGGCAAAGCAGGAATAGAAGGAGTTGTTATCTCCAATAAATTATCCCTGAGGAAGAATTAAAAGTTTTAATTGATCTGTGGAATCTAAAACTTGTTTCAATTAAGTTTTTATAAAAATATCCCTAAATCATGCTTGAAGCTCGGACTTGGGGGAGAGGGGGCAAGGGCAACATACGTAACCTAAACATCTGTACCCCCATGATATGCTGAAATAAAAAAAAAAAATCCCTAAAAATCACATCCGATTATAACTGTAGGTAGTACTTTACCTTCTGTGTAAGAGGCACTTCAAGTTTTTCCTATGTGTTTTGTGTCTTTGCTCTAACAAGTTTTAATGAGTGATTATCTTGAAGTCAACATAACTTTTGTGCCAAATTAAATTATAAAATTGTTGTTTACTTTCACAAAGGAGAAGAAGCTAGCAGGAAAACTCTAATAGAGCCAGATTCTGACATTTTGTATCTGGGCTCAATTTTAAAATATACTTATCTGTAATATATTACATGGTAATCCATACAGTGAAAACAGAGTGTTATTATCTTAGCATATTCCAACCTTCCAACATTTTGGTGCCCATAGATTTACCTAAAAAATGCTCTTAAAGAATCCTTTATTTTGCCAGCATTCATAAAAATGTTTGAAAAAATCTCTGGCTGTTTCCAGTTATAAACTATGAAATACATTCAGTTTTGGGTTAATGATTGTTTTGTTTTCTCCTCTGTATCTTCACAGTCTTATACTCGCTTTTCAAATGCTTATGCTGGACTCCTACTCAAACACATTCAGTAAAGATTTATTAAGCTTACATGTGCGAAACATCAGAGATTCAAAGATAAGAGGATATGGATCTTGCATTTGAAAAGTTGGGGAAGCTGATGTAAAAACATACAGTTTGCTAAAAATAGATTGTAAGCTTTGCAGAAGGAGGAATTCCTATTTGTTTTTGTTTATTACTGTTATTGCCAGTAAGTTAAATAAATAATTGTATGGAAGAGTCAGAAAAGCTGCTCAAATAAGATGATATTTCAAATGTAAAGGAGTTTTTCAGAAAGAAAAGGAGACCCAAGGACATTAGCAACATACAAAGATATGCTGTGATGATGAAAGAGCATAAAAATTTTAGAGAATAACGTAATTCTGAATGACAGCATGGGAGGACAGTAGAAGGAAATGAAGCTTCAGTGAGTGGTATTGTAATCAAGTCAACTGTTAAAGGTCTCGTGTGACAAGCTGAGGAATTTAGGCATCAGGGAACCCCGTGTTTTTGGTAATCAGGGAAATGCAGGATTTTGAATTGATGTTAATATTCATACTTTTTTGCCACCATTAATATTACAGTAGAGATTATGCAATGTTGTTTCTTTTACATCCTCTATTCATACATAACAATACCTATAACTTCATTTAATCACAAATCACTAAAAAGTTGAAAAAAATCTCTGGGAAGTATAAACTTGATTATTAATTTATTTCAAAGTGAACTAAAAATTTGTCTTTAGTTTTGTGAACATAGTGACTCTCTTTTCAAAAAATTATTAAGTGCAACTACAAATGCAATTTAAAAAATAACACGAAAGTTCATCTTTAAAAACATCTTTTAAGATTTTATGTTTATAATTTGAATAAGCACAAAATTATCTGTTTTTCTCAAGAACTTAGTTCTTCATGCTGATTGCAAATTGTTTTCTATAAACGTTTCTACCGAAAAATTTCAGTTATACTATTATATTTGCTGTAAGTAAGAAGTACTAATTTTATTAGCATTCTTCTCATACCAGAAACAAATACTAACCATGAGACTAAATCCTTTTGATTATGAATTACACAAAATTTCTAAGAAAGACCTATGAGTGATTTGGAAACTTTATTTGGTGAAGAGAATGAAAATAGGAATGATTTATTCTTAGAATTCAGCCTTATTAGGAAAAATGGCTCAGAATTGCCTAGAGAAATACCCAAATATGGTCCCCAAAGTTTCTTTGAACCAATAATACTGAGTTCTTTTCGTGGTTTCCATTCAATGAATTTCTCAACCCTTGATTTTGAGAACATAATGCTAATTAAAGTGTCTGCTGGTTTTTTTTAATGCTATTCCATTGTAACTGCTAATAATAAACAACAATTTTCCTGCTTTATACCAAAAAATTTACATTCAAAATGTGGTGTGTGTTCTCTGATTTCTTTTCTTACAGCTTGCCAGTATTTGCCGTGCTGAAATGTTTTAATTTAAAATTTCCTTCCTTTGTATCTTTTAGTTTTCTCTGTTGCTGCTTTTTCTGTGACACAAGCCTTTCATTATAGTCACTCTTCTTTTTTCCTTCCCCACTTCTTTCTTTTCCTTTTTTAAAGCCATGAGAAGCCGATCCATTGGTGAATGTGCTCTGCCATCGGCCTATATACGCAGTGCTAAAAGTGCTCCTGTTCTGATCCATACTTCCAAACCCTTCTTGCCTGATATTGTTCTCACTCCCCTTTCTGATGAGCTTTCAGGTAGTGCCACCTCTGCTAATTTCTGCACCACCTTTTTCACTTTTTAATCCTCTGCTTTCAAATTTTGCTTAATCAAATAAACTCTTTAAAGTTAATTTCTTTGGGGGAGGTGTGGGGAACTGGGAAAGTGATTGAGAAATCAACATTTTGAGTTATTTGAACTCTAATGCTATCTTTGCAGTTCATTCTGGAAGTGCTAAGTTTAGTGCTGTGCCAATGTCCAATATTTTTGGTTGTAAATGGCCAATTTTTCATTTTTTTCTTCCTCTCAGATGGTTAAAAATAGTAGTAATATATACTTATAGATGTCTCACAAGAGGTAACTTGGAAGATAATCAGAGCCTTGACTTTTAATTTCCTGTTGTTTTGACTAATGATACGGTAAATCTTGTATAATTTATTCTCCATCATCCATAGGAATGGAACTAAGGATAGTCAATAATTGGGAAAAGTATGTAATCTAAAAGCTGCATTGGAATAAATCTTTGTATTTATATAAGATGTAATAATATGGAGCAATCTAAGAATTTACTTGTTTTTAAATCATTCTTTGAAGCCCCAGCTTCCAAGGAGCTTCAAGACCTGCTCAGCTTTCTGATTCTGCATCAGGTCCTTCATCCCCAGTACTGGGATGATCTGCTCTTTTATTAAGGTTTAGTTAACATATAATAAAATGCATAGATCCATAGATTCATTCAGTTCAGTGAGTTTTGACACTTGTACACACTGCTGCAAACCATAACCCAAAACAAAAGATAGAATGTTTCCATTACCTCAAAAGTTCCCTAGTAACCCTTTTGAATCAGTAACCCTACTCCCACCCTCCACACACATAACCACATTTTAATTTCTATCACCATAGATCAGTCTTGTTTTTTAAAAATTATTTTATATAAATAAAATCATACAGTGTCTTGTCTTTTAGACAAACACAAACTTGTGTTGAGTACAGTTACTGTGGAGAATGTGCCAGGCCAAATAAATGTACTTGTACATTCTTAGGTACTTTCCTATCACTTTTCTTAAAGAGTGTTTCCCTGACATTGCCACTTTTGGTGAGGCTGCTGTTTTGTTGTTGTTGTTTTCCTAAACCTATTTCCATACCCTTCAGTTTCTAATGGATTGTAGGCTTATATGAGGGAAAGGTGCATTTTTATTAATAATAATATTGTAGGTGAAGTCCCTTCTACCATCCCTAATCCCTTTGATCAGAGATTTCTTCCAAACCAAGGGAGCAACATAGTTCAGAGTTACATATATGTAGATACAGACACATATGTATATATGTCTTGTGTTTATTATTCTTTGGAAATATAGTTAATGAAAAAAGTGTTTGCCTTTCTCAAAATGAAAAAATAAAACATTTAATTATTAGGTGTGCTATGTTTTGTGTTTTCTGGTTCAGGATACCTTGACTAGGAAACATTTGCTTCAGGAATATTCTTTATGCTGTTTTTGAGAAATATTCAAGTATTACT
>NW_012135636.1:985858-987010 GCF_000956105.1 Propithecus coquereli | reverse complement strand
GGGAGGCTGAGGCAGAAGGATCGCTTGAGCCCAGGAGTTTGAGGTTGCTGTGAGCTAGGCTGACGACACGGCACTCTAGCCCAGGCAAAAAGAGTGAGACTCTGTCTCAAAAAAAAAAAAATGTTGGTCACCTGTCTATGCTCAGAATTTAAAAGTCAGGAAAATGTTATTAGAAGATAGTTTCATTGGCTCAGTTTTATTTGTTTAAAATGAAATTTATTTGAGCTTGGTTTGTTGATTTTAAGTCTTTTTGTATGATTTTAATAATGTAGATACTGCTTTAAATTGCCTACAAATTGAACATCTAGTCTTAAAAGGAGGTAGTTTTTACTAGCCTGTTAATACGAAAATTTCAGACATAGGTGCTCTGTAGTTCTTACTTACCTTGTAAGTACATTGCCATTGTTGCTCAATTAGGCAAAAATTTATGTTATTAGCAGAAAAAACTTGAGTTTCAAAATGGCATCAATTTCTATGTAAACTAGTATAAAATGATTTTTTAAATTCAGGAGCCATAAAAATATTACTGACAGCTAACATTTGTGCTTGACCAAGAAAAGAATTTAACTTTGGTAAAAGGGATTTTGGCACTTGATTCTGTAAATCATTTCAGAAATCATTAAAATTATCTAGTGATGTGTTAGTATTCTAACTGAAGAGGTTTTTTCCGTAAGGAACTAACTTGATTTTTACCCATTAGCAGCTACTAATATTTTATGTAAAAGAGATGCTTTCCTTCTACCAGTATATATTAAGCTCATATTGTGTAACAAGTACTCTTTCAAGCAATGGGGTTATTATGATAAACAAGACAAAAAATCTTGAGAAACTTAAATTCTAGTGGGAAGGAGTATTTTTTCCTTACATTTTACAAGCTAATAGTATACTTTAATGTACAGCTTACCTTTCAAACCAGCAAAGGAAACTTTCCTTTGAAACAGAATATTCAGGGAAAAAGCAATTCTTTAATCTAGAAATAATTTGCACATGTTAATGCTAAACATTATTAAGGAAACTCAAAGATAAAACAGTATTTCTGTAACTTTATTGGCTCTACAGGAAGCATTTTCTCAGTGTTTAGGAGTGGGTTTTTTTTAAATTTGTTAAAAACCTTTTTATTGTTTTGCTTATTAAATGGTTTCTAATACTTTA
>NW_012135636.1:952931-985808 GCF_000956105.1 Propithecus coquereli | reverse complement strand
TTAGACTATTATGTCTCTTCAGTGCACCATTTAGGCATTGTACCTTCTTATGTAAGTAGCACAGATTTTGGTTGCTTACATCCAGTAATAATTTAGTTACTTAAATTGGCAAACAAAACAATGTTTCTGTTCTTATAACTAAGTTAGATACAGCTAAAAGAAACTCCCAGTTTGTTGTAAACTTCTCTTAGATACATTTTTATACTCCAAGCTTTAAAAAAAGTATACGTGCTTTTAAAGCATTTAATGCAAACCATTTTTGACATGTTTAGAAAAAGTAAAACAAGTTTTGGCCCTTAATTCTTAAAAGTTTGGTTGGATCAGATACTGCTGTCTTAAGAAACTGTCAGGAAGATCTATTTTTTCTCAGAATCTTACAGGAGTTACAAAATTTCCTGTCTATAACTTAAATAATATTTTGGTAAACACTCATGTTCAGTGCTAAAATATTTTTAAAAAGCAAAAATAAACAAAGATAAGGTTGTTCCCTTTAAAATGTTCTATAGTGCCTTAGCCAGAGTGAAAAGTTGCTTTGCTGTAAATACATAATTCAGGAAGATTACCTTTTTAAATGATTTTATGATTTAAACATTTATAAAAAATGTTTAAAGGATTTTCTGAATGGCAGTTTTATTTTCCTTGTTTCTGTTTGAGATAAAATGCCTTTTATGATAAATTTAAGATTTAAATAATGTTGAGACACCAGTCAGTAAAACAAAACAAACTTTTATCTAATAATCAAAATAATATTCATTTTAGAAAATGTGGATTATATGTAAAAGTATATGAAAAAATATACATAATTCTCCAAAACCAGTGCTAAGTTATTGATACCTTAAAATGCTTTTGCTGCCAGTTTTTTATGCATATGTACATTTAAAATATAAAAGCATAGATTTAGTTATTTTGAATTAAAAGTCATTTTTCTCTTAGGACTTAAAAGGGGCAAGGAGCAATACAATTTTAAAATAGCAAAACCCCTCATTTCCTGAGAACTGACTTGGGAATGAAGTTAGCATTTTCCAAGCTGATGGATAAATTTAGAATACTTTCCAGGAAATGTAAATAGGTATATAGAGGAAAAGATGAAAGATTCATAGTGCACATCAACATATAAAAGGCCCCTGGAAATCCTGTTTAAAAAACTCAGAACTGTTTATAATCTAATATTTCATACACTTATTTAAGCATAGAGCACCTTTCCAGGCACACATATTAATATCCTGTGGCGTTAAAGTTCCAGAGACAACAAATTTGGAAAACATTGAACTAACATCATAATTTCAAAAATAAGTACTATACTAACCTCATAATTTCAAAAATAAGTACTATACTAACCTCATAATTTCAAAAATAAGTACTTTGAAAATTGGGCACTATTATTCTTAATGCAAGTTTACATTGTAAAAATCTGAATTATTGGATTGGAATTGCTCCTGTGATTCTTGGAGGCAAACTGAAAGCCTGGAGTTTGCTTCTTCTTAAGTGTTAGGTACAGAGAGAGGAAGAAAAGAGGAAAAGAAGTCATATGAATAGAGATTTGTAAAAATAGTGATAAATTAAAAAACAAAAATCACCAAATCTTAGATCCTCAACCAAATTATTTAATTGCTTTTGTTTCTTCCAAGGTTTAGGTAAATTTTGCCTTAGAATAGTTTGATGTACAGAGGGAATTAATAAGGAAAGTAAACTAATGAAGGGGGAAAGTAAATGTTTTTTATGGTTTTATGTGTCCCCTTCATGTGAGCAGGTGTAATATTTCTCGAGTGTATCTCCAAGATCAGGAGTTCTATAACTGCTTCACACACACACACACACACACACACACACACTCACACACACACACACACACACACACACACACACAAACCCAGTGGAACTGCTCATAGATAATCACTCTAGCTTATGGTTAGAAGTAGAATTTGTGAGCAAAATATTTACTTGATACTCTTGAATAATTTGGGGGATAAAAGGAAAGTCCTTTTAGTTTCTTTTTTTAAAATACATATTAAAATCTTTAAGAATGGGGGACCATCAGTTTTCAAAGTAGTGCATTTATATCCAGCCCTTTTTTCTGCTCAAGTATTCTTGGTTGGATGTCTATGCTGCTATCTACATTGTCGTGAGTGTGATGCTGTGTAATATAGCTTTATATACAGCTATAGACTAAACTAGTTGAATATCCGTGGAGAATTTTTCTTAAGCTCTGGGGACCAGTTTGAGGACATTAGCACTATGTCAGTGACACTTATTTCTTAATGTCAGACTCATGTATAACAGTTGAAAAAATACATATCAGATTTGATACAATATGCTGGGTGTTGCACAAACATCCAGCATCATTTTTTACAGCTCTATTAATATCTTATGTCTGGGCAAGCACACTCTTCCTGGCCTTTCTCCCATCTGCCTTTGAGAAGTACTGCACTAGACTACTTTTTACACATTTGGTAACCCATCCTAGTAGTCATTATTTTCCTGATAAATGAATTAGAAGCCAGAAACCTCAGTAGTCATTCTTAAGCAAATTAACTTTTACTGCCAAGAATTATACCTTAATGAAAGAAGAGATACAAAAGTGCATAAGCGTAGTAGGCAACTTTGTGTATACTTCTGCAACTATTTCTTATCATTTTCTAATTGAATACTGTAGGTTTCTCACCCTGAAATTAAGCTTATAGACCCACTTTCTTCCAACCAGTTCTCAAAACTGGTGATTTATTTGTCATTTTTGTTGTTGTTAAACTCTATGTAGGCCATAATATGTAGCTGCTAGTGTTTTGGGGCTGATCTCTTTTTATTAACAATACTTTATTATTTGAATTGAATGCTGTAGAGCAAAATATTTTGGTCTTTGTACCTCTGTTTTCTGACTATCAGGAGAAAGAAAATGGTATCTGTCATGTCCCTATCCTATTCCTAAATTCTGCCCAATTAGGAGAAGAATTTTCCATGTCTAATCAAACAATTAGGCCCTTCTTTATACAATCAAGGAATAATTTTCTTCCTGTTATTAGTATACAATAGAATGTTAATCTTTTACAGCTTTTTCACCTGTAATCTGCTTGTTATGCCATAATTCCAAACTAGATTTTTTTGCTGAAATAATTTGTTAATTTTTTAATAGAACATCTCAAGAATTTAAAACTGACTTAAACACGGCGTTACATTACATGTTTATAAGCAAATAAAACACTATAATTTTCTTAACATAAAAAATATATTGGCCGGGCGCAGTGGCTCATGCCTGTAATCCTAGCACTCTGGGAGGCCGAGGTGGGCGGATTGTTTGAGCTCAGGAGTTCGAGACCAGCCTGAGCAAGAGCGAGGCCCCATCTCTACCAAAAATAGAAAGAAATTAATCAGATAACTAAAAATATATAGAAAAAATTAGGCATGGTGGTGCATGCCTGTAGTCCCAGCTACTCGGGAGGCTGAGGCAGAAGGATCGCTTGAGCCCAGGAGTTTGAGGTTGCTGTGAGCTAGGCTGACGACACGGCACTCTAGCCCAGGCAAAAAGAGTGAGACTCTGTCTCAAAAAAAAAAAAATGTTGGTCACCTGTCTATGCTCAGAATTTAAAAGTCAGGAAAATGTTATTAGAAGATAGTTTCATTGGCTCAGTTTTATTTGTTTAAAATGAAATTTATTTGAGCTTGGTTTGTTGATTTTAAGTCTTTTTGTATGATTTTAATAATGTAGATACTGCTTTAAATTGCCTACAAATTGAACATCTAGTCTTAAAAGGAGGTAGTTTTTACTAGCCTGTTAATACGAAAATTTCAGACATAGGTGCTCTGTAGTTCTTACTTACCTTGTAAGTACATTGCCATTGTTGCTCAATTAGGCAAAAATTTATGTTATTAGCAGAAAAAACTTGAGTTTCAAAATGGCATCAATTTCTATGTAAACTAGTATAAAATGATTTTTTAAATTCAGGAGCCATAAAAATATTACTGACAGCTAACATTTGTGCTTGACCAAGAAAAGAATTTAACTTTGGTAAAAGGGATTTTGGCACTTGATTCTGTAAATCATTTCAGAAATCATTAAAATTATCTAGTGATGTGTTAGTATTCTAACTGAAGAGGTTTTTTCCGTAAGGAACTAACTTGATTTTTACCCATTAGCAGCTACTAATATTTTATGTAAAAGAGATGCTTTCCTTCTACCAGTATATATTAAGCTCATATTGTGTAACAAGTACTCTTTCAAGCAATGGGGTTATTATGATAAACAAGACAAAAAATCTTGAGAAACTTAAATTCTAGTGGGAAGGAGTATTTTTTCCTTACATTTTACAAGCTAATAGTATACTTTAATGTACAGCTTACCTTTCAAACCAGCAAAGGAAACTTTCCTTTGAAACAGAATATTCAGGGAAAAAGCAATTCTTTAATCTAGAAATAATTTGCACATGTTAATGCTAAACATTATTAAGGAAACTCAAAGATAAAACAGTATTTCTGTAACTTTATTGGCTCTACAGGAAGCATTTTCTCAGTGTTTAGGAGTGGGTTTTTTTTAAATTTGTTAAAAACCTTTTTATTGTTTTGCTTATTAAATGGTTTCTAATACTTTAGATTAAAATCTAAAGACTTCTCTTTCTCAAGTTTAAACATAAGCAGCATAAATTGGATTGTTTTGAAAGGCATTTTTATTTAAACCTGATACCACCATTATTTTTAGCAATCTACTACAAAGCTTTTCAGTTGTTTTCCTTTGTATAATTTACTAACATTTGCTTTGGTTTTGATTTCTAAGATTCTTATCTTTATAGAGATAAGTAAATACTTTATAGAGATAAATGCTGCTTTATAATTTCTTAATATATAATTATATATAATAATTATAATTTTTACCAAATTTTTATTTTTAAAAGGTAATGAATTATTTCATGAATTCAAAACATATATATTATTCAAGAGATTAAGGGTATGGAGTAATTTCTGTTTCAAATCACAGCTCCTCACTTTGTAGCTGTATAATTTCAGGCAAATCACTTAAACAGTTTCTTCAGCTATAAAATAGGGGATTAATAACACCTACTTCTTGGGGTTGTTGTAAGGATTAAATGAGTTACATGTAAGGTTCTTAAAACAATGCCTGGCATGTAGAAAAATTATGTATGTTTAGCTATTATTTACTCTTTTTCTCCTAAATAAAGTTCAGGTATACAGTATCTGCTTAATAAACATAAGGCTTGTTAGAGTCAATCATGCTTGATTCAAGTGCTGGTGTTGGTTTCCGGTCATCAGTTTTATACAATTAGTAATGTTATATACCCATAAAAGAGCTCTGTTTAATGCTTAAGACTTTAAAAACAATTGTTTAAATTCTCCAGTACTACATTATTGTTAGAAAAATATCCAGTTATGTTTTTTAAAAGCTCTTACTTGCCCTCTTAAACCTGCATGAAAGTTTTAGGTGTTCTTATGTGGCAACAAAATTTTAGGAAAAAAACACTTTAGGTTGAAAGAATGGTTAAATTTTCTAATAGTAAAGTGAGGGCTGGGTTTGGAAAGAAATTCCTGAACACAGAACTTCACAGTAATCTTGCCTGGCTTCTTTGGAATGGAAAAATTATGAAATATCAATAAAGGAAGCTAAAAATTAATATTCTAGTTTTTCTGAAGTTCATATATTTGCTAGACTTTTAGCATTAGATTTTAACGTTTGAAATTTTGATTTTGAACTTCAGTAAAATAAAATCCCAACTGTAAAATTCTTAAGAATTTTCAGAGAAAAGTTATATAATCCTTATCCTTTGTTGCATCCTTTAGAATATTTGTGGAAAGAAACTTGGCGTGCATGTTGAATATAATCTGTCCTCAAGGCAGAGGTTTCTATGATCTCTGATAATATGGGAGATATAAAAAACCAAAATAATTCCATTCATCAAGATGCACAAATAGGCATTAGTTATCTGTTGCAATAACAAATACTTAATGAGTATAAATGCAGAGTTTATAAGGAAATATTTTCCTTTTTTTTTTTTTTGAGACAAGAGTCTCACTGTTTTGTCCCAGGTAGAGTGCAATGCCATGATCATAGCTCACTGCAACCTCAAACTCCTGGGCTCAAGCGATCCTCCTGCCTCAGCTTCCCCAGTAGTTGGGACTGCAGGCATGCGCCACCACATGCATCTAATTTTTTCTATTTTTGGTAGAGACAGGGTCTCGCTCTTGTTCAGGCTGGTCTTGAACTACTGACCTCAGGCGATCCTCCCGCCTCAGCCTCCCAGAGTGCTAGAATTACAGGCATGAGCCACAGTGCCTGGCCTATGTTTTGCTTTTCATTTAGAAACATTTCCAAGTGGAGTGCATGAGGAAGAAAGCCAATGTCATTTTTTAAAGTTTTATATTCCCCTCAGTTTTATGGCAGAGAGATTTAATTGCTTCAACTTCAGGAGATACTATATATGACCTATGTATAGCCTAAAGTATATCTTCAGGAATATACTAGAATCTTGACATAATACAAACCTCTGTTGATCTGAATTTAAAATAAAGCAGATCCTTTTGGACTTCATACCAAGAGGGTTATATTAATGAAATAGCAGAAGGATCAGCCTTCTTTTATCCATAGCATGGATCTTGAAAATTCTTTGAATGACTGTCTTCATTTTATCAATGAAGAAACTGGTCTCAGAGTCTAGAGTAAGACAATTTAAGTTCTAGACCTAGCAGCATCAATAAATGGTTTTGTGATCTTGAACAAGTCACTGCTTTACTCTGGATCTAAATTTTCTCATTTTAATTGTTCAGTTATACTTCTGTTGCATTTAACTTTTGGGTTATAGGCCTTATAAGTAGCAATAGCTGACTTTTTGATTTTTTTATCCTTTTTCATTATATTTTACTGGCTTCTGAAAGCAAATTTTTTGTTATTTCTGGGTAACTTAAAGACCATGATGGCTTCGTAGACACGGTATTTTACTTCTAAAATTTCTGTTTGAGAATTTGTATATATCTGAACAGTTAAATGGTATTTCATCTTATGATTTTCAACTTCATAAGTATTTTTGAGGATTTACCAAATACGTAACACTTAAGGCAATGGGAATAATACAGTGGTATGGAACTCTAAACCTGTTTCTCAAACTTTATTTTCTCTCTCTCTTTTTTTTCCATTGGACTCTGCTTGATAATGTTGCTCGAACTTTATGATTATATATTTGAGAAAGTAACTTAACCTTTCTGGGCCTCAATTTTCTCATCTGTAAGAGAGTTAAATTAGATAATCTCTGAATGTCCATTTAAACTCTAAAATTTATGATTCTTTTTTTTTTTGAGACAGAGTCTCACTGTGTTGCCCTGGCTAGAGTGAATGCCGTGGCGTCAGCTTAGCTCACAGCAACCTCAAACTCCTGAGCTCAAGCGATCCTTCTGCCTCAGCCTCCCAAGTAGCTGGGACTACAGGCATGCGCCACCATGCCCGGCTAATATTTTCTATATATTTTTAGTTGTCCGATTAATTTCTTTCTATTTTTAGTAGAGACGGGGTCTCGCTCTTGCTCAGGCTGGTTTCAAACTCCTGAGCTCAAACAATCTGCCCACCTCGGCCTCCCAGAGTGCTAGGATTACAGGCATGAGCCACCGCGCCTGGCCTAAAATTTGTGATTCTTAAAAAGAGACCTCAGAAGCCATAGATACAGTTTTTAGAGTTTGATAGTTATTAATGGAAAGGGCCTATCATAGGTAAGGTTTCTTCTTCCTAGCAGACTCAAATGGTGTTTTTATCAGAAACAAAAATGCAATTAATTTTTTAGTAACATATTGATTTTTTTATGGCATTTAATAGATTTTAATACTATAATAAAATAAAGTAAAACACCTTAGTAGAATAGATAGTTTTTTGACAAAAAGAACTTTAGTAAGAAGGTAGTGATTTCCACTAATGTGTGATCTAACAGATAAGCAAAATTTGAAGGAAAGATGAAGCGGGAGAATTTATGAGACCCTATAAGAGTCTACAGAGGGACAGTTAGATCAGCTTTATGTGTTAAGATCAATTTTTTCCACTTGGAACTTAAGTAGGAAAAATTGAATAACAAGTTTGAATTGATTTATTGGCACAGCTCTATCTTTAACTGCACTTCCAAATGTTTCATCACCTTGCTGTCTGTTTCTATGCATGTTAACATTTTTAAATGTATTTTGGTAGTTTTCTAATTCATTGACACTACATGCTATATTGGCTTGTGCCCATCATTTTTTAAAAACAAATTTGCATTTTTAATTGATTTTTTCATTGAGCTTATAAAAATATCTCAGAATTTTTATTTTAAAGCATATGCTTTAGGGTTTGAAATTAATACCTAATTTTTATATTCATGTAGTTCCTACTCTATATAATTTTTCTCTTTTGCAGATATTGATGATGCTCAAATACTTCCCCGCTCAACTAGAGTCAGACATTTTTCACAAAGTGAAGACACTGGAAATGAAGTTTTTGGTGCTTTGAGTGAGGAGCAGCCATTGCCTCGAAGTAGCAGCACTTCTGACATCTTGGAACCATTCACTGTTGAACGAGCCAAAGGTGCAGTTCCTGTCATTGACAGTTCATCCCGTCATGCACCAAGCTTGCAGAGTTCCACAGAGGCTTCTTCAATAACTAGATCCACTGAAAGCCACATCAGTGATACTCACAGTAGAGAGTCTTCTCTGGAAGTTGGTGATAGCATATATGACCATCTTTGTCATTTAATAGGTCCAGTAGAACTTGCAGATTCAGCTTTTGAACAAATCCAATACATTGACCTTGAAGGAGATGACGATCTTCTTTCTTCTCTGAAAGAATATTTTAAGGAAAACCAGGAAAATAATAGTAAAAATGAAATAAGTAAAGATTCAGCTTCTCAGGATGTGATTATTGCAGTAAATAGAGATGAAAGATTATCCTTAGATAAAGTAGAATACATAGATCAGGAAATTAAATCAGAAAATAGGACCTCTTTTGTTGGGACTCTTGAAAACATACAGTGTCAAAAAGAACCAAACTCAGCTGTCTTCGTGAGTAATATTGCACCTAACCAGTCAGACAATTTTATTAGAACACAAACTTCTGAAAAATCTAAGCAACTAAACAGTGACAAACAGTCATCGGAGCCTAGTTCAGATAGCTCTTGTGATAAAGAAAAAAGGAAAAATCTGCATAGACAAACAGCTACAGAATTAGATGCTTGTGTAGATATAACACTAGTTGAAAAGCTTCAGGGTATGCAAATCAATGAAAAAATCACTGTTCCACATGTTACGCGTGCCAAGAAAACAACATTAAAAGCACCTGTTAACCGCAGAATGCCTCATGTTATAAACACTAGCAAACTTTCTCCAACTAAAAGGAGCTTGTCCGAAACAGTAACTCATAGAGCTAAAATCATGAAAATTGCTACTAAAAAACGAAATAGTGTTCATGTTACTTTTAGACCATCCACTGAGTCAGTTCAGTTTTATAATCCTCTGGAAAACAAAGAGGCTCCTTGGAAGATGAGACTACGGAAACTCAGTGGCTTTAGTGGTAGTAGCAACAGTAGCACCAGCAACACCCATACCAGCTCAGATAGTGGTACAGAGCTAGTAAAACCTGGTGTGTATAGGCCTCTAGATACAGTTAGTACAGCATCAGTAAGTAGTAAAACAATGAAGGAATCCACTGAGATTCCCACCACCGTATTACAAAAAGAAGGAATCACAAGTAATCAGTTAGGTAGTCGTAGTACTCTTAGGTCCTCAAGTCATGAGGCAGGACTACAGCAGGGCTCCCTGGGTGGCGTTTATAAAACTGTTGTACATGCTCTTTCGAAGCCGAAGGCAAATGTTTCCCCACAGAGGCAGAACAGAATGCCACCAGAGGCTCCACTGAGGGATCTGTACAGTCATGTAATGGGCTATTTTGGAAGGAAAGCTGCAGGTGAGCACTAACAGTGTGCAGAGCGCAAAAGGAGAAAGACAGCACCAGTTTGGCTTAATGCAACTGAAGCAAGCTATAAGCAATCAAAAAGCTTTGGGATGGTCACTGCTTTCTCTCTGTTTGGTTATGCATGCGCCTCTTCCCAGCTGTATTTTTCCCAGCATAAAATGTTTATTTAAGTTACTAATTTCCCTTATAAGGCATTTAGTTAAACCTCTTTGCTGCTGAACAACAATATAGGAAAGAGGAAGATATAGGAAAATTTTAATGACCTTTCAAAGGCTACCAAAATCAAATATTTTTCTGAATATGTACTACATGAGTCTAGAAATTAAGTTTACTGAGGAGTAGTTAACTCTTTCTTCCCTGCCCCATTATACTTTATCTTTAAAAGGGCACCAACTATGTTTAATTGAGTTCATATATTTTCACTGCTGATCTATTTGGTAATATATTTTTTCTTGGTAGAAAATTACTTTGACATTTAACATAATAGAAATCAAGGTCCTACAACCAGCATCAACGTTATAGTTAACTTTCATTGAAAAGGAAATTATTTCTTAAATCTCCAAGTGGATTTAATCACTTTTCATTTAAGCCATTTCCAAACATGCCATAGACTTTTTAGTTTTGCATTCATTTGTATAGAATGCAAGTTATGTCCTTGAAACACTTATTACTTTCTTTTTTCTGAGATTTTAGATGTGCATAAAGGTTTCATGATAACCAATCATGATTTAAATATGGAACCTCTATGGACAGATTACAGAAAGAAAGCAAGATTATGGTAACTGTTTTCTCTTATCTTGATTGAAGTTAAAATAACTTTACAGTTATAGAAAATTAACTTTCAGCAGTAAGGTAGGTTTTGATTTTATTTGTTTTAACATGGTTTTGTTAGCATGATTAACAGCGCTGTATAATGCATCTTGCATTGAACCATTAATGCCACCTGAGGGCAGTATTTGACAGCTTAGCAAAGCCTGGCCAGTAATATAAAGATAATGGTATTTCACAATGAGGTTCTGACCAGTGTATTTTTTTTTAGCCTGAAATGCTTTGTAATTCATTAGGAATATAGACAGTGCTGACTTTCTTTTCATTACAGAGAAATCAACTTTTCAGTAGCATAGTAATGACATAAACAACATTTTCTATAAGTTAGTTTCCCAAGTTTAAAGCTTTAATGTTAATATAACTCATAATGTAATCATAAAAAATCAAAATAACTCTTTTGGTTTATTTTTTAAAGAAAAATTTTTGTGAAAATAATCCTCTTTTTTTCTTAAAACACTAAAATTAGATTTTATAGTGAATAGAAACAACATTATATAAACATCATAGCATTTTTATTTATAAATATCCAAACCTAAATGCACTTGTGTCCCACTGAGATTTGCATAGACTCAAGGGATATATTCCCTGAAAATATTTTTTGGGGAAAAATGGAATTATAAATTATTAAGGCTCTAAATAGTAATAGAAGCATAGAGGCAGGAAGAAAGATAAATATACCAGTTTCTTTATAGGCAATATTAACCTAACTTCAACTAGTGCTTATCTATAAGCTTTCTCGCTGTTTAAGGTTACACTGAAGATTGACTAACATCTGCATAGTTAAATAAAGTAAATATCAATTTACTAATTCTTAAAATTAAAAGGAGAGAAATTATTCATATATGCATGTTTGGCAAATAATTGATATGGCATAGGTACTTTGTTTTGGGTTGTTTTTGTTTGTTACAAATTTACAAAATGCAGTTAAATTTTTCCTCACTATATGTAGTTATTTATTTATTTTTAGTCAATAAAGAGGACATGAGCCCAAAACTGCCTCCTCTTAATACTGATATTGGCAGCAGCAGTGCTAATGTTCCTGATCTGATGGATGAGTTTATAGCAGAACGACTTCGAAGTGGTAATGCCTCAGTAAGTTTTATTTTATTTATTTGGTTTTCTAAAGGAGGGTAGAGAAACTAAAAGATACATTAATGTACATGTGCCAATTTTTATTCAAAACAGCCTTTCCCCCATTTTTTTTTTCCCCAAGAGATAGGATCTTGCTCCATTGCTCAGGCTTGAGTGCCGTGGCCTGATTGTAGCTCACTGTAACCTCAAATTCCTGTGTTCAAGCGATCCTCCTGCCTCAGCCTCCCAAGTAGCTGGGACTAGAGGTGCATGCCACCATGCCTAATTGTTTTGTTTATCTTTTGTAGAGATGAGGTCTGACTGTGTTACTCAGGCTAATCTTGAACTCCTGGGCTCAAGCAGTCCTTCCACCTTGACCTCCCAAGTGCTGGGGTTATAGGCATGGTCCACTATACCTGGCCCTTCTCCCAAACTTTAATATTTTTCAAATTATATTTGTATAATATTTTTAAATCTAAAGACATTAAAACAAGTAGGCTTATAGTTTTCACCACGGTGAAAGACTGCAATACCTATTTGATCAAACACACAAGTCTGAACCACTACCTTCCTAGTTCCACCCCCCACCCCCCACTTTTTTAATCTTTGCCCACAGGTTACTCTGCTGCCAGCTGCCAGCCCTCAATAAGAAAAATAATAATGGAGGTGTTCTGGCCCAGTTCCCATAGTTTTGATAGCACAGTGTTGCTTAATCATTTTTAGATAACTTTGGAGCAGATTTAAAAGTTACCTTTATCTTGAATGTTAGGATTGTGGCAAAATAAAAATAGAAGCTATTTTATCCCTCATGATGCTTGTTAGGGAAGGATACATATCTATGGAATTGCTTCTTTTAAATGGTCATATTTGGTGTGGGTTTTGATTTCTCTTTAGCTATATTATATTGCCTTTTTTTAAAGTTTAGTTTTTTTCTTAAGTGGCTAAAAATCATTGTAGAATCATTACAGAATGACATCTTTACCATCATTCTTCCTTCTCTCCCACTATCTCTTCTGTTTGCTACTTCTTTTTCTGCTTAAATACTTTTCTCTTTCTGCTATTTTAACTTATATCCACTGCATGGATCCTACTGAGGCTTAGGATTCTCAGGCCCACCGCTATCTAATATTTGGGTCTTTGCTTTAGGCAGACTAACAATAATAGCTCAGGCTCCAGTTCTGTATAGTTACTAATATATGAATTGTTTAGTAAGTGTGTTTTCCCCCTCCTTCTTCAGGCCCTACATCTCAGCATTTATTGTTATGATTATCTTAGAAATTAAAGATTTCACATGCTTAATAAGAATTAAAAAAAATTTTAATGTTAAACTACTTCTTGAATTTTTAGACTATGACAAGAAGAGGAAGTAGTCCAGGCAGCCTCGAAATTCCCAAAGACCTCCCTGATATTCTAAACAAACAGAACCAGATGCGCCCTGTTGATGACCCAGGTGTGCCCTCGGAATGGACTTCTCCTGCCAGTGCAGGAAGCAGTGATCTTATCAGCTCAGATAGTCATTCGGATTCGTTCAGCGCTTTCCAATATGATGGCCGAAAATTTGACAGCAAGTATCTTTTTCTATTTGAGTAGTATGTTTTATGTTGATTGTTTTCTGTTTGAAACCGACTTACGGACTATATAGCCATCACCTTCCCCTCCAATGCTACTTAGACAGTGGTTCTGATACATTTTTATTTGATTTCACTTTTCAGGAAAATTCCAAAGCAGGTTTTAGGGAATCACCTCAGATTGAGACCACTTTATTTTGCCAAACTGAGATCATTTAAAAAATAATAAAACACTATTCTTTCATAAAACAAATGATATTTATGAGATAAAATATGTAGAAAGGAAAATAATTTAGGGTAGACTTGATAATAAAATAAAGGACAGTCATAGTTACAAGGTACCACTGTTTTGTGCACTCATATTTGAGAGCCAGATATTTGGGTTGTAGTCAGTGCTACATTTCCTAGAACTTTTCATGAATAATTGTTCCATGTTAAAATAACATCAGTGATATTATTTGATGACATATTGTTATCAATTAGTTATTCTGCTGTAATTCTTTATTATAATTGGCAATAAGTGAAGGGCACCAAAATTTTATTAATAAAAAAGAAAGTCAAAACCTTGGGAACCAAGTTTGTGAAGAGCTGGAAGATGCATTTGAAAATTACATGTTTCCTCACATCATTAATATACTACTCTGATCTAATTATAATCTTCAAGGTGTTAACATTATTTATACTTGCCTAAGTGATATGTAAATAGAATAGATTTAGGGGAAATGTTAATGATTGACCATTTTGCTGATTTAGCTATGTCTTTTTGGTAAATATTTTTGTTTTGTAATTGGGACTTATATACTAGCATTTTTTGTTCTGTAGATTTTGGCTTTGGAGCTGACACTGGGATTGTATCCTCTACTGATGTGGATTCAGGTTCTGGACATCACCAGAGTGCTGAAGAGCAGGAAGTGGCTAGTCTAACTACTCTTCATATAGATTCTGAAACAAGCAGTCTTAATCAACAAGCTTTCTCTGCTGAAGTTGCAACAGTTACTGGTAAAGTTACTTGAGGGAATGTATTCCTTAAATATATATATATTTTTTCCTTAAATATATTTTTAAAACCTCCAAAAAAAGAATCCAGTTAGAATTTTATTTGAGAGGTTTTAAATGCTGCTTATTAGTATTTAAGTGTTATTTTTTTCACTCATCTTTATGTAACATTGGAGTGGAAAAAAACCATTAAAATAGTTTCTCGACCTGGAACCAGATCTTTTTGCTGCCTTATAGAAAATGGATTGGGAGGAAGGAGTAGGGATGTGGGTGAGACTGGAGGCTGGGACCAGTGTATACCAGGCTAGCAGTGATACTTGCATATAAAGCAGTATTGAGCAAGTACCTCAACTCTTAATTTGCCCCTAGTAAGTGAAATAGAATGCCAGTGGGTACTGGAGTTTCTCAGAAATGGGGGTAGATATTCTTTTTTTTAATTTTTTATTTCAGCATATTATGGGGGTACAAATATTTAGGTTACATATATTGTCTTTGCCCCACCTGAGTCAGAGCTTCCAGCTTGTCCATCCCCCAGACAGTGTGTACCACGCCCATTAGGTGTGAATACCCCCCCACCTGCCCAACAGCCAATAAATGTTCTTACTATATGTGCATGTAAGTCTTGATTAATACCAATTTGAGGGTGAGGACATGTGGTGCTTGTTTTTCCATACTTGTGATACTTCACTTGGTAGAATGGACTCCAGCTCTATCCGGGGTAATACAAGAGGTGATAGATCACTATTGTTTTTTGTAGCTGAGTAGTAGTCCATGATATATACATATACCACATTTTATTAATCCACTCATGTATTGATGGGCACTTGAGTTGTTTCCACATCTTTGCAATTGTGAATTGTGCTGCTATAAACATTCTAGTGCAGATGCCCTTTTTATAGAGTGTCTTTTTTTCCTTTGAGTAGATGCCCAGTAATGGGATTGCTGGATCAAATGGTAGTTTTACTTTTAGCTCTTTGAGGTATCTCCATATTACTTTCCATAGAGATTGTACTAGTTTGCAGTCCTCCCAGCAGTGTACAAGTGTTTCTATCTCTCCGCATCCACGCCAACATTTATTGTTTTGGAACTTTTTGATAAAAGCCATTCTCACTGGAGTTAAGTGATATCTCATCGTGGTATTGATTTGCATTTCCCTGATGGTTAGAGATGTTGAGCATTTTTTCATATGTTTGTTGGCCATCTGTCACCTTTTGAAAAGTTTCTGTTCGGGGGTAGATATTCTTGCTCTCACTGATGGCTCCTGTTACCTGGTACATCCAGTTCTGATTCAATGCTATTAATAGTTCCATGGTAGATACGAGGTCAGACTCCTAAATACAAAAGCTTGTACAATATTAAGATTTTATTGACCTCCTTGGCCAATTTATAACTGGTTTTATCTTTCGATAGTTGAAATTTATATTTTATTGGAGTTTTAAGCATTACATCTTAGGTAGGGTATTGAATATACTCTTTATGGTAATTATATGAAATCATATTTACAGGTTCAGAAAGTGCTTCCACAGTCCAGTCGCCTCTGGGATCCAGGTCACAGACACCTTCCCCTTCTACATTGAACATAGATCACATGGAACAGAAGGATCTACAGCTTGATGAGAAGCTTCACCACTCTGTTCTTCAGACACCAGATGATCTAGGCAATATTTGGAAATTAGATATTTGCCATTTTTTCTTTTAGGGTGTTAAGTGTCAGGAGTTCATAAATAAAGCATCTTAAACTTGATTATATATGATTATTATAAATCTTTTGGACTTTTCTAAGTCTTTTGGAAATTTGTTAATATATCTTTTTGTTCCTAAAGATACTTACAGTTTTATTTGTGTTCGTTTTACTATACTTGATAACAGTCTTAGAATTAGTGATTACTTAATTTTGGGGTCTTCTGTTATCATTTATCGATATTGTTCTCTTTCCTAAACCATACATGATTTGGCATCATTATTCTTAATATTATAGCTGAAGTGTGCCTGCTGATTCACAGGAGAAAGTAGTAGCATTATCATTTATTAATCTTTCGGTGAAACACTTTATCAAATCTATAATTTTTATTGATTTTATTCTGCAAATATGTCAACTAAATTTAATTAAAAAGTATTCCAAAGGAAGTATTTTTAAGTAAATGTTAAAAATTGGCTCGAGAAACCTCAGAAAATGCAAGTTAAAAGTTATTTTTGCTAAAGCCTGCATGATGTAACAGGCATCTCAAATATGCCAAAAACTTTGATCAAGGACATAGTTGATGAGATATTTACAATGAATAAAATAAAAAGTCAGTTTTCACTGGTAAGGCAGCATGTTTACTCTCTGACCAAAGGAAGAAATTTAAAGTTGTTTAACTTCTGGACTTTTTTTAAAGGAGCTCATTCCTTAATATGCAATTACTTTGTAGTTACATAGCCCTAATTTTCTAGTTTGTGAATTATTTCTGACCTTATCTTTTCTTCCTTTTTGGCCTGTAATTTTTGTTTGTTTACAGTTATTTTCCCAACATTTGGAAAAAGGTTCCAAACTTAGAGAAAAGTTGCAAGGCTAGTAAAATGAATAGCTATAACCTTCACATAAATTCACCAGTTAATATTTTGCTACTTTGTCTATATTTACACACATGCACATATGTGCACAAAAACCCCTGCCCCTCCCCTCTTTTTGCTGAGCTATGTAAGAGGGAATTGCAGATATCAGATTCTTCAGAGCTTAACACTTCAGTGGGTGTGTCCTAAGAATAAATGTATGTTTCCTGTATAACCACAATATAGTGGCCATATTCAGGATATTATTTAAGTCCATAGCTGAATGTCTCAATTGTCCAGTAATGTCCGAGAAAGCTACCCCACACCATTACCAACCCAGTGCAGAATTTAATCAAGGACCACACACTATTGCCTGCTTTTTAATCATTTAAAATTGTATTATCTTTACTTTGAGAAGGATAAGTTAGGGACAAATCAGTTGATTTATCACTATATTATGAAAGTGTTCTAGAGTCGGGAGGCATCAACAGTAATGTTAAAATATCAGTGTTTTTCGTTTTGTTTTAGTGGCTTTAACTAGAAGCCTTTTTAAAAACATTATGGAGAGGGCCGGGCGCGGTGGCTCACGCCTGTAATCCTAGCTCTCTGGGAGGCCGAGGCGGGTGGATCGCTCGAGGTCAAGAGTTCGAGACCAGCCTGAGCAAGAGCGAGACCCCGTCTCTACTAAAAATAGAAAGAAATTAATTGGACAACTAAAAATATATAGAAGAAATTAGCCAGGCATGGTGGCACATGCCTGTAGTCCCAGCTACTCAGGAGGCTGAGGCAGTAGGATTGCTTGAGCCCAGGAGTCTGAGGTTGCTGTAGGCTGATGACACAGCACTCTAGCCCGGGCAACACAGTGAGACTCGGTCTCAAAAAAAAAAAAACATTATGGAGAAAGGGTAATTATATGGTACCTTTTCAGTGACACAATGCACAGTTATTATCCATTATATACTTTACATGCAAAGAGGAAAAAAGTTAAGCATTACAAGTAAAAGATATACATATAGTAATACTAAGAATGAACTTATCAATATATTGGGATATTATCAAGCATGAAAAATCATAAGCTTATAATTCTTTCAGTCTACAAAATTTTACTTCCCAAAGTTCTTTATTAACTTTTGAAAGATTTTTCTATAGCCTCTTCCATTATATAATGGAAATTGAGTAGAATAATGGATTTTTTAAAAAACTAGAGGAGACCTATAATGATACCTAGCTAAACCATCTGTTTTACAGATGAGGAAATGTAGCCTTAGGTTATGAAATAACTTGTGTAACACATAATTAGTGGCAGAATTATGAGACTAAAACCAAGGTTACCTGTATTTCTTACTTACAGTCTTGCCAGTATTAACAGGCAAAATATAATTACGGTAATTTTTGATTATGTTTAAGTTTTAGTAAAAATGTCTATTTTTCATGCCATTGTGATACCTCTTTCAATGAGAGGTCTGACTTAATTGTGAAATATGTAAATATATTTCTTTGGAAACTTTAAAGAAACAAGCTTATGAAGACTTCCTACAGGATCTGCCTTTAGCCTGAGATTTTCTATAAATTTGATGATATAACCTGAAGTGGCTATTAGAGAAAAGTGAGAGTATGTGCTTATAAATTTGATGTTTATATCAAACATAAATTTTCCTGTCTGGCATATGCCCAGTGAGTGGTATTGCATTATTTCCTCCTTAAGTAAATCTAGATAGAAGTATTATTGAATAAGAAATTACTGTTATAATATGGAATTACGAACTAGTGAGTTTTTGACCTTGTTTGGAAAAAAATAACAGTAATATACATTGACCTCGTTTAGTTATTTAAGATTATTAATTTAACTTGGCTCTTTTGGATTTCGTGGTCAATTTTCTGAAAAGTTACTGACATTATTGTATTTTTTTTTTTTTTTAATAGAAATCAGTGAATTTCCATCTGAATGTTGTAGTGTGATGGCAGGCGGTACTCTTACTGGATGGCATGCTGATGTTGCTACTGTAATGTGGCGAAGAATGCTAGGCATTTTGGGAGATGTCAATGCAATTATGGATCCTGAAATACATGCTCAAGTTTTTGATTACCTCTGTGAACTTTGGCAGAATCTAGCTAAGGTAAAAAAGAAAATAAAGGATGTAAAGGGAGAAGAAAAACTTTTGAGAAATAGAAGAGGCCTTAGAGAACATTGTGAACTGCTGCCCGCCCGCGCCCCACTCCCTTTTACTGTAGTTAAATTGGTGCCTGGCGTGATGAAGTCACTTCTAATTAAACATTTCCTTAGTGGTAGAAACTGGATTTGCACTTCAGTTTAAGATAAAGTAAACTGGAAGAGAGAACAGTTTTCATGGGTTTATTGCCTTTTATTTAAAAATTACAGATTAGAGATAACCTCGGCATTTCAACCGATAACCTGACCTCCCCCTCTCCACCAGTTTTGATTCCTCCACTTAGAATTCTTACGCCTTGGCTTTTTAAGGTAAGCTTACTATATAAAATATTAGTTTAAAATCTTCATTTAGTAAATCTTAAAACATTTGATAGAAATTTTAGCTATTATATAGTCTTCTAAAATACTTAGCTTTTAACTAGTGTGCTTAGGAAGTCATTAGGCATTATATAGAGAGCAGAGTGAACATGGCAAAATTATACAGAATACATTGTTTTTATTTATTCAGTAAAACCAAAGTGAATATAGAAAAGCATGTCTTTATTGTATTTAAGTGAAATGTAAACCTTGAGTTGACACAGAATACACTGTGTACTTTTGAAGATATAATACTTTTAAGTATTATTTAATATGTTTGGTTCATTTTCCTAAGTGAAATAGTTTATGATTATTCATACCTACATTGTATCATTTTGGATGATAACAATAGTTTCAGTTATCCTAATTTTTAGTTCATTGAAGAAATTGGGCCAACATAGAAATAAATGAGAACAAATATATTGCTTGCTATATTCAATTGTTTAAGTATTTAACAAACAGTATTTCTTTTTGAGTATTAAAACTAATCTTTTAATTTTAGGCAACCAGGTTGACTGATAAATATAAACAAGGTAAATTACATGCTTATAAACTTATTTGTAATACAATGAAAAGAAGACAAGATGTATCTCCAAATAGAGATTTTCTAACACATTTCTACAATATAATGCATTGTGGATTACTTCATATTGATCAGGTAACTATATATACTTTCTAAGAAGTTATTTTATCAGTTTAACTTTGATTCTTGATTCTGTTTGGTTTGTGATTTTTAAGCTGTAGAATTAAAACTGTCTCCCTTATGCAGTGGTTTATAAACAGTTTATTTCCATTTTATGACCTTACTTATTCTTGAAACATGGTTGAAAAGCAACATATTATTGTAATTAGGGGATTGGTTTGAGTATTCGTCCAACTTTAAATACCAACCAGTTCACTTTTTGAAGAGATTAAACCATCCTTTGCTTACGTTGACTTCTTTAGTGTTCCAGTATACCTGTTCTTAGGCATTTTGTAATTGATACTTGAGGCATGTGGATTTGCTCATCTAGTCATTGCCATAGTCAGATTTTTTTCCACTTTAAGAATCGGCACATCACATTTTCTTACTACCACCAATTATGTTGGCATAGTGACAATCACATTGATTTGGTAATTATATCAGTTACAATCATTAAATAGTCACAAATATGACTCTAGGACATTACTTCAGGGGTCTTGATCTTGGCCATAAAACTAAAAAGTATGGGAAATTGCAAGTCAAAGTATTTATAAATGTTATAAGTATTTTTATCCTAATATAGTTAAATTTCACTTGTAGGTCATTTAGAGAACATTAAATTAATATTAAAAGATGATAATTATATCTCTTCCTGAAAAATGAAAAAACTTTTTTCATTAATTTAAAATAAATATAGTGTTCTACATTATAAACATGTCTCCAAACAACACTGTTAATTACTAGAAAAGAGAGCTTTTGTTTAAGATAAGTCAGATTGAGTAATACAAGCTAATACACCACGTCCTCATGGTAAATTCCAAAGGCAAAGTGAATGAATAAGCCAAATTAACAATATTCCCTTAAATGTGCCTGGGGTCTAGATGTCTGAAGCTAGATATCTATCTTTAAAGGACTTACCTAAAAAAGAGAATCTTCCCAGTTGCCACATATCAGGTCATGTGGGTTCCAAGATGAGAGTTATCATGTAGAAGCAACTAGGTGGCAGGACAAACTACTATGTAATTTAGTTTTACAGTGTGTGAGCCTTAAATTTTTAACCCTCTGAAGCAAGGAGCCTTTTTTTCTCTAGTGTGACAAAAAATGCTGTTATTTGTATAAGTTAAATGTGTTCCTAAGTTTACTTTTCCTATGTCAGAATATAATGTTAAGCATGGATTATTTGCAAGAATTAAAAGTAGCCTTTCCAATTAGCCAATGTAATTACCTTTTTAAATTATTTTCATATATCTATTTTTAAGAATATTGATTAGCTGATACCCAAAATAACATACTTGATTTTCTTTTCCCCTTCTCTCCTTATTCTAAGGATATTGTCAATACAATCATCAAACACTGCTCACCTCAGTTTTTTTCACTTGGTTTGCCTGGAGCCACAATGCTTATTATGGATTTTATTGTAGCAGCTGGTAGAGTGGCTTCTTCAGCTTTTCTCAATGTAAGTTGTTTTCTGTTCTTCATAATATAACAAACTTTAGATAGCTAGAACTCAACTAAAAAAGCAACAAAGGAAGAGCTGTTGTTGACAAAATACAGCAAGGGGATTTTGAGGAAAATTTACAGTTTAATTGGAATTGATTGCTTCTCTCACATTAGAAAAATGTAAACAAGAAATACACTGAAGTGTAAGAAAACACTAAAATTAGTTAGCACTAAAATCAGTAGAGTCTGATAAGAAAAACAGAATTTAAAGTTGAGGTAATCAAGGAAACAGGATGGGAAAAAAGCAAAGAAAGGGCAGTGGGCTATATATAGCAAAGAAGTAAGAAACAGTGGTAAGTAATCATTGCACAATGTATATGTATATCAAATCACACTGTACACCTTAAATATATTCAGTCTTTATTTAACAATTAAATATTTTAAAATTAAACAGTGATGAGATAACCACCCTAGGAGGAAATACACCCTAGGTGTAAACTCTAAACTCTCAAAACTGCATGTGAGGATTTTGCATACTAACATGGAACTGTGAGACAGTATCAAGTAAATCAGTATACCTAGAATATATTCATATATAAGTGGCAGAAGTGAGCTAGAGAGGAAGGCAGTGGCTGTGTTCACAGTGCCAGAAAGCTTAGATAAAATCCTAGGAAAGGAATGAGTAAGACTGAAGGGTTTTAAGCAACGAGTAACATGATCAAATTTGTATTAATATTTTGGAAAGATCACTCTGGAGCAAATTATAAATGGGAAATAATTAACTGAAAATCTGTTGGAAAAAACTAAGCATATTTGGGAGAGAAAAAATACTTGTCTAGTACTTTGTAACTTGGAAAGCAGTTTAACATACATTTTTCATTTATAAGCTGCAACAGTGAAAGATCAGTAGTGAAATAGAGAAGGAGTTCTATTTGGGGCATAGCAAGATTCATATTAGATATCCATGAAGAGATGTCAGGAGAATAATTGCATATACAATTCAGGAGCTCAAGGGGGATGTCGGGACTGAAAATATAAAGCTTAGAGACATCAACTTACAGATGGTATTTAAAGCCATGAAACTGGATACAATCACCTAAAGGGAATGTACAAATAAAGAAAAGCAGCAGCAGGCCAGGCACGGTGGCTCATACCTGTAATCCTAGCACTTTTGAGAGGCCGAGGCAAAAGGATCACTCAAGCCCAGGAGTTCAAGAACAGCCTGGGTAACATAGTGAGACCCCATCTCTTAAAAAAAAAAAATGGCCAGGCATGGTAGTGCATACCTGTAGTCCTAACTACTCAGGAGGCTGAGCCAGGAGGCTCGCTTGAGCCCGGGAGTTGGAGGTTGCAATGAGCTGTGATCATGCTACTATACTCCATTTGACAACGGAGCAAGACCGTGTTTCAAACAAACAAACAAACAAACAAACAAGGAGCAGTATTTATAGCTAGTTATATAACCCTGTTTTTCCAGCTCCCTGAGGCGTGATCGTGTTTTATTCATCTTGGTGTCTCTAGGGCCTAGGATAGCACCATGCTTAGTTGGTGTTTATTTATTGAATATATATGTTAATTCAGGACCTAAATGGCGCCTAGTATGTACTCCACATAGTGCTTAGCCCTTTTGTGGTTATTAAATTTTCTCTCCTTTGTTTACAGTGTTCCTTTCGGTGGAATACAAAGGGATATAGAATAAATTAGATGTACTTTGTGCTCAATAAAAAAACATATTGTCTGTTTCTGGGGAGATAGGGAAGTATATTAACAACTATAGAATGTAGGGCATCAAATAAATAACAACAGGAGGAGCATAGCATAGTGGTTAAAAGCATGGACTCTAGAGCCAGTCTGCCTGGGATCAAGTCTCAGCTCTGCCACTTATTAACTGTGGTATGACCTTTGGCAAGTTACTTAATTTTTCTGTGTCTCAGTTTCTTCATCTATAAAATAAAGATAACCTGCCTCATAGATTATTTTATAAGGATTTGTAATATGGTTGGAATATTATCTGACACATATGTGCAATATAAGAATTTTTTAAATAAAATTATTTCATAATTCAGAAAAAGGAGAGATTTTATTTGTTTGGGGATATAAAACTTTCATGGAAAATACAAATGAATAGATTCCTGAATAGATCATTTTGTGTAAGTGAAAATGGAAGATAGGGAAGGTATTCTAGGCAGAGTTAAATAGGCATGAGTAAGATGTTTTCAAGGAATGACAGATAATTCATTTTGTTTAGAGGCTAGTTAATCTGCGATAGCGGAGTGAACAGCAAGAACAGAATGGTACTTTAGGTCTTCCTACCCAAAGTGTGGTCTGCACACAAGAAACATTTAGCATAATCTGGGTACTTGTGAGGAATGTAGAATCTCAGACCCCATTCCATACCTACTTACTGAATCAGAATCTGCATTTTAACTAGATCACAAATGATTGGTAAAATCATTAGTTAAAGATTGAGTAGCACTGCTTTAGGTTACATCTTGGAAAGGTCTTGAATGTCAGGGATCAGGTTATAATGCTATATTAGATAAATAGTTAAATTTTTTTTTAAAGTAGAGATTATTGAATCTGTCCTTTGGGAATATTAAATAAGTATTAATCTGGGAGTGTATTTAAGACAAACTAGAGATGGTAAACAAATTAAAAATTAGTATAATCGGTGTATGTATTAGATTATCAATCTCTTGGATACTGGCAAAAATTGATAGAAATCAGAAGATACTAATACATAAACCAATATTTTTTATTAATTTACTATGAAAACTATTAGTGTTTCATTAATTTACCCTGAAAACTATTACTGTTCAGCAGGCCAGGTATTCCAGATGACAAGGCAGCTTTTCTCAAAGTTTTATAGGAGAATTAAACCCTAATGTACTAAAGCATCTATTTTATGTGACTAATTTTATGTGATACATCCATTTTATATGACTAATTAACTTCTGTCTTATATGCATCTAATACTATGCATTATGTAACATCCTTGGAAAATTCAGAAAATAGTTATTTTCTGAGTTCTCTCAATCATATGAGGAATACCTGTTGGGAAAGGCTGCATAAAAAAACAAATTACTGCAGGAATTAAGCTGACACATCTCCATTAGAACAGCCTTTTCTTCTGGGACAGTGTTGGAAATACCCAGTCCAAATTTTGTTCTTTGTATTCCCATTTTAGATCTCATGCATATCATTTTCCTCCTGTTAATGTTCTTCCCCCGCTTAGGCACATTATAAAATAATTGATTCAGTTTTGCCTTTCTTAATTACAAGCACATTCCAGGTCTGCCCCCATTATATCCTCATACCTGAACATTGCCAGTTACCTTATCAACCTTTAAAGAAAAACTCTCAGGTGTAATCTCTTTCATTTATTCATTAAATAAAACTCTTAGGTAATGTCTTTCATTCAAAAAAACAAAAATACTGGTTTTTTAAAATCGGTTTCATTTTTATAGGATAACTTTTATTTTAAATTGAAATGGTAGATGTGAGCTTACTCTGTCCCCTTACACTGCTGTCTTATATCTAGATCGTTTTTTAATCCGGAAATGAGTTGTTTTGTTGAAAATCATATAATAGAGTACTACATTATTGCCTCTATTATAATATTTTTTAAGATGAGGAAATCCTTTTGAAGATTGGGTCTTGATTTATGTGAATAGAAGTACTATATTTCTAATAAATTTATATTTAGCATTTTTGTTAAATATTAAACATACAAATCAATTTGCAGGTATTTTAGTAAATAATATATTAGTAGGTGGATGTTGATATTTGGTGGGCATGCAAGAAGGCAGAAGAGGAAAAAGAAGCATTCAGTGTTGATACTTCAGAAATAGTTTAATATAGCTAAAGATAAAAAGTTACCTTCATCTATAGTCCAGGCATACATTCTAATGTTTTTAGTAAGTAACGTAGGCAATGTTTTTCTTATGTGTGTAATATTATGAAAATCATCTAGACTGGTGCCTTTCATATAGTTAACATTTTCATTCTTATATTTATTACTACCTAAGGATGAATAAATAATATAGTGAAACTGAGCATCAGCTTATTAGACCCATATGTGACGATGTTGAATTACCTTTAAAATTAAAGTATTTATATTTTTCCTTATAATTAGGGTAAATTGATACTGGTATTTAAGTTATGTTCCTATTTATAGTCTCATTAACCGTAGCCGATTTGAGGAAGGCTCTGATATCTGTTTATTGCATTTATTGAGAATAACAGTAGTTTATGTGGAAAGTGTAGATGGAAACCTAAATCATTTTATGTCCCCTTTCCTTTTGAAACTTTGTTTTATACTCTCACTTCCCTGTCTATTATAGTTTTGTAGTAAAGTAATTTTTCTGATAATTTTAATGACATAATTAAATATATTTTAAACCTTTTTAAAATCTGATATGTAGGCACCAAGAGTAGAAGCACAAGTTCTCCTGGGATCTTTGGTTTGCTTTCCCAACTTATATTTTGAACTGCCAGCTCTCCATCCCAACATTCCTGATATTGCTGTATCTCAGTTTACAGATGTTAAGGTAAGAAATCAAACCCATGTAACAAAAAAAAACACTGTACCCCATAAATCTATTTAAATTTTTAAAAAAGAAAGAAAATTGGATGCTAATTTTTAGCAATTTAAGTGATCGTATAAGCATAAATTATATGCAATAAAATTTGTATTCTTTCTTTACTTTTTGAAATCCATATAGTTGTGAAAAAGCATTAACCAGCCATGTCATTCAGACACAAAGGCTGGAATTTTCATTAGAAATATAGACTTTTTTGTGTTTAATACTGCTTTGGGACCTTTTTCTTGTTATTGAACCTACTCACATGTCTACCTCTTAGGATTCATTCATTTACTCACTGAACATTTATCAAAACATCCTGTGAGCTAGATGCTATGCTGCTAATGTAAGGCTTCTAAGATTGAGAAAGCAGACTAAACTGCGCATATTTGACTCTACCTCCCCAGTTTCTCAGTATGATGAGTCAAACAAAGTAATGGAAAATTTTATACTGCTATAGGAAACTATGGAGTTGAGGTAGAGATCTCATGTACCTGAAGCGTTAAAGGTCTTGAACAGTAGATGGTGCAAAATTAAGAGCGACTATAAAGTTGCCAATGAAACCTACCCCAGATATAAATCCTTAAACAAACAAAAAAAATTATAATTGGGCCCCATTAGGAGCAGACATGCCCAAACGTCCCTTGTTATTTATAAGATTTTTTAAAAATTTCAGGTAGAAAAGTGGCCAGAACTTGTTGAGTGCCTCTGTAGAGGTCAGCCTCTGTTTGAAGGGAATACATGACATGTTTGGCACACTTAGTCCTCTGGACTCAGTAATTCTTAGACCAAGGTAGGGGGGAGTGGTGTGAAAATTTCTCCTAGTTAGAATAAAGGCATTCAGTGCACTAGGCCCAGCAATGTGCCTGCTAGTAAATAATTCCATCATTAAGTTAAGACCTGTCTCTAACTGAATGCCTCTGTATTATGAATTTCCAACAGTTTAACAGTCCTGAGATGTTGTGCCTATCACAGTAATTGCTAGATGGTCTTCGTTTGACCTGAATTGGTCCCTAGAATTAGATGAAGGACTGAGAGAGAGACATTATAGTTCCTTGTGAACTATGCTGATTTTTTTCAAAACTTGGTTTTTCTGACGTTTTTAAATTTAATTTATGTTAGGAGTGCTATATACACTCTCTATAGCATTCATATTTCTCTTTAAAACATTTATCATACTTGAAATTACTTGTTCAATGTCTGACTTCTACTTTAGACAGATAAACACCATGAGGCCTTATTTTTTGCTTTATCATCATAGCCTAACGCACTGCTTGGCACATAGTATATACTCAGAAATCATTTGTTAAACAAATGAACTTGAGTTATACATAAAATCATATGGTTTGATGCAAATTTAGAATGACATTTAATAAAAACTATACAAATTGACCTTTGTTCCTTAGAGATGTAATAGCTATGGTTTCTTTTATTTTCAGAAGATCTTAAAGGCCAAGGATGAGTCCTCATTTTAATTTACTTAGACAGTTTTGAGTTAGTTAAGGGTCAGCCTAGCCTACTTCATACTATCTACATTTCAGAGTGGCCTTGTTCTCTATTGACTATTGTGTAGGCAGTAACGCTGAAGTGATTTTAAAAACAAAAACAACACTTTTTTGTGTGGAAAAAAAAAATCTCCAAAGTAAAAGCCAATTTTAATAATAATGGAGAAAGCAAAAAGCCTAACAAAGTGATCATTGTTCTTAGTAAATGAAGATTTATGGGTAAAGTTACCTGCCATTGTAGTTATATTTACTTTTCACTGAAACCAGCTCCTATGCATGTACTCTAAACCACAGCCACATGGAACTACCATGTTTCTTGGTTCTGTGCTTTTGAGAAACTGTTTATTTCTACTAAACTGTTTTTATATAGTCCTGTTCTCTTCTTGCCACTCACCTGAAACATATGTAATCATGGTACCTAATGTTAATTATCTGTCAAAATCCTTTTTATCTAAGATCTCTTTGTGTGAAGCCTTTTATGACCTCCCATATGAGCTGTTTGCTTACCTAGAACTTTGTACACATCATCTTGTTTGATTTTTTTGTTTGTTTTTACAATTCACTCATTTAATAGTTTTTAGTGTAGTCAGAGAATTGTGCAACTGTCATCACAGTCAATATTAGAACATTTTCATCACCCCCAAAGAAACCCTGTACCCATTAGCAGTCATTCCCCATTCTTTCTATCCCAAGCTCCTGGCAATTACAGATTTATGTTGTGTCTCTATGGATTTGCCTGGATATTTTATATTACATGAGCTTGAATTTTAATTATTTGTTTATAAATCTGCCTCTGTCCCTGGACTGTGAACTTCTTAAGGATAAGTACATTGTCTTGACTATCTTCTTATTTCCAGCATCTAAAACAGGGTCTATTGCATAGAAAGCTCTTGAGCTTAAACAGTAGATATTTTCCAAGTACCCATTAACTGCTAGCCATTGGGCTAGGTGCTGAGTTTACAAAGATAATAGAAGGTTGCTCCTCTTGAGGAGCTTATATTCTATGTAGCCGATAAATGCTTTACGGAATGAGTGAACGAATGAGTTTTTAAAAGTCAATGAACAAAATTCTTGGTTATCAAATCTAGTATCATTCTTGTTCTCCTGAGCCACTGTAGTATTTGATCCCGTTGATGTTTCTAACCTTCCTAAATGTCTCTTCATCTTTTGTTACATAAATCTGTCTTGATTTTACTTCTTGCCTAAGTATTCTGACTCCTTAAGCTAGTTTTCTTTTCTCTGCTTGCTAAACATACAGTCGCTTCACTATTCTACCCTTGTTTTTCTTCTCTATTTTCTCCCTCTTGAATATTTTATTCATTTACATGATTTTAACTAGTATCTAAAACTTATTGCAAAACTCATACATTATCATACTTTACAAATTAATAAGGAAGAAGAAGCTGGCTTTTTCCATCCAGCTTTATTGAGATAAAATTAACAAATAAAAATTGTATATATTTAAGTTGTACAACTTGATATTTTGACATACATATACATCGTGGTAAACATTAAGCTAAATAACATATCCCTCACCTCATATAGTTACCTTTTTTGGTTGGAGGGGGGAGCAAGTGAGAACAACTAAGATCCACTCTCTTAGCAGATTGTTAACTGTAGTTACCATGCTGTACTTTCAATCTCCAGAATTTATTCATCCTGCATGTCTGAAACTTTGTACTCTGTAACCAACATTTTCCCATTTCTCCTACTACTGTCTGCTTCTGAGAGTTCAACATTTTAGATTCCACATGTAAATGAGATCACACAGTATTTGTCTTTCTGTGTCTGGCTTGTTTCACTTAGCCCAGTGTCCTCTAGCTTCATTCATGTTGTCACAAATGACAAGATTTCCCTCTTTTTAAAGGCTGAATAATATTCCATTATGTGTGTATTTATGTGTGTGTGAGTGACATTTTATCCATTAGTCCTCCAATGGACACTTAGGTTTTTTCCATATATTGGCTATTGTGAATAATTCTGCAGTAGACATGGGAGTGCAGGTATCTCTTTGACATACTAATTTCATTTCCTTTGGATCCCAGAAGTGGTATTGTTTTGGGTTATATGGATATTTTAACAGTATTAATTCTTCCAATCCATAAATACCATTTATTTCTGTCTTTTTCAGTTTCTTTAATCAGTGTTTTATAGTTTTCAGTGTACAGATCTTTCAACTCTGTGGTTTAAATTTATTCATAAGTATTTTATTGTTTTCGATGCTATTTGTAAATGGAATTGTTCTTTTAATTTCTTTTTTGGATAGTTCATTGTTAGTGTATAGAAACACAACTGATTTTTATATATTGATTTTGTATCCTGCAACTCTACTGACTTTATTAGTTTCTAACAGTTTTTTGGTGGAGTCGTTAGGATTTTCTATATATTAGGTCACGTTATCTGCAAAGACAGTTCTAATTCTTTCTTTTCAGTATGGATGCTCTTTTTCTGTTTCATTTTTCTGCCTAATTGCTCTGGTTAGGACTCCCAATATTATGTTGAATAGAAGTGATGAGAGCGAACATCCTTGTCTTATTCCTGATCTTAAAGGAAAAGCTTTTAGCTTTTCACTGTTGCATATGATGTTAGCTACAGACTTATTATATATGGCCTTACTTATGTTGAGGTACTTTCCCCCTATACCTAATTTGTTGAGTTTTAATCATGAAAGGATATTGTATTTTGTCAAATGCTTTTTCTCCACCTATTGAGATGGTCATATGATTTTTATCCTTCATTCTCTTAATGTGATATATCACTTTTATTGATGTGCATATATTGTACCATCCTTGCATCCCAGGAATAAATTCTGCTTGATCATGGTATGTGATCCTTTAAATGTGATGTTGAATTTGGTTTGCTAGTATTTCTTTGAGGATTTTTGCATCTATACTCATCAGGTATATTGGCCTGTAATTTTTTTTTTCTTGTAGTGCCCTTGTCTTACTTTGGTATCTGAGTAATACTGGCCTCATAAAATGAGCTTGGAAGTTTTCCCTCCTTTTCAGTTTTTGGAAGAGGTTGAGAAGGATTCGTGGGTTTTTTGAGGGGGGGGGGTTGGTTTTTTTTTTATTTCAGGGTATTATGAGGGTACAAACATTATGGTTACACTTTATGTCTTTGCCTCACCCAGGCGAGGGTTAAAGGCATGCCCTTCCCCCCTACAATGATCCCCATGTCCTTTAGTTGCGGGTTTACCCCTCCATCCCCCTAATCCCTGGAGAGTATTACTGCCATGTGATCACCCTAGTGTTGATCAGTTAGTACCAATTTGATGGCGAGTACAAGTGGAGCCCATTCTTCCGAACTTGTGGTGCCTCACTTTGGATAATGGGCTTAAGTTTAATCCAGGAAAGTATAAGAGGTTCTAGATCACTGTCATTTCTTATGATTGAATAATATTCCATTGTATACATATACCAGATTTTACTAATCCACTCATGGATTGACGGGCACTTGGGCTATTTCCACATCCTTGCAATAGTGAATTGTGCTGCCATAAACATTCGGGTGTAGATGTCTTTATCATAGAATGTTTTCTGCTCTTTTGGGTAGATGCCTAATAGTGCCATTGCTGGATCGAATGGTATTTCTATTTTTAGCTCTTTGAGGTATCTCTAAATTCTTTTCCACAGAGGTTGCACTAATTTGCAGTCCCACCAACAGTGTAAGAGTGTTCCTGGCTCTCCACATCCTCGCCAGCATTTGTTGTTTTGGGATTTTTTGATAGAGGCCAGTCTCACTGGGGTTAGGTGATATCTCATTGTGGTTTTGATTTGCATTTCTCTAATGTTAGAGATGTTGAGCATTTTTTTATATGTTTGCTGGCCATTATTCTGTCTTCTTTTGAAAAGTTTCTGTTCATTTCCTTTGCCCATTTGTTGATGGGATTGTTTGATTTTTTTCTTGTTGATTTTTTTGAGTTCTAGATAGATTCTGGTTATCAGCTCTCTATCAGATGTGTAGAGAGCAAATACTTTCTCGCATTCTGTGGGCTGTGTATTCGCTCTAATGATAGTTTCCTTAGCAGTGCAGAAGCTTTTTAATTTGATTAGATCCCATTTATTTATTTTTGTTGCTGCAGTGATTGCTTTGGGGTTCTTCTTCAAGAATTCCTTGCCTAGGCCGATGTCTGAAAGGGTCATCCCAACATCTTGTTTTAGAATTCTTAAGGTTTCATGATTTAGGTTTAACTCTGATATCCATCTTGAATTGATTTTTGTGAGAGGTGAGAGGTGGGGATCCAGTTTCATTCTTCTGCATGTAGCTGTGAGAAGGATTAGTGTTAAGTCTTCTTGAAATGTTTGGTAGAATTTACCAGTGAAGCCATCTGGTTGTGGCTTTTAAATAGTATTTCTCAAAGTTTTAAAAAGATGTTTATTTTACTTGAGTTACCTTCCTTTATTATTCTTCTAATCAGGATAAAGGGTATTATTTTAACATATACTTTTGGTTATAAATTTCAGAAATATCTTTAGCTACTTTTATGAATAATACCGGATTCTTTATTGTAAGTATATACACGAGAACAAACACTATTTTACTTAACTATTGTATTCCCAGTACCTGGCACAGTGCCTGGTCCATAGTAGCTACTTAATAAATATTTGTAGAATGAATGAATGAAAACTTAGTCATTGCTATTAACTATTTCCTCCTTATTTTAGGAACTTATAATCAAAACTGTATTAAGCTCAGCAAGAGATGAGCCCTCTGGTCCTGCACGGTAGGTCATATATTCTTAGACTCAACTATTCTGTGTTTGGAGTCTTATTTTAGGAGTTGATTGAATTATTAAAGTAGTCCAGATTGTTTCAGATGCATAAAAGCCATTCTGAATTATAAATTTAAATGATTCGAATAGATAAATACTCTGACTTTTGTTCATGATTTAAAACTAACCTTCCTTCATTAAAAAAAAATCCTAGTCACCTTTTTCAGTAACTTCCCCTTCTTTTTAAAGTAATTTGTTTTAATTATTTAAGTATATTTTGCTTTCTCTTCAGTTATATTTATCATTGTCTTTTATGCAGTACTTTGAAATACATTAGTAAATACCCAATGAATGTTTATTAAATTAAAACAAGATATTTTTATTGTGGAAAGCGACATATCTAAGAAAATAGTATACTTTAATATTTATAAATATTTGATCGGGGGGAGGGGGGAAGAGGGAGGAGGGGACGAGTATTTGTATACACAAGGAGTGCAATGCGCACCACC